>NC_080082.1:30664010-30980610 GCF_949987535.1 Balaenoptera acutorostrata | reverse complement strand
TCATCTTAAAAAATCAATAAATTTAAATTCTAGTCCATAATATATCAGTGTGTTTTTTAATATAATAATAAAATTTTATATTCTTTTCTAGCTGAGTTACCTGATCCCTCCCCAACCCATTAGTTTTCCCAAGGCTCTGAGATACACCACCATCTAACCCCAGGAGAGCAAGTCCAACTTGAGATCAAGTCCAACTTGATTCCCATAAACACCCACATGGATACCATCTCCCTCTTAGACATTTGACAGATTCTAATGATGGAGGGGAATGATTAACGGATGAAGGAAGAGCCATGGAGAAACTCATTCTGGAATAAAGAGTTCTTCTGGGAAATGGGAAGGATCCTGAATTCTCCACAGCTTCAAAGAGAACTTGATTTTATTTTTCCAGCTTGCAGAATTTTTCTAAATGGAGTTTTGGTAGTTAGCAGGAAGCGTTGCCAACTTATCTGGGGGCACCTATTATTGGAGGTGCTTGATGTAATTTCTGTTTGGCAATGGTGTAGCCCTCATAGATACTGAAGTTGGAGGCGTTTGTTTGCCTACTGCAAAGCCATCCATTACAGACACCCTCTGCATCAGCAGACATAGCCGAGCGAGCTGGCTGTCAGAGCCTCCCAAGAAGGATGCCAGGAGGAATGGAATGTCGGAGACAATGTCCTATTCTTTGTCTCTTGAGAGAGAAGTCATCCCCAGGTGGCTCAGGCCGGGATGGAGTTGACTCTTCTCTGCCCCATCACACGCACTGCAGTTAAGTTTGCCGAGATTCCAAACAGGAATTGCATTTCCCTCTATGGAAAAGACTGTCTGCCGATTTTTCGCTCATATGAACAAAATGGCTCCGAATTTACATAATTAAAATGCCAGTGTCTTTCGGATCACAACAATGGGTAATTAACATTGTTACTTGTCGGCTGAGAAATACCTCGGGCGGAGGCTATCAGGGCCCCGCCGTCTTATTTTGGGCCACGTCTCACGGACAGTCAGGGCTAATTGAACCACCCCCATTTCATCGAAAATGAATGAAAAGAACACTGAATGTCGCTAGCCCGGCTTGCGATCCGCACAGAAAGGCTGCTTGCTCAAACAATCCCGCGGGAGATCAGAACCTCAACCCTGCGTGGAGGACGATGGCCTGACAGTCTAATTTAGAAGCGTTGCTTAAAATCTTAATCAGCTCATTGAAATTAACAGAGGCGAGTTTCGACACCATGTTTGTGGTTTATGGTTATCATTTTTAATAAACGTTAAAACGTTTTACAGGTGTGGAAAGAGGCACACCTCTGGGACACTGATCTCCTAGGTTGTTTCTCAATCAAGAAAAAAAAAAAAATGTCATCGTCAAGAATGAAGACGTAATATACTCATCAGAGCTTGCCTTCCTTTTATTTTGTGGTTCCGGGAAAGCTATCTGCAATCCTAAGCCCCCGTCCATCTTCCCGGCCCAAGTGATATCTTGATTGACACATCTCCAAATAAGCTTGTGAATAGCTTTCCGTATTAGCCTCAGAATAATTCAGATGTCAAATTACGGCTCGCAGACTCCCTGACTCCTCTCGGGCTCCAGAATGAATTTTTTAAATATTTGGGAGAAAGTATTAAATTTTGTTCAGTTTGGGTCAAAGTTCATATCATTTGGTAATAAAGAGCCACAGAGGGTGTTTGCACAGAACTGGGGGCTGCACTGATTTTGTTTTGTGCGACAGCTGCAGGTCAGGCTGACCCTTGGTGAGCGGTTTGGAACTTGTGAGCCTGCAGCTTTCGGCACCTTTTGCAGTTTGCCGTGGGTTTCCTTTGGACAGAAAAGGGAACAAGGAAAGAAAGAAGGCAAAAAACGCGACTCATTCTCTCTCTGTGCGCAGGAGTCCTGGCTGATGTCATCTCTAAACATGCAGCTTTAATTGCTCCTCTCGGCAGCAACAAGGGAAGAGGTGATGTTAGTTCCGTGTTTTCATCACTGTTGAAACTGCACTGCCGACCCAGCCTGGATTCCCCTCCTGCAAACCGCGCAGAAGCATCTCTCACCAGCAAGAAGGCAAAGCAGTGCTTGCTGGGCTGATAATGGCCACTTTTCACAATATTTGTTGAATGCTCTGTAACGTGTGGCTGAGAAAACTCTCATTATTACCGGCTGTTTGCGCAGCTGTAAATATTTAACCAAGAATGCTACCTGCTTTGTGGAAAGACTTGCTAATTACACCTGCCTCTCTCTATAATTACATGTTGTTGTAAAAATTCCAGGATAATGACACAACTGTGTCTTCCTCATGCAAGGGGTAAATTTATACCGAGGACGGCACTTGCATTTCCGTAAGCAATTAACCTACACGTTTTCATCCTTGTGTTTTCCTGTGATTTTATTGAAATGAAAGATAATGAATTAAATCCAATTACAGCAAGAAGACAGCTCGCAACTGGATGTCCATTGTGAACCACGGTTCTACTTTGCAAGCAAAGTAAGGAAGAGCATGATGTTTCTGCTTAAGACGGTAGAAGCATCCCGATAAATTAGAAATAGCAGCCTGGTAGCACGGACCCTGCTGAACAGCCCTTATTGGAGACTGGGGTCCTCTTGACAAAATGCTTCTGGAAAAGGTGCATATTTCTAGTCTGATGAATGTGAGGTACTGCTCTTGGCTTGTAGCCTGATTATTGGTGGAACATCTCTATAAAAAATGTTTCCCCAGATGCCATAATAAAGCCCAAGACGATAATCCATAGTTCACAGGGTTTGCTGGGGTTGGGGGGGGGGAAGAGAGAGAGAGAGAGAGAGAGAGAGAGAGAGCGCTCTGGAATTCAGGAAATAGGAGGCAGGTAATATTCTTATCTTATTACTTTAAAACACGGGCATTCCTATTCTTTTGGAAGTCTTAGCTCTCCAGGAGATGCAGAGAGACGTAACCCCTATCTAGGCTGCAAAAAAAATGGCTCACTTGCTTTAATCAGGAGACTGTTCAAAGATGCAGAGCCATGCTTCCCGAAAAACAAAACAAAATGAGTGGCTTGACGGTACAGACTCTTCCCCAATCAATACATCTCTACATCTTTATTGCTTTCTTTTCCTTTTTTGCTCCCTCACCATCTTTTCTCTCCACCCCTCTTCTCCCTCTGGATAAACGCAAACACCTCCAAATGTCAAAAGTGGAGACGTGACCCATCCTTTAACCGCACAGGGGCCGTTGATGTTCTGAGCTCTGCGTCATTTCAGACACAAACACATTTCCCAGGATTACAGCCCCCCCAGAACAGTTTTAAACCTGATGATGATGAATTCACTTATTTATTTAGTGGTCATGACGATTTCTACTAACACTTTGGTAAATATGAGGGTGATGGCATCATTATACCAGGCAGGGAGAGGAAGAGCGGGGATGGACCAGCCGGCTGGGGAGCGGGAGCTGACAGGCTGCCCTACCCAGCCCAGCCAGGGAACTATTCTCTTCGATTTCCTCTCAGTGGCTGGGCTGGAGCGTGGTTGCCTAATGGTTTGCTGTCGATACAGTAAAAATGCTTACCCATCTTTATATCTGATCCATCTGAGAGGGCCCTTTACATAAATGGCCTATGCCGTTTCTTTATTTTCAGAAAAGGCAATCAAATAAGATTGAACCACGCAGGCTGTTGGTACAGTGTTTTTGGAAGCATGTGTGTTTTTAAAAAGGCACACTGATTAATTTTGAGACACAGCATTTTGTGTTAAGTTGTCTTTGACTATTTTCTTCCTCGCTGTTTTTTTTTTAAAGGGCTCTAAAAATCAATGCCACGTTTCACTACCATCCATCTTTATATAGTAATAAATTAAGTGGGAGGTATTGATATTTTTGACTGAGCTTTTAAAATTTACATACTAAATGACAATTATACCCTTGCGGCTCTTGATTTCTGCTGCTGTTTACTGCTTGTGACTTGGGAAAGAGGCGGTTGAGTTTCGCCTGTTTGCTCTGATGTTCCTGAGGGTTCCGGCACCTCCATCCATGGCTCAGATAGAGAGCAGTCGGAAACCTGGTCCCAAGGAGGCGGGAGCTCAGAAAAGCCTCGCCCTTCTGCTGTCTTTCTTGTTCTCCTGAAGAAGTTCTGCAGGGACTCAACCTAAGACAGGCCAAATGACCTCAGACTGGGCGATGGATGTGGTAGAGCTGAGCTCGGGTGATACTGAAATATTTAATACTGGTGGGCAATGGCCCCCACCCATCAGCACTGGGCTGGGATGTCCTGGAGGTCCTTCTGCTTTGCCAGATGTTAACCCTTTAGTTGCTGAATTAAGGGAAGGGAGGAGGCTCCAGGGAAAGGCCAGGGCAGTGGACAGCAGAGGGCTTGGGGGGAAATGGCTATTTATCAACTGTTGCAAAATATGCCAATATTTAATATCAGTGCCTACTGGGTGAATTTTAGCCCTGGATATGAACCCTTGCACATACACAAATTTAGGAAATTTGGGGAAGTCTTGGATGTATTGTGTGCCCTTCCCATTCCTTAAGAAAAAAATAGGGCTTCCCTGGTGGCGCAGTGGTTAAGAATCCACCTGCCGATGCAGGGGACACGGGTTTGAGCCCTGGTCCAGGGGGATCCCACATGCCACGGAGCAACTAAGCCCGTGCGCCACAACTACTGAGCCTGAGCTCCTAGAGCCCGGGCTCCGCAACACAGGAGAAGCCACCGCAACAAGAGGCCCGCGTACTGCAATGAAGAGTGGCCCCCGCTCGCTGCAACTAGAGAAAGCATGCACGCGGCAACGAAGACCCAACGCAGCCAAAAATAAATAAATAAATAAATAAATAATTTGAGAAAGAAAATAGGCTAGAATTTTGAAACCTTGACACGGAGGCCTGGCTTACCTCGTGCTTCCAAACTATTTCTGATAAACTCTGAGCTTGGGCAAAAATGTAGACAACCACCACCTGCCCTCCTCTGGACTTCTCCCTCCCTCAGGATAGGTTAAGGGTATCTTCTCAGCATTTGGCAAATGTTTGTTCTGAAGCAGAGGGAAAACCCTAGCAGAGAGGGAATTCAGGGAGCAAGGTCAGGCCCGCTATATAATTTTATTTTAGGAAACTAAATCCCTCTGGATAATCTGAGTGCTACCCACAGGTAGATAACCAGGAAAAAATACCAACACACTGGCACCAAAGCCTCCACTGCATTTAAATGATTATTTGGGGGACTGGGACAGCCTTGAAATGAACAACAGTTTATTTGCAGAGATTAATATGTCGGCAATATTGATTGTCAGAGGCCTGCTTCATTCTATTTAAGATTCCACAATCCACAGACAGCAGTCACTCAGGCGTGATTTTTCCCTCTAGGATTTCTAGCATGTTGAGGAGGCAAATCCAGGAGATGCCGAATGGCAAGTTCTGTCAAACTAGATACTGCCGGGCCGATCCCCAGGGCAAGGTGCGTGGATTTTGTTTACACGTTGCCAAGGCAGGCATCAGTTGTTTGCTTACATGCCAGGGTCCTTTTTTCCCCGTTCTAAGGCGGGTCACCCAACGGTCCAGGCACCTATCGTGTACAGGAGCCGGTCGAGCTTTCCAGAATCAACCCTGAAATCATGATGCAGGATTATCCAAATATTAAGGCTGCTGAAAGTTGGGTTTCTCTGATTTCCTGCTGCACGGAGTTCGCTCCGTTACATCCAACCGTCCAGGAAGTGCCTTTGCAGGAGTGTCTGTAAAGAAAGGATGGAACATATGAGAGGTGTGGAGAAGAACTCACTTTCATCAAAGGATCAGCTTTCAGGATGGTCTGGGAGCCCAGAGCATTATTGTATTACACACCGCACTGAAACGTGCCTTGTTCTGATTTTTTCCCCTCCCCCCGCCCCCCCTTTTCTTTGAGGGTTTTCAAAATAAAAGAGTTTTTCTTCCAAATTGAGCTGGGAGGCAAATTCTCGAGCGCTGTGATAGAAAATGTTAGACAATATTTCTTACCGGAGCTATTGACATTTTGGAGAGTTGTGACACTTTGATTTTTCTCAAAACATATGGATCAAGCCTAGCTGCCTTATTGGACAGGAAGTCCGGATGAAAGGCCTTCCTTTATCTTTCTTTGTATTTTCCCCCCTCTGTTTGTTCGTGGCTTTCTCTCTGAATAGAATCGTGGTTTTCTTAAGCTGTCCGGGGAGTCGTTATTGCCTTACTAAATATTTCATGGTGCACAGCACACCATACCTGCCAACTGCCTCTTATTTGTTGTCAAAAATAAAGGGTTCATCCTTTGGAGGGGGAGGGAGAAAAAAGATAGCAGGTTTCTCCTATTGTTTTTATTTTCAAGTTTCTCGTAGGCACCCCATGCATGGGAACACTGGAAATCTGAGAAGGATATTTTTATTTGCCGGGGATGCATGGCTGGCCACTTATTTATTTATTTGCGGCTTATTTATTTAGTTGCCGCGCACTCTTTCCTATGATTCCCAGCACTTGTTTCTTGGCGGTTTCCCTTCCGATTTGTTCAAAAGGGAAAAGTTCAAAGCGGCTCTGTCAGCTGAGGGAGAAGCCTGCTGAATACTAACCCTCCAGCGCCCGCCTGCGCTGACCTTGAGAGAGGGGCCCTAAACGGTTCCATCGCAGACCCGCATGTGTGTTTTGTTAGACCAGGTCGGGAGAGGTCAGGGCTCACCTGAGGCCAGCAGAGCCTGGCCGACCTGCCCGAGCAGCGGGGTAATGCATTTTTAAAAGGGACATTCTCGCCTCTGAATGGGCCTAATATGGTCTCTGTTTAAAAACCTGTCAGAATCCCAAGCACACACTCCATAAAATATAAATAAGTACTTACTGTTTGCAGATGTTGCTTGTTTTTTCTAATGTTTGTATTTGAAGTCTGAGAATCCTCACTTCCTGTCAGGCTCCCCCACGCCTCTCTCCTCCGGTTTCTGAAGGAACAAGGCGGAACTTCAGATCGCAATTTCTCAATGAAGACACCGTCTGTCAAAGCTGTCAGCGTCCCTGGCACAATTAATATTCCCTTTTTCTTTCTTTCTCTTCCCCTTCGGCCCCCCAACACTGAGGTTTCTTTCTTGCTACGGCTTTACCTGGGCTTTGGAGAGCCGCCTCTCTTGTCAGCAGCCTTTGAAAGAGGCTTGAGTCTCAGGAAAGTGTGATTTTGGAGGCTCTGAAAGGTGACGCTGGAACTCGATAGGCCCGTAATCTGCATGCTGAGATTAATTGGAAAGGATTAGGGAAGGGACCATGGGGAACCTCCATCATCGTACCTGGGGAAATTCGTAGATGGGGCCTCATACGTCTTTGCCATCTCCATCCCAAGAGTCCCACTGATAAATTCGTGGTGCAGGTGTCTGATTAATTTATACGCGTGTTTGGCTGTATCCGGGCCATCGGCCCCTGAGTCTGACCCACGAGTCCTAGATTCCTCTGCAGTGGTCTTCCTCTTGCTTCTACTGAACGGTACCAAGCTCACCCCCCAGCTCCAAACCCGCTCCAAAGACACTGGGTGAGAGCCCAATGGAGAAGTCAACTTCTTGCTCTGCATCTGATGTAACCTCTTCTTTCTCCTCCTGTCTCCCTTCTTAGTTATTGCTTGCTGCCCTGGTGGGGACTGTGGGTGACAAGTGGGAGGCCTGGGCACAATTTGCTGCATGACCAACTCAGTAGGTCGCTTTTTCCGGAGTTCCCGAGGCACAGTGCATGAAGAGGGCTGCAGAAGTTGCCGTTTGCTCTGTAGCCCTCCCAGGATTCACACCCCAACATTTTAATAACCCACTCTCCGTGGCCCCCGCCACGTGTACTTTAGAAAGCGACACATGAGCTCTCCCTGCAAGCCTGTGGACTTGCTGAAATTGGCAGTTCCAGCTTGTATTTTTTTAATTTACTTATTCTTTCCCGTTTACGCACTCCTCTGGTTAAAAAGGCCAGCACGGCCCTTGTTTCTCAGCCCCTTTCTTTCTTTACCTAGAAAGCGGCAGTTCAGAAGGAACCCACTGCGAGGTCCCTGCTCTGTCTGCACATCCTCTTATTGCTTACTTGCCCAGTTTTGAAGCCAACGGTCATCAATAGCCTCAAGAACTGAAAGCTTGTTGACCCGGACCCAAATTACTGCTAAGAATCAAAAACTCCCCTTCACCTACTTTAGCCGGAGATTCATGACAATGCTATTCACTTGCCATTTGCTTTCATATCTATTATTTTTAAGTAAAGAAAGAAAAGAAGAGACGGACGCCAAGCCTTCCCTCGTTTCTGCACCACTTTGGGAGGATGTGATGCCGGACACACGCCCAGGACAGTGCGGTCCCATGCTCGAATCGGGCCGGGAGAGTTCGCTTCATCTTTAAAGCACAGGAACCCTAAGTCAAGATGAAAATCCTACAGCCCCAAAGCCTTACCAATGGATACCATTTGAAAATGGGCAGCCGGAGAGAGGCTGGTGAGAAAGCTGACATGATGACTTTTATAATAGCAGAACGTTTAAGGTTATAGAAATAAAAGGAAGAGGATGAAATCAGGCGCGTTGATCTCTGCCTGCAGGCTCTCTCAGCTCACTGGAAGCTCCAGCAATTATTTCTGCTCTGGCTTTCCCCTCCTTTTTTTTTTCCAGCAGTCTGTTTGAAACGAAGCAGAACCGGGCATGGCAGGCTTATCAGTGTCGTTAGCTGACAGGGCGCCCAGCACACCTGCTTTTACTTGCTGCCATTTCAGGCACTAATGCCACAGAGAATGTTGCTTGGGTCCTTATAATGTGTAAAGATTCATTTATTTCACCTTTTGAACCTGCCTGACCCCCTGGGCTTGTGTTGGGGAGGAGGCAGAGGGCTGGAGAGGGTTTTTTTCCTAGCACTTAGAAGAAGCTGGCAATTAGGGGTCTGGCCCCGGGGCTGTTGCTATGATAGAAGCTTAAAAGAGAAGATAGGGGCTCAGCCAGGGAGGTGCTGGGAGTCAGGCAGGGCTTGGGCCACCTGAAGGGGGCTGGGGGAGCAGAATTCCCCCGGCTGCTGCTTCCCTAGCTCCGCGGTGTCCCATGTGCTGTGCTATTTTGACACCTGGGCGCCCCTACCTTTGGAGACCTGCCTCACATCACACCACACGTATTCACATGCATCTACCTCTCACTGTCACTAAGATTGTTGACAAGATTTTTAAAAATCATTTTGCCTTTGAAATGATTTGGCCATGGGTACCTCATTTCATTTACAATGGCTGAGATTTCCTGGCAATCATCGAATGCACCTAGGAATTCCAGCAAAGAGAGAAATATCTACCCTTCAAACTGTTGTCCAATATAATGGAATTTTTATGAATACTAAATGTAGCCATTAATGAAGTTGATATAATGTTAAGTTTTGCAGACATTTTAATTAAACACCTATTCATTTCCATTTTATGGTTTTCTTTTCGTATTTTGGAGCCAATAAATGTAGTATATATATTTTGGTCTCAAACATTTTAATAGGTCCCAGAAAAGGAAAAGCTGGTAACCCCAAACCTGATGCCCCAGGTGCCTAATGATGATATTTTTCCCCTTTTCCTTCTTTTTTTCTTGCCTTCCTTTTGTATGGGTTTGACCGATGCCCTTTCCCTCCTAGTAGTCTTAGTTCAAGGTCTTCGTTTCCTAGGAATAAAAACATAGTTCTTGTTGGTGGACATTACACTCTTTTAGGACTTTGACTCTGGTTGCTTCTATATCATATCTCGTGACTAGTACTGGAGAGAGTGGGGGCATATTCCTCAACTTCTGTCTGGAAATCTGGAAGTTCCTTCATTTCTTGATGTTTCCTTCTTTTCAAGAGGTTGACCGAGCACCTCTGTTGATTATGTCTTGGTAGCATTTTCCCCTTCTTCTGTTAATAGAATTCCAGTTTCCTCAGGAAGAGCTACCCCTCCCCAGTGATTTAGTCCATTGTCTCCAGGAGAGGTCAATTAGAGCATCCCATCACCCTGGCCACAGTTATTGGTTTCAGGACTTCTATAACTATTTGGAAAAAAAGAGCCTTCTTTTTAGGCAGAGATTGCTAGCTTAAGGATCTGCCAGGAGAACCACTGTGTAGACAATAAAGTCAATGCAGAGAAAAACAGTGTTAATAGGTTGAGATAGAAGAACTAAGTCTTAATGATATCATGAAAGCTCCTGGATCCAGCCATGCCTGAAAGCCATAAAACCATACCACCCCTAAAATAATTGGTTAGATGAAACCAGTTCCTACTTTGCTTAGGCCAGTTTGACTTGGGTAGCTGTCACCTGTGATCAAAAGAATCTTGACATATTCTGTTATCACTAACGGGGCAAGGCCAGGAGAGAGATTTCATTTCATCTCCTCTGTTAGGAAACAATTTGAATTGGAAAGTGAGACTGGTGTGTGTTGGAAGGATGGGGAGGGTAACAGTGTTGCAATAAGAAGAATAATGTTGTGGACCAGGCACTGAGCTCCTGTCTCCCAACAACTCTCAGAAGTTCATTGTCCCCATTTTACAGAAAGCAAACTGAGGCTCAAAGCCACCTACCTAGGAAGAACACAGTCTGACTGGTTTCAGATCTGTTTCATTCTAAAGTAGGGCAGACCAACACCTAGAACAAAATGTTTGGAGCTCATGTTTCTAATCCTTAGGCACGAGGTCCTGGAGGCTCAGGACCTACTGTTGGTTCCTTTGGTCTTGCATTAGATAGTCCATAAAGTTTTTGTGCTCATCATACCACTTTGTTCTCACTGTGCCCCCATGGAGCTCCTACCATTAAAAATTCCATTCCTTTGAGTCTGGAAAAGTTTTATACTATTTAGAATCTTCTACAAATTTGCAAATTCCAGTTGATATTTCAGGTATTCAGACTCCTTGGGGTGCGTTTGGGGAGGATGAGAGATGAAAGCAGGTATCAAAGAAAGAAAAACTCGGGCTTCCCTGGTGGCGCAGTGGTTGAGGGTCTGCCTGCCAATGCGGGGGACACGGGTTCGAGCCCTGGTCTGGGAGGATCTCACATGCCGCGGAGCAACTGGGCCCGTGTGCCACAACTACTGAGCCTGCGCGTCTGGAGCCTGTGCTCCACAACAAGAGAGGCCGCGATAGTAAGAGGCCCGCGCACCGCGATGAAGGGTAGCCCCTGCTTGCCGCAACTAGAGAAAGCCCTCGCACAGAAACGAAGACCCAACACAGCCAAAAAATAAATAAATAAAGTGAAATTCTTTAAAAAAAAAAAAGAAAGAAAAACTTGCCTATGTCCCAATCGTTTCAATACTTGGCCCTACCAAAGGGAAACAGGCCAGATCCTTACCTGATAAAGAAGAGGTAAGTGTCTGGAAGAGGTGGGTTCTGGATTATTCTGCCTGTTTTGAGTCCTGATGTGATTAAATTCTCTTTCACATAACGCCCCTCTCATTCCTCTCCTCCATCCTCCCGCCTGTGGCTCTGAGAGCTCTCAATCAGCATCAAAGCCAAAGAATCTCATAACACATCTTAGGAGGTGCTTCATTAAAACCGATTGCCTTGGCTTCTGGGTTCTTCTATTGCTGAACTACCGATAGAACCCAACCGAGTCTTTGACCTTGTAGTGAGGGCAGGTGTGTGTGCAGCCAACGTCCTTGTTTTCCAGGCACCCCAGGTGGGGAAGGTACTAACCAGAGGGTCTCAGTGAGAGCAACAGTCTCCTTGCTCTAAGTCTGTTTCTACCAGTTCTATGGACCCTCCACCCCCTTAGACTCATTCCAGTTCGTTCTGGGAGTGGCCAGAGCGGCCACTCCAGTCTTCTCAGCTACCATCAGGAGTCCACCATTTTCCTTGCATCCTACTTTTAATTGTCTTGCTGCTACTGCCACTGCTAAAGCCACCACGTGAAGTCTTGTCCCATTTTCCCACTGCGTACGCAGGCTGTCCTATCTCCCAAGTTCATTCATTCCTCTAATATTCGCTCCTTCCCTTCCCCATACTCTGTGTCTCAGTTACAGAGGAGGTCTAAGCTATGCTTTCAATATTTTATGGAACTCCTATGAAGCTTGAAGAAGCTTTTTTCGTTAGCTTTCTACTGAAGCAAATGTCATTTCCCTCGTAGCTCTTTTCATTTTACTCACTCTTTCTTTTGGCTTCTTATTCCTAGAATTCAGACATCCATTCCCCGACTGGGCTGGGTGGCAACCTGAATAGTAGACAGCCTTCCTCGCCCACACTGACCCATTGTTCTAGCACCGTAGGTCTGCACTCGGTTCTCATTTCCTGTAGGATAAGCTCTTTCCCGGGAAATCCTAGGTCCAGTGAAGCTCACCTTCCCTGCTCTGCTGAACCCAGGGTGAGTTTTCTAACTGAGGACATCATTGCTTTATGTTCTGGGGTCCTCTTGAAATTCCAAAGAGTTCATGCTAGAAAAGGACCTGCCCCTCAAACATAAAATGGACTCCTTTGTTATTCCCCAAGTTAATGATTTCAGGGGTTCAGCATCTTTTGTGAGTGCATGACTTTCCAACGGTTCTGTTTTCTACTCTTGGTAGCAAAATATCCCTGGATTTTTGATAAGATTTGTTGTATTCTTAAAAGCTGCAAATTCCAAGTGGAACCATCCATTAGTTGACTTCTATCTGAATCCCTTTCCTGGTGAAATTTCATTCTCACAGATACTGCACAGTTCAAATTTCATAGACTTGAATTCTGAAGATTCTTTGGGATGAAAACATTCTTAGTCCAAAGGACTGGGAAGTAAGTATCGCTTCATATAGTCTGGGCATGTATATGGCTGCGTTGTGAATTAATACCTGTCGGACCTTGTTATTGCGGAATAGCTGTGGCGAGGTGATGACCATCATTCCTTTCACCTATTACCTTTTTTATTTGATTTCATTTAGGCTTTGGCAAAGGTGAGAGGACTGACTCGTCTTTCTTGTTTATGTTTGATATACAAAAGCCCCTTGAGGGGAAGTGATGCTAGCTGAAATCATGTAAATTAAAGAGGAAATCTGCCAAGACACCTTGACAAACTCAGAAATGAGAATATCTCACTTGAACTGTCTGCTCATTCCCATTCTTGGCCCTTGCGCTCATGATTAGTAGAAGAGGTCTGGAGAGGGCATGGGGCAGGCGTGGTGCTCCTAGGGAGTGGCTTGTTAATTCACAAGTGAATTGGTGGTTAAGGTTTAGTGTCTGTGAGCAAAAAAGCAAAGTCTGGCTTAGCAGATAATTTAGAATAGGAAACCAACTGAATGATGAAACTTCAGGGTTTATCAACTTAAGAATCCTCCCTAGACCTGTGAAAGTACTTGAAATTATGAGCAGGGTCATTCAGTGAGGCATGGTGGTAGGTGGGGTGTCCCCTGGGAAAGAGGTCATTCTAAGTGAACAGAGACTCCAGGGCAAACATTTGGTGCTGGGACAGAAAGCAGCATGGTGTCCTGGAAAGCAATATAAGTTCAAATCCCACTACTGACGTTTACTAGGTATGGGACTAATTGTAAAATAGACATTTATCTCTTATTACAAAAACAATAATTTTTTTTTAATAGAAGCAAAAAAAAAAAAAAAAAAAGAAAGAAAAGGGAAAACACACTCAATCTCTCTCATCCAGAAAAAATCTACTCTTACTTCTTTCATGGTTATTTTCCAAATCCTCTTTTATGTATAGACACATGTACCTACCTATGTTACAAAAAGAAGATTGCACATAGCATTTTGTGAACCCCTCTTTTTTTTAAAAGATTTTTTTTTGATGTGGACCATTTTTAAAGTCTTTATTGAATTTGTTACAATATTGCTTCTGTTTTATGTTTTGTTGTTTTGGCTCCAAGTCATGTGGGATCTTAATTCCCCGACCAGGGATTGAACCCACACCCCGGCATTGGAAGGTGAAGTCTTAACCACTGGACCACCAGGGAAGTCCCTGTAAACCCCCTCTTTTAATGTTCAATTCCAGACATTGTCAGCATCATTATTAATGGCTGCTCAATGTCCCATCTTATGGACATACTTTAATGAATTTACTCCATCCCCTCTTTTTGGACACATAGGTTGTTTGCAAAATGGCTGTGATGTATATTTGCTGCTGTGGGTAGGAAGGGAGGGTGTGACATGGTACACTCGGGTCATGGAATTGCCTTCCCCTTCCCCCTTCGAATAGACTCGGAAAGGTGAAATAGGTCCTCCAGGTGGCACAGCTGGCCAAGGACGGAGCTGAGATGGGAACCCAGACTTGGGTTCCCACTGCATCACACGGCCTCTTGTTCGAGGGCTTCCAGGAGAGAGCGAGCATGCCCAGCAGGGTCAGCTCACCTGGAGTGAAGAATGCAAAAGGAGAGACCTTCTGGAGCTGTCTGACATGCTTCAGGGCACCAAGCAAAGCTGAGTCACTGTGACCTGGACTTGCCAACCTCTGAAACTGCGCTTTCCAAACCAGTCTTGGGAAGAGAGTCTGCTTTCTTGTGAAAGTTATGCTCCAAGCTCTATTCAGGAAGCTGTCTCAGATGTCTTGCTTGGGAATCCTTGATCCTCAGGTCATTCCCGTCTCTACATTTGGGGTGATCACTTACTTCTCCTCCAGGAGTCTTCATGGGAGAGAAGAGACCAAGGCCACACGTAGAGACAGGTGTGTGGTCTGTGAGTCACAAGGAGACACAGGGGCAGGTGACTGAGCTGGTGCTGGCTGACACTTTGGAATCTGCCTTTGGTGCAAGGTGGAATCTTTGCTTCTTGAGCCCATGTCTGGCCTTCAGTGTCCTTTCCTCCCAGCGATATTGTCATTTGAGCTGGAGCTTTAAATAATAAAAGTTACCAGCATTCATAGAGAGGCTTCTGTTTTCTAGGCACCCGGTGTGTACTTCTTTGGCCAAAAGAGCCATAAGAGGATAAGACTTATGCACTTCATATGCATTAAGATGGCTATTCTCCAAAAACCAGAAAACAAGTATTGGCAAGGATGTGAAGGAATTAGAACCCTTGTACACTGCTGGTGGGAATGCAATATGGTACAAATGCCGTGGAAACAGTATGACAGTTCCTTAAAAAATTAAACATAGCATGACCATATGATCTAGCAATTTCACTCGTGGGTATATATACCCCAAGTAATAGAAAACAAGGACTGGAAGAGACATTTATATACCCATGTTCATAGCAGCATTATTCACAAGAACCAAAAGGTAGAAACAACCCAAATGTCCATCAGCTGATGAATGGATAACAAAATATGGCCTCTACCTGCAAGATAATATTATTCAGCCTTAAAGAGGAATGAATCTGATACATGCTACCGTTTTGAAGACATTATGCTAAGTGAAATAAGCCCGACACAAAAGGGCAAATACTGTATGATTCCACTTATATGAAGTGCTTAGAAGAGTCAAAATCATAGAGAAAGAAAGTAGAATGGTAGTTGCCAGAGGTTGGGGGGAGCGGAAGGTGGGAAGTTATTGTTTAATGGGGACAGAGTATCAGTTTGGGAAGATGAAAGGCTTATGTAGAAGGATGATGGTGATGGTCGCACAATAATTGTGAATTGAGTGCATGGAATTGTATACTCAAAAAGGGTTAAAAAGGTAAAATTTATGTATATTTTACCACAGTTTAAAAAGTTACTTATTCCTTTCATAACTGAGGATACAGGCTCTAGGAAAACGGGAAGTAGCACAAAAGTTTCACCTTGTGAGGATTTGGGGAAATTCACTTCCCTGATGACTTTTTCAACACATGCTCACTGATCCTTAATGGGGGCAAATCACTCACCCCTGCTGTGTGCTGGGGACCTGAGAGAGTGCCAAGGAGCTCACATTTTAACTGGGGGTGGGATGGGGAGAGGGGGAGGATGGGGAATGAAGACATGGGGTCACCCATGTGTTGTAAGGCAGAATGTCACCAGGTTGAGGAAGGTGGAAATGGGCTCTGGAAATGCAGGGAAGTGGGGACTCACTCCTGCCTGGGGAGGCTAGGAGATCCAGGCGTGCTCTACGGAAAGGAGGGGTAGGATGTTGATAAGCGGAGCTGGAGAGAGGGGGTTCCAGAGGGATACAGTGCTGATAGGGTAACATGAATGAGAAGCTTAATAGTGTCTGTTCCATGCCAGTGCATTCTAAGCACTTGACACATGAAATCTCATTTTATCCTCATAACACTTGAGAGAGGAAGGTACTTTATTATCCTCATTTTACAGATAAGTGAAAAGAAGACCAGAGAGGTTAAGAAACCTGTCAAAGTTCACACAGCTAGGTTTAACAAATACACAGCTTGGAGGTGGGTGGTGACCATCCACATTTAGGGATCTTCAGGTTGGCAGAAACATGGGGTGGTGGAAGAGAAATGGTAGAAACAAGACAGGAGAGTGTGTCAGGGCCAGATCCCTTTGGACCTTCAATACAGGATGATAGGTGGACATTGTTTTAATAAGCAAATACATCAACTTGTACTCTCTTCTGTTCCAAAAAGAATCTGAGAGATGGTAGCAAGCGGAAATCTTTGCGGGGCAGGTGAGGGGACTGGAGGCCAGTGGTGGGTGGAGTAGTGTCAGGGATGGTGGTGCTCAGTGTTACTGATTATGAATATTAATTACTGTGGTAGCCAATCTGCAAGGTGGTCCCCAATGATCTCTGCCTCCTGGCATTCATGCCCTTGAGTTATCCCCTCTCATACTGAATAGAAATGACCCATGTAACCAATAGGATATTATGCAAATTATGATGTGCAACTTCCAAGGCCAGGACATACAAAACACTTGGCTTTCATCCTACTTTCACTGGGATCCCTTGCTCTGGAGACAGCTGGCTGCCATGTTGTTAGGCTGCTCAAGCAGCCTGGTGGAGAAGTCCACGCGGTGATGAACTAAGGCCCCCTGCCCACAGCCATACCAGTGAGCCACTTCAGAAACGGGTTCCCTAACCCCAGTCACATCTTCTGATGACTGCAACCTCATGAAGACCCCCTGGACCTGCTCTCAAATTCCTGACCTAGAGAAACTATGTGAGATAAGAAATGTTTATTGTTTTGTTAAGTTTAGGGCTTAAACATTACCCCAAGGTAATTTTTTAATGTAATACATATGCACTAAATAGTTAATGCAATAACTAAAATGACTCACTTTCCGGCCCCTGCCTAGACTGGTGTTTCCTTCAGAAGGGAAACATGCATAGGTTATTGGTAGCTGAAAGTTTAGCTGAAGGAATATTTCATTTTAGCAAGGAGTAAAGGAGGATCACAGAATAATTGTTACATGCTGATACTGTACAGTTAAGTCCCCTACATAAGAACGAGTTCTGTTCCGAGAGTGCGTTCTCAAGTCCAATTTGTAAGTCCAACAAAGTTAGCCTAGGTACCCAACTAACACAATCGGCTATATAGTACTGTACTGTAATAGGTTTATAATATTTTTCACACAAATAATGCATTAAAAAACAAACACAAAAGATAAAGAAAACATTTTTAATCTTACAGTACAGGACCTTGAAAAGTACAGTAATATAGTACAACAACCTGCATGCAGGACCTGGCATCGAGTGAACAGGCAAGAAATAAAGATACCGTACCACTGTACTCTACACAGTACTGTACAGTAAAGTGCACAAAAGCACAACCACTTGTAGAGGATGCACACGTATGACAACGTATGCCAGACACGTGAACTAACTAAGTTACATGATTGGACCTGCGAGCGCACGTTCACATCTTTGAAAGTTCGCAACTTGAAGGTTCCTGTGTAGGGGACTGACTGTATTCTTCATAACCTGGAGACTTTCCCACCGTTGCTCATACCTGGCTGCCAATTGCCCAACATAGATGTGGCTATGCCTTCTGGGTGCGGGGACCGATGGAGATGTCAAAGAAGAAAAGATACCGTACACAGCTGGGGAGAGACGGAATAAAGAGCAGCAAGGATCTTCCTTTCCACTCCAGGACTGCAGGTCTATTCCTCCCAGGCTCACTTAGCCTTCCTGCCTGGTTACCAGCCACGCCCTCACTGGCCTGTGAGCTCTGTGCAGGCGGGGCTGAGATGCATTGCCTTTAATGCTCCAGTCCTTGCTTGGTTGGAATGTCCTGGATACATGACCTTGTACTCAGCCAGGCCCCGGTAATGGACCATAAAGTTGTATCCAGTTATTTTGCCGTTGTGAGTAATGCTGCCATGAATATATTCTGGAAAATTTTGGCTGGTCTATCCATAGGGTAAATTCCTGGTAGTGTGTACCTACATAGGATGCTCTAGTTCTTAATTTTCTGAATTTGGGGAGATACCATTACGACAGGAGACACAGGAGTTGTAACGGGAGGGTGAGCAGGTAACAATCTGAGAGGCGAAAATCTTGCCCTGAGACAGGGGAATGGAGGAGAGGCTTTCTGGAGTCTCTTTCCCCTTGTTTATCCCAAATATGTGTCACATTTTAAACAAAGAAGGGCTTTAGGGAGCGGGGTGTGGCCAGAAGGAGGGGTCCATGCTACTTTGGCCAGCTTGTCAGCCATACACCATGGCTCCTGCGTGTGTGTGTGTGTGTGTGTATGTGTGTGTGTCTGTGTGTGTGTGTATGTGTGTGTGTCTGTGTGTGTGTGTCTGTGTGTGTGTGTCTGTGTGTGTGTGTGGATGTGTGTGTGTGTGTGGATGTGTGTGTGTGTGTGTTTGAGTGTGTCCCTTAGGCACTGTGTACCAACCAGTGTTGACCCCTTCTCCTCTTAGCCCGGTTCAGCCTTGACCTCTGCAGGGTCCCTGCACTGCCTTATGGTGTCACCAGAGCGCATGTCCTCCTGGAGGGGAGGCCCGAAGAGGCCGGAGGCTGAGGAAGGGAGGCCTGGGGTCAGGCAGGCTGGCTTCCCAGGGGTCTGGAGCTGCACACGCACAGGGGCCTGTGGGTCTTTCTAGAGAGCAGCTCTTGAAGGCCTGGCTTTTGTGGACCTGGCTTTCCATCCGCTGGAAAGCAAAGGCCGGGACAGACACTGGAGGAGCCCCCAGAGCCCCATATGTTGCTGTGGCTTCCGACAGCACAGGACGACGCTCTGGTTCAAGGTCAGGAGGGGTCAACTCCTCTCCGCTGGATTGAGGTTTGAGAATCCACTGGTTGTCAGGAGTGAATAACACGAGCCAACTTGGGCGGAGGCTCACCACATTTCAGACACCAAGGCCAAATTTTCTAAGAACTTGCGGGTGTTGAGTTTTCTGTCCCACCCTCTCCCCACCTCCATCTGTCTGTGTCACTCCCTGACTGTGTCCTTCACCCCAGCAACCTGGTCTCCCCCTCCTTCCTCTGGATGCCAGTGGCGCATTGCTCTAAGAATGGGAACCAGACTTGGGTGACCACCGTGTCCAATGACGTTTGCACGAATGGGGGCCTCTAATGCACACAGCATGGCCTCAGACGTGCCCAGACGGGTGTGGTCAGCCAGCATGTCATGGGCTCTTTGGGGAACCGCTGCCCCTCCCTAAGCAGCCATGAAGCCATGGCTGTGACAGCAATGCGGGTCGGGAGGTGTCTGGAGGGTTTCCTCCTGGGTGGTTCGTGGGCCTGGGGCGTCAGGAATCTGGGATAAAGGCTCTGGGGCTGCAGCCATGGGAAACGGCTTCTCTGAGGCCACCTTCTGGAAAGCCTGTGTTCCATCCTGGCAGGTTGTCCTGTCCCTCGCCCAGCTGTGTCTGCGTACAGTTCCAAGCCAGACGCCCTGCTGTCAAAAAAAAATATAAAATGTGTAAACACTTTTTTTAAAAAATTTGCAAGGTGCCTGTGTCTGGGCCCCAGAGCTGCTCCTCCTGTGGGCTGAGATCCATCTTTGGCTGAAAGTGGGTCCTTAGCCCATCACCAGAAGAGGGAGGGAACTCTTGGGATGGGCCAAGGGGTGGCCGCTGGAGCCCTAGTGGCCGGAGCTGCGCAGGCAGGGACCTGAAGAGAAGCCTGGCTTGTGTCTGGGGTGGCCACAGAGGGAAGAAGGAACAGAAAGCTGATGGCTCCCGCATTTCCTCTGACTCGCCGTGATTGGCCCAGGAGTTTGCTGCATGGGGCGATCCACAGACACAAAGACTTTCGAGGGGCTTCGAGCCCCGTCTCCGTCGGCCTCCCCACCCAGCCACGCAGCCTCCAAGGGGTGGGAGATAGATGATCCGGCAGCCCGCGTGAAAGGCCCTTTTGTGCTCTTTGGCTGGAAAGGTTTCTGATGCAGCTCGGAGCTCTCTCGGAGAAGGGGATTTGTTCCTTAAATTGATAATGAGTATCAGAAAGGCCATATTTACATGATGAGCTGGGTGGGAATTGTGTGCGGGCCAAGGGGGGCAGGGGGAAGCTCACAAAAATAAATGACCTCCAGCTCCCTGTGTTTGTGGCCGCTGGAGGTTCGGAGAAGGTGGGGAATCTAGGGAGGCCGAGAACTGAGAAACAGAGGAAATGAAGCAGGGCAAGAGGGTGGCGGGAGAGGGAGAGAGGCAGAGCCAGAGGAGAAAGGGGACAGAGGGAGGGAGGGAGGAAATACAGACCGAGGGGGAGGGGGCCCTGAAGGAGAGAGACCAGGGTGGAGGCCAGAGGTGGAGGTTCAGGCAGATGGGGGAGGCAGAGAGCCGCCAGTGACCCAGTGCGGCCCTCACTAGCTGTCTTACTAGATCGTTGTCAATGTCGCTCATGGGAAGAGAGCGAGCCACTCCCATCACAGGAGCCAAACCATCATCCTCCTGGGGTCGTTTCTCAAATACCCACTCTGTGACCCAAGTGAACGGCAAAGATCACATCGCTGTTCAGAGTGCTTCGATAGTTGGCCATTGACCTCAGGAGGAGCTCTGCAATACGACTCACCAGGCCCGGGGTGACCTGGCCCTTGGACGCGATGCGTTTCCCTGGACAGCCCCCAACCTACCCCCAAAGCCCTGCCTGATTCCTGAAAATTCCCTCTGTATCATGCCATCCCCGGCCTTCCTGATCCCCGGCATCTCACGCTGTGTTGTAATCGCCTGCTGAGTTGTCTGCTCTCCCGTGGGACTACTTGCTTGGAGGGTGGTCACCGCTGCACATATGCCCATGGTCCTGGCCGTGCGTCCCTATGGGGCGGCCTTGACCCCAAGTGCATTGAGTTGGGTGGCACCATCTCTTCTAGCAGAATCCCCAGAAAAGTGTCTTCCTCCCTATTCTCACATGCAGGGGCTTTGCGATCTTTTGGGGAAAAGACCTTGAAGAATGGTGCATCTAGTTTTTTGTTAGAGGCTCCGTGTGGGGAATGGATAAACGCACCGAGTCTCAGGTTCCCTCTGGCTGCATTTTGATTGGAAGAGCATCCACAGGAGCGGTCCCCTGTGCCCCAGGGTGCCGGCAGGGCACTCTCAGGGATAGATGGAGAGCTTCTTTTCTCCTGCTGACATCACTCACGACGCTCATGGAAGGATAGGAATCTGTCACGGGGATAAGCCTGTCAGCGGGACCGTCACGGAAAAGCCCCACCCCCAAGGCTGACCCAGGCCCCCCATCCTGGGCTTGACGTGTTTAACCTTCAAACAATGTCATGCTTCCTGATGTCACTGGCAACAAAAGGGGAGAGTCAGCGATTTGGGGACACGGTTTCCAGCTGGTTCTCTGACTGAGGAGCCCAGCCTGGCATCAGGGGCAGGTGATGAATTGCAGGGGAAACCCAATCTCCATCCACATGGGAAGGGGGGGAGGTTAGCAGTGCAGGAAGAGAAGGGGGTGAGTGCGAGAGAGAGAGAGAGAGAGAGAGAGAGAGAGAGAGAGAGAAATGAAGATCTGGGGGGGGGGGATGGAGGAGGGAAAGGGGGGCCGTGGACCTTATTGTTTTCCAGACAGAAGAGGGGAATTATTTTTCTTTATTTTTATAAATAATATTATTTTTTCTTTGAAAATCTAAAATCTAAGCATTATTTTTGTGTGTATTCTTTTCCATAAATGGCATCTTACAAGAGTCATTTGTTTCTGTCAGATGAATTTGGCCGTGGGAGAGGGGAGAAACGGGCACCACTCTGGTCATCCCTGTTACGTGGGCCAGTTGATGGCGTGGAAGTTCTCAGCCTCCTTCTGCAGGACAGCTTGGGAGTTAAAGGCGGGGCGGGGGAGATTTGAGCATCTCTGTAAGGGACCAAGTGTGTTTCATCGTTTCACGGCGGAGTCAGGCAGGCAGGAGCAGCGTTCATGTGTGTTACTACGTGTGATTCCCTGTGCCTGTTATAATCATTCATTCTCCAAATTTATGAAACCCCTCCTGTGGGCAGCAGCGTGGTTCTAGGCACTGGGCATAAAATGATGCATAAAGAAGACAGTCTGTTTATTACATTGTATAATAACATCCTAGATTTTAAAAACTTATCAATGTTTAGCGGTGCATTTTATTTTTTTATTATTTTATTTTTTAACATCTTTATTGGAGTATAATTGCTTTACAATGGTGTGTTAGTTTCTGCTTTATAACAAAGTGAATCAGCTATACATATACATATATCCCCATATCTCTTCCCTCTTGCATCTCCCTCCCTCCCACCCTCCCTATCCCACCCCTCTAGGTGGTCACAAAGCACAGAGCTGATCTCCCTGTGCTATGCGGCTGCTTCCCACTAGCTATCTGTTTTACATTTGGTAGTGTATATCGTCCATGCCTCTCTCTCACTTTGTCACAGCTTACCCTTCCCCCTCCCCGTATCCTCAAGTCCATTCTCTAGTAGGTCTGTGTCTTTATTCCCGTCCTGCCCCTAGGTTCTTCATGACCTTTTTTTTTTTTTTTCTTAGATTCCATATATATGTGTTAGCATACGGTATTTGTTTTTCTCTTTCTGATTTACTTCACTCTGTATGACAGACTCTAGGTCCATCCACCTCACTACAAATAACTCAATTTCGTTTCTTTTTATGGCTGAGTAATATTCCATTGTATATATGTGCCACATTTTCTTTATCCATTCATCTGTCAATGGACACTTAGGTTGCTTCCATGTCCTGGCTATTGTAAATAGAGCTGCAATGAACATTTTGGTACATGACTCTTTTTGAATTATGGTTTTCTCAGGGAATAAAATATGATATAATCTATTATAAACGTCTGCTTGTTGATCTATTTAATGGGAATAAAGATAATAACAGCGCTCATTAATTGACCTCTCACTGTGAGCAAGGTTTGCCTGTTTCATTTTTTTAGGACTATCAATAATTTTTAAAATTTATTTTTATTTTTTTATTGAAGTATAGTTGATGTACAATATTATATAAGTTATACATGTACAATATAGTGATTCACAATTTTTGAAGGTTACACTCCATTTATAGTTATTATAAAGGATGGGCTATATTCCCTGTGTTGTACAATATATCCTTGAAGCTCATTTTATACATAATAATTTGTATCCCTTAATTTCCCCTATATTTCCCCTTCCCCCTTCCCTCTCCCCACTGGTAACCACTAGTTTGTTCTCTATGTGTGTGACTCTGTGTCTTTTTTGTTGTATTCACCAGTTTGTTGTATTTTTTAGATTCCACATATGAGTGATATTATATTTGTCTTTCTCTGTCTCACTTATTTCACTTAGCATAATACCCTCCAAGTCCATCCATTGCCTGTTTCATTTGATTTAATCTTCACAGCAGCCTTTTATATGGATATTTAATATTCCCATTTTACATGCAGGAAAACTGAGGCTCCTAGAAATTAAGTGGCCAGAGCTAGGACTGGAATGTAAGACCAGCTTTTGACACGAAAACCCATGGTTTAACCACAGCATTTATTATGTGTCAAAGGGACTCAGAGCGTAAAACAGTGGGCCCCCCCCTTGGACTGTGCTGGAATTCCTCAGGCTGGATACTTGGGAATGCCTGGGACCCGGGAAGGGATGGAAAGCACAGTAGGGAAGCCTGATTCCATGTAAGATGCCCTACAATGAGTCACTCCTTGCCTTTTGATTTAATCCTTCCCCCAATGTGTGTTCATCATGTAACTCAGGAAAGATTGGTATTCGGGGAAGGAGCATCGAAGGTGGTAATTAAACTGTCCCCATTGATGCGCTCAGGCTCTGAGAACAGACCCGTTTGATTCCGCGAAGGAAATCATCGGTATTTTAACAGGAGGCAGGAAACTTTTGATTAGCAAGTGATAGATAAACAGATCGATGCCTTTTCTGGCGACATTTTCAGCTTCATTATTGTCACTGGAAAAAGCTGTGGGTGGGATGGGGGGAAGCAGATGTGCGGAGAGATGAGAGGAGGTCATGGTGGGTCCTTCGGGGCTTGAACCAGGGAGGTGCTGGGGAAGGGGCAGAGCTGGGGTCCCAGGAAGAAGAGGCTGCACATCAGTCCCACATGGGGGCTGTGGGAGAGGAAACCCACCACTCCTGTAAAGCCTCCACTTCTGAACTGGTTCATGAGTGGTCCCCGCAGCAACATCGCTGCCCCACAAGGGCCTGCTGGGATTCTCCCACCCGCCCGGCTTCCTCCTGATTGTCTGAATCTCTGTTCCAAAGCACTGCAGCCAGCTTCTCTGCTTTATTGCCGCTTTCTCAAGGTCAGGGGGAGTTAAGACCAGAGATTATACTGTGTCAGGCGTGCCTTTTTGAAATATGACTCAGTGTAATCTCTTTCCACACCAGAGGAGAGATGCCAAAATCGCACTTCAATCTCTAGCTCGCAATGGACTTACTGGGATTTTAGCAGGGCTCTGGCGAGGTAAGACTGTTTCTTCTCTCAGGGTGCCCGTTTACAAACCTTGGTTAAGTGAGGCCATCACTTAGCAAAGGCAGGTTTCCAGATGTCATGGACTCTGTGCCCAGCAGACAGAGCAGGGGCCAGGCCACCCAGCGCCCTTGGTCCTGGTGCCCGTGCAGGAGGGAAAGGTGGGCTTCTTGGCAACCACCTCTGCTCCTCACCTGCAAGCTTTCCATTCGGGGTTTTGGAATCAGCCACACGTGAGCTCAAATCCCAGCACATCGTTCTCAGCCTCAGTCTCCTCATCTGTAAAATGGAGACAGCGTGCCCGCCTCTCAAGGTTCTCCTGAGGCTTGGGGTTAATGCTGGAAAAACACCTGGCCCTGAGTAGGTGCTCAGTGAATGGGAAATCCGTTCTGCTTTCCCCGATTTTGGCCTTTGTGTTTTCAGATACCTGGTGGAGGGTGGGGGAAGAGTAGAAGGTAGTTAGAAAATTCCATGAGGTTATGAACATATACAGCTGTCCATATCTGCCAACCCCTTCCTCCCAAGCACGTTAGGGACGTGCACCAGTGATAAGATGGCCCCCAATGACATTGGGTCTCTGTGATTCTCTCACCAAATGGCACATGTGCCTACTGCCATAACGTGGGAGGAGATGGGGATTGGAGGGAGCCCGGTGGCCAGAAGGTGGGTGCTGGTGGTGAGAGGGACAAGCCTGCTGCCTGGGAGTCAAGATCCCCAGCCTTGGTTTCCTGTTTCAGCGTGTTGGTTCCTTGAGTTTTCCCCTCTCCCCTTCTCTTTCTCTTACCTTTCTTCCTCCTCCTTATCATCTCGCCCCAATTTCCCCCCGCCTGTGCTCCTGTTCTGCCCCTGAGAAATCTGTGGGGCACAGCGGATTACTGTCGGGGCTTGGGAGTCTGACAGCTCTCCATCAAATCCTGGCTCTGGGAGCCGTGAGTGCGGGTGAGTCCCTTAGCTGAGCCTCGGTTTCTCCATCCGCAAAGTCCCTCGCCTCGTGTGGCTGTGAGGAAGTGAGGTGAAATCATGAGTGCAAAACGCTTAGTTCACTGCCCAGCCCAGGATGTCAGCTCCATAATGCAGCTCCAGAGGCTGCTGTTCCTACTGACCCTCTTCCCTACTTTGTCAGGGCTTTGACAGATGCTTCCTTATCACCTGATGAGGCATAAGTAGAGACAGAGTTAATTGCGATTCTTGGGAAAATAGTCTTTCCTGAGCCGGAGCACTGATGACCCTTGCCATAGCCATTGGGTGTTTTCCTTGTTGTCTGGCATATCCATTCCTTCTGTCTCCTTCTCCTCCATTTCTGGTAAGACCACTGGTTTTACTTCTGGTCGTCACCCCTCCCCAACCAGCGGTGCTCTTGGTAGGACCGTCAATCAACGTATTCTGCCAATGGGTGGGGCAGTGACTGAAGCCAGTGGTATTTCCCCCTGCTTCTTTGGGGAGTACTCTGCTGTTTCTAGAAGACAGCTCTGGCTGATGCTGAAGGAGAGGCCGTGACTCTCATCTCCAGCACGGGGAGCAAGCTGGCTCCTGAACACCCCTGACCCTATTCAGAATTTCTAATTCCTTTCTTCCCTCTGTTTTAAAGGCGTTTTTTGCAAGTTACCCAAACCCAAGTCAAACTAGCAAGAGAGGAAATATTTTGCCTTAGTTAACTATAATGTCCTAGAAGACTGCTTCAGGCACAGCTATATCCAGGGGCTAAGACAATGTCACTGGGACTCTGTCTTCCTCTGGCCTGTCTCAGCTCTGCTTTTCTTTCTTTGGCTCCATTCTCTTGGTAGCAAGATGGCGACTAGCTGCTCCAGGCTGACCTCCTGTACCCTCAGTCACAAGACCAATGAAAAGAATGTTTCTTTCCTGATCTCGCTAATGATAATCCTGGAGTTGACTCTGTTTTGCTCTGGTTTGCCCAGATTTGGACATATGCCCATCCCTGAGTCAACTCCAGTATCCAGAGTCAATCCCCAACAAGCTAGGAGGAGTGTTGGCCCTGCTGCTCTCAATCCTAATCCTGGCATTTATTCCAATACTCCACACATCCAAACACCGAAGCATGATGTTTCGACCCTTCAGCCAATTCTTATTTTGAGCGTTAGTGGCAGACTTACTAACGCTAACGTGGATCGGAGATGTAATGCTCAGACTGGTCAGGCTGAGGTCACAGAACGGCTTAGAGCTGGCCCCACTCAAACTGCATGGACAGAATGTGTGATGGATGGTTCCCGAAAGCAACACCAGATGCTGTTTCCAGAAGAATGGGATGGGTGCCGGACAGGCAGATGTCTGCTACTTGCCTTACCGCCAGAGCCTAGTTTGGGGCAGAGATGGCGTCTGACTCTTTCCTATACAATTAAGGCAAGAAGAGAATTTCGTTCAGGTCAACCTTGTCCAGCTCTTGAGGTGATACGTGGAGCCTCATTGACGGGGAGCCGTGGCTGTGGCTTTTCCTTTTTCCTACCCGACCAAATTCTGGCCTTACCTTGCAAGCAGCTAACATAGGGCCAGGGAAGGAACCAGTATGAAGATATAGGGTTCCAGGGGGTGGACAAAGAAGAGGGAGACCTTCTCCAACTCCCTGAGCCGTGGCTCCCCGGGGCTTGGCACCCATCCTGTGCCCACAACCTGACAATCTTGGCTTGCTGGCCAAGAGGTGTGACCATTTCTCTAGTGCCCATGAGAGTGGCCATTGGTCAAAGAGCACTCAGTGAGTACCTGGCAGGAGATCAAGAGCCCGTGAGATCTGGTGGGAAGAGTCAAGCATTTAGCATCTGGTTACAGCCAAGGGCTGGGTTCAGATCTGGACTCTGCCACTTTTCTGGGCAAGTATTGTAGCTTCTCTGGGCCTCAGCATTCTCGCGTGAACTGGGGTAATAATGGTGATGATAAGGGTGGTAGCACTTGTAGAACATGTTGTGTGCTTGCTGCTATGGACTGAGTCGTACCCTCCCCACCCCAATTTACATGTTGAAATTCTAACCCCCAATGTGACTCTATTTCCATATCGGGCCTGTGGGGAGGTGGTAAAGGTTAAATGAGGTCATAAGGGTGGGGCCCTAACCCAACAGGGTTGGTTACAAGAAGAGGAAGAGACATTGAATTTCTCTCTCCTTTTGAGCACAGAGGCCGAGTGAAGATGCAGTGAGAAGGCAGTTGTCTGCAGGCCAGGAAGAGGGGCCTCACCAGGAACTAAATTGGCCAGCGTCTTGATCTTGCACTTCCCAGCCTCCAGAACTATGAGAAATAGACTTCTGTTGTCTAAGGTACTCAGTCTATGTATTTTATTACGGCAGCCTGAGCAGACTAATACACTTGGCTTTGTTTTAAATACTCTTTCTCTCTCTATATGTAATTACCTCATTGAAACTTCACAGCAACCATGTATGCAAGGTGCTGTTATTGGTATTTTATAGATCAGTTACAGGTATTGGAAGCCCAGAGAGATTAAGTCACTTGCCCAAGGACACCCAGCTAGTCAGTGGCAGGCAGTTTGGCTCCAGAATCCAAGCTTTCACCACGAAACTACTTAGTTACTTTTTGACCTACTTAGTCAAGGCTTGGTGTGCAGAATAAATGAGATACTACGTGTAAATGGCTTCTCAGGGTGCCTGGCATGTGGGAAATGACGGAAATTCCTCACAGGCAGGTTGGCCATCATGCCCCGTGCCTGCGAGAGCTGCATGGCAGGGTTTCCACGGCAGGCCTTGCGCTGCTCCCAGCTTCCAACAGCACACATCAAAGACCCGCCGTGGGAGGTTCCTGTTTGCCCGTCCCACCCATCACCAAGCAACACCGTGCCTTGGGGAGGCCGAGTAAGCACATATACGAAATGAAAATGGTTTTAGAAACAAAGAGCCACCTCAGGAGAGGTGTTTGTCTACGGGGCCTTGTGATTCTGAGGTAGCTGGCGGTGCCGAGGCAGTTGGCAGTGAAATGTTATCATCAGGCTGGGTGTGGAGGCAGTGTCAGGGCTCAGAGGCTGATGACCTCCCCACCTGCTTGCAGCAGCTTCAATCCCAAAGCGTCTCCCTTTTCCTGACGGCTCTGGCAGTGGGGGTGGGGCAGCAGGGGCCAGAAGTGCTGGGGTTGAAGACATGAGAGTGTAAGAGTCCTGGCAGCAAAGGCAGGGGGCTGGGGCGGTGGGTGGGGCTGACCACTCAGTGCTGGGGGTCCTGATGGACGTTCTGGTTCAGTCCACGGAGCCAATCTTGAAAGCACCCTCAGGACACGAAAACTCAAAAGGGACAGTCCATTTCTGAGACCATCTTCCATGACCTGGGGAGGCACCAGGCTGTAGAGAAACCCTTCAAAGTCTCCCACCCTCTTTTCTCAAGGTGACCCTGGCCTTGAATGAATGCTCTGTCTCATTCTACCCGTGATGGAGGGTGGTTATTAACAAAAGTGGGACTCACCGCTGATTACCTTCCCCACCCCATTAATTTTCATTTTCCCTGGATCCTTCGAGGCAGGTGGTGGGCTGAGGCAGTGGGGACTGGAGTGTGCATGTTACTTGCTCCTGATTTCTGAGTTAGACCATCTTGCCCGTCTGCCAGGGGTTTTTCTGCTCAGTGTCCTGGCTACACATCCATGCTCACTTATCACCAGCGAATTCTTCCCTTTTCCCCCATATAATCCAGAGTCCTTTCTTCAGTCCCTATGCCAGGAGCACTGAGGAACCACAGGTAGCCTAGGGCATCCGTCTCACACCTGGCCAAGGGACTCTGCCAGCCGAGAGAGCTCAGCCAGGGGAGAAGCCAGGGCAGCCCCCAGACTGAACAGTAGCTGGCTTCTCTGTGGGCAATCCACAGTGATCAGTGGGGTGTCTCCTGGTACATTTCAGTAGGTGAAGATTTGCCCATGGAAGCAGTTCTCAATACTCATATTGCATCAGAAGAACCTGGAGAGATTTTCCTAACTCCAGATGCCTGGGCCCTGTCTCCAAGAGACTTAGTTTCAAGCGTGGCCCAGGTGATTCTAATATATAGCCAGGGTCGAGAACTACTGATCCATGGCCTCCTCCCCTTCATGCAGATGAATGCATCACTTATGGATCTCCCCCAAGTAATCTGTATTTTAATACTGCATCTGGTCAACACAAAGGAATGAATCCCTAATGGTGAAATATAGAAGTGGAAGTGGAATTTTGGGCAGGGTGGTGATGGTACACTTATCTCTTGAGATGTAAAAGTTCCTCTGCAACTCACAAGGCAAGCCCTCATTGCCATAATTTGCACTGTTGCCTATCTTTGGAGGGGATGCCCTGCTAGGAATTAAACTTGTATTTTTCCCTTTTCTCCACAGGAAGAGTTCCCATGCACAGGGACAGAATGGACATCCCCTAAGTAATCTGTATTTTAATACTGCATCTGGTCAATGCAAAGGAATGAATCCCTAATGGTGAAATATCTGGGAAGTGGAAGTGGTGTAACCTCCTCGGAAAGATCAGGGAAAGGTAACTAGGCCAATTGCCCTGAGAACAGAAGCAACCTAGCCAGAGTTGGGTGTTCACTGTGGGGCAAGGGGGTGGTGGTCCTGAGTCTGTGGGTGGAAGATGAGGGAACAGGCCCAGGTGGGGGCTCACTGGTGGTTGCAGGCACCCATGGGAGCTCAAGCTCTACACAGTAGGCCAAATCTGGGGTGGGTTTCCTGCTTTGCTTTCTTCTGCAGAGAGGTTGCAGAGAGGCCTCTGGTCACATTTTGAGCCCCTCATCCGTGAGCCCTCATCTTCGGTACATGGTGGCCGTTGACTTTTCTCCTCTCTCCTGAGCTCACTGAGGCTACTTGCTCCCCCTGTAACTGGTGACCAGCACCACAGGTCACCTCCTGGGTTTGTGAAGGGTGGGCAGTGAGCAGTGCAAGAGCTTTAGAGACCTGTGCATGCCTGGATTTCAGGGGCGGTGCTTGGGCAGACGGGGCTCTGGGGACTATATTGCTTCTTTTTCCTTTCAGCAAGCTGGGTCCAGAAGAGAGAAGAATAGTCCCCACTCCGGGAACCCTGGAGCTGAGTTCCCCTTCCCCATGAGGGCTCTTCTCAAATGGATGGAAGGGGATAGAAGGAGCCAGAAGTGGGTGAAGGCGGTGGAAGGGCCATTGGACCACTCTATGTAGGGCTTTGGAAGCTTGGGGGCCAGACCTTCTTAAATGGACCAGATACCCTGATGGTGCAAGTGATATAGGAGGCTGTGGGTCTTCAGTTGGGCCTCCAAAGAGCACAGGGCTTGAGGTATGGAAGGAGGCAGGAGGAGGAAACAGCAGAAGCAAAGACCTGGCAATGAGTGCTCAACATAGCCAACATCTCTGCTCAAGGAGTTTCACGGCAGCTGGGTCACAATTTTGCAGGTGGAGAAACTGATAGTCAGGTGAGAGGAACCAGGACTTAGGGCAGATGGCTGTCTAGCCACTGAGCTTCCTTCTTGGAGCTCGTTCATTCATTCATTCATTCACCAGCTATTTCCTGAGCACCTACTGTTTGCCAAGCCCTGGCTACGGAGGGATGGAGGGAAGGGCTGGGAGGTGAACTAGGTAGGAAGTCAGGGAAGGCTTCTCTGAGGAGGTAACACTGGAGTTGAAGCAGGTATAAGATGATATCTATAGATGTAATACAGAGATATATAGACATACATATGTATGGTATATTATGTAATAATACATCACATCACGTCACACCCCACCAGGTGAAGACACAGGGGAGTCACAAAGAGTGGTCCAGGCGGGGCCACAGCCTTGGCAAAAGCCCTGAGGTCAGAATAAACTTGGTGTGTTCAAGGGCACAGCTGATTGCGTGGGAGAGTAGCCTGTGAGGGGTTGGAGAGGGGGCTGCGGCCACTTCCTGAGGAGCCTTGTTGTTCCAAGTGCAATGGGGAGACACGGAGGGTTTTAACCACAGGAGCATCAATACCTGATGTATATATTTTTTTAAAATAAATTTATCTATTTTCTTTCTTTATTTTTGGCTGCGTTAGGTCTTCGTTGCTGCGCGTGGGCTTTCTCTAGTTGCGGCGAGCGGGGGCTACTCTTCGTTGCGGTGTGTGGGCTTCTCACTGCGGTGGCTTCTCTTGTTGTGGAGCACGGGCTCTAGGCACGTGGGCTTCAGTACTTGTGGCTCAACGGCTCTAGAGCGCAGGCTCAGTAGTTGTGGCGCACGGGCTTAGTTGCTCCACAGCACGTGGGATCTTCCCAGACCAGGGTTCGAACCCGTGTCCCCCGCACTGGCAGGCGGACTCTCAACCACTGCACCACCAGGGAAGCCCCGAGACCTCATGGGGCTCAACCACTTTGGTTGTCCTGTGGAGGATGGATTGGGGCGGGCAAGAAGCAGGGATGGGCTGGGATGCTCCCAGGAGGATTCCCAGTAGTCTGGATTCCAGGTAACACAGGCTTGGTGGCAGCAGTGGACATAGAGAGAAGCAGGCAAATTCACTCTACACTTTAGCAGGCGAGAGGACGGTAATCCAGGATCCTACCCCAGCAGGGAGGCCATCATCAATAAGAGCAATTCCAAGAGGGTTCCTAAGGGTAGCTGCCTCCCTGGCCTCCCCGGCAGCTCCGGAAGTGCCTTTGTTTTCCATCTGCTCTGGTGTTTGTGATTAAATTGATCTGCATGTAATTGATGTTGCTTCTCGCCAATCCACAAACCGGACCGTATCCATGGGGCCGCACTGCCGTCCACAGCACAATTGCTCAACAAAATCCTCCTCCCCGCCCCTTCCCAGATGAAAGCTGTGGGCGCAACCAACAGCAACAAAAATCTTGGCCCCTGTCATTTTTATGATTCCTGAAGAGTGTCAGCCAGGGTTTCAAGACAACACATGTTCCCAGAAAATAGCCCTGGCTTCGAGATGCTACAGGCATTATCCTATTCAAATCACAAACAGATAAATCATCGCTCCTCACCGTCTCCAGTTAGCCGCTTCGGAAATTAGAAGAGCTTGCATATGCACTGTAGTCGGGTTCTGTCAAATTGGAAATGCTTATGATAATCGGGATGCAGCATAAATGCGAAGTTGCAGAGTGTGTAAATAACCAATTATGAGGTTTTTAAAGGAGAAGCTTGTTTGGTTCTGAGAGACAGATCCTCCCCAGTGGAACTCGCTTTTGCCTTTGCACGATATGGATGCAATTTAAAGTATCCCTGAGTGTTCTCCTCGCGCTATTTATTTAAGGTATTTATGCAAGAATAAACTCTATCGAGAGAAGCAGCATAGATTGAGAGGCCCTTGCTGAAGCCAGAGGGATATTGATTACAATTGCAGAAGACGGTGATGTCAGGTCACCTTCCCACCATTGATTGTTGATTGCTCTATAACACTCCCTTCTCCAGCCCTCCCCTCCTCCCCTCTGCCAATCACAGCCACATTAATTTTGGGGACAAATTTAATCATTGCTCCCTTGCACTCCTGTTGCAATTCCAAGTCATTTTTCACACACAGTAAAATTGTAGTCAGGCTGCGGGAAGGGAATTGTGAGAGAAGCAGGCTACTGCAGAAAGATACAGCGCATTTCCATCGTTTAATGAGGAGAGCTGGAAGGCTAGTTAATTGTCTCTGATTATGCTACGGCTCAATCTGGGTATTGGGCTGTGCAGAAGAATGCAGGATTGACTCTTTCAACTGCTAGGAAAATTCCCCTGTCTTTGTCAGTCATGGGTGGCCTTCCACCCTCTTGGGGTGTGATGGCAGAAAATAAAACAGCCTGGCAGATGAGCTACCTACCTGCTTAACCAGGACTGAGAGCAACAAGGGCCAGACCAGCAGTTACCGCTGGGGTTGGTGTTAATTTCATCATCTCTGTAGCCTGTTTGGAAAAAACCAAAGAGACTAACTAAGCGCTTTGGACTGCAAAGATTTTAATCTTACCAATATAGATAGCCAAGTGAATCCTTAATTAACTTTGCAAAGTAGGATCTAAATCTTTACCAGTTCAAGGTTTCTCAGTGTAATGCAAAGATCAACAGCGTGTAGCAAGTAGTCAATCATTCATTCATTCATTCATTCATTCGTTTTATAAGTATTTTGGTGCTAGGTGCTGGCAATCCAGGGCTGAACAAAACTTGCCTTTATGGAGTTTATATTCTAGAAAGAGCAGTGTTTTTTTTTTTTCTTAATTGTGATAAGAACACAACGGGAGGTCTATTCTCTTAATTATTCACCGTGCCATATGTTATTGTTGACTATAGGTACAATGCTGTACAGGTCTCTAGAGCTCACTCATCTTACTTAACTGAAACTTTATACCTGTTGATGAATAATTCTCCATTTCCCCTTCACCCCTCCTCCCCCTAGTAACCACCATTCCAGTCTTTGATTTTATGATTTTGACTCTTTTATATACCTCGTATAAGTGGAATCATGCAGTACGTGTCTTTCTGTGTCTGGCTTATTTCACTAGCGTCATTTCTTCAATGTTCATCCATGTCGTTGTGTACTGCAGGAGTTCCTTCTTTTTGAAGGCGGTGTAGTCTTCCATTACACCACAGTTTCTTGATCCATTCGTCTGTCAATGAACATTGAGGTTGTTTCCACATCGTAGCTATTTTGCCTAGTGCTGCGATGAACATAGGCATATACAAACGGCCGACAAGTATATGAAAAAATGCACTTTGTCACTAATCATCAGGGAAATGCAAACCAGAACCACCATCGTCTCACACGTCAGGATGGCTTTATCAAAAAACAACAAAAACGCAAACCCCAAAACCAGAAGACAGCAAGTGCTGGTGAAGATGTGGAGGAATTGGGAACACTTGGCACTGTTGGTGGGAATGCGAGATGGTGCAGCTGCTATGGAAAACAGTATGGAGGTTCCTCACAGAATTAAAAATAAAACTACCATGTGATCCAGCAGTCACACTTCTGGGTATATATCCAAAAATCCCTGAAATCAGCATCTCAAAGAGATATTAACCCATGTCCGGAGCAGTGGTTTTTAGGCTTTAGCATGTTTCAGAATTACCTGGAGGGGTTGTTAAAAGGTCTGTTTCTGGGCTCCTCCCACCTGCAGAGTTTCTGATTCAAACAGGTCTAGGGTGGGTTCTGTAGTTTGCGTTTCTAACAAGTCCCTAAGTGCTGCTGCAGCTGGTCCAGGGAAGCCCACTTTGAGAAGAACTACACTAGTTAGAGCAGTAGATGTCAAGTCTGGTTGCACATTAAAATCACCTTCTGAAAGCTTTGGAAAAATCCCCATGCCTGGGGGCCCACTGCCAGTGATGCTGATTTAATTAGTCTGAGCAGGGGTCTAGGCAGGGGTGTTTTTGAAAAGAGCACCCATCCCAGGTGATTCTGTGCAGTTGGGTTGGAAAACACTGCTTCATTTGCACACGAGGAGTAGAGGATGGAAGCTTTCAGCGCAGGAGCTGTGAGTCTGACAGATGTCACTTGGCACTCTGGTTCCATTCCTAGCCCTGGCAAATGACTTGATCTTTCCATGCCTCAGTGTCCTCATCTGTAACGATCAGAATATCCAATTCGTAGAGCTGTGGTGAGGATTGAGGGAAGTAATATATATGCCTGGCATATAGCAAGCCGTCGATGCATGCTGGCTTTTAGCATTGTTTTTAGAATGGTGCACACAGCATGGCTCTACCAATTTTAATTTAATTATTCGGTATATTTCCAGTTAAATTCCTTGCCTGTTAAGATACCAGCAGAGACTTACTTTATTTGTCTTTCTTAGACTTGCCATTTGCCCTGATGCTGTCTAGAGGGATCCCCGCCGCCTTCCTTCCCTTTCTTCATTCAAACACCAATAATAAGGTCCTCATGCTTCTCTGACAGCCCAAACTTCTTAGCAAAAGTGTCTTGTTTGCAGCTGTGGAAACATTCGTCATCCAGTGTAACCAAGCAAAACGCCCCACCCTGGGATGTGTCTAATACACATGCTGGAGATGCGGTGCCAGGAGAGCAAATGGTACCCGAGAATAATTCCTCAAATGAGCCACAGGCACGTAGTGAAAGCTCTTAGAAGCCAGAGGACCCATTTTTAAAAATTTGATTGACGGTCAAGTTTACTCCTCTTTCCATCACTTTCTCATGACCTGCTATGGTTTAGACTGTGTGTATTTAAAGTCATTCTCTTTGGGTGGGGAGAGGATGACGGGACCGACGAGAGTTTGGGAAGGAGACTAGGCATGTGCATGAGGGTGGAAGGCATGACGAGGGGACCCTGGGCTGGTCTAGGAGATGGATTGGGGTGGGTTCGGGGTTCCCAGAGGGAGGGGTAGGGAAGAGAATGTGCTCTCTTGCATTAGCCTTGTTGGACATCACTGAAGCTAAATTTATACATGTCACCCGCTGAGACCAGGAATCCAGACTAGTCTCAGGGTGGGGAAAGCAGGCAACTGGAACAGGACCAGTTGTTCAGAGGCTCTTATAAAACAGTCCGACTTGCCTTTCACTTGGGTTATCCGGGGGACACAGCACCCTCCTTCTGGGTCGTCCACAAATTGAGGTCGTAGAGCCCAGTGGTCAAGAATAATGGCTCTGGGATCAGAAACAGCCCTGGGCATGAGTCCTTGCCGCCTCCTCTTGCTAGGTTGTGTAACCTTGGGTAAGTGCTTTTTCTGGTTGAGTTTGTTTCCTCATCTGTAAAATGGGTATACTAAAAGTCCAGTAGCCAGAGTACAGGGCTGTCACAAGGATTGAATGAGGTTATGTTTGTAAAGTACTCACACCTCCTGGTATATGATAACTGCTGCCCTTCAACCATCCAACAACTTTTATTTAGCCCTACTACGTGCCTGACGCCACTCACACGGGAGCTGGCACACAAGGGTGAACAAGGCAGGCATGACCCTTGCCCTCCAAAAGCTTATATCCTGGAACAGAGAGGCTGAATAAAGAACAACAATCAGTAAATCCATCAATAAAAAAACAAGGGCAACGAGGTGGCATTGAATGCTATGCTAATAATTAAAATAGGGTGCCGTGAAAGAGAGGGAAGGGGCCCACATTCCACTGGGTGGCAAGATAAGGTCTCTGTGAGGAGGGAACATAGATGTTGTGACAATGAGGAGACAGCCACGCCAGTCTCTGGAACAACAGCATCCTGGGCAGGGGACCAGCATGTGCAAAGGTCCTGAGGCTGGAGCCTGCAGAGGACGAGGGACAGAAAGGAGGCCAGGGTGTTGATGCAGAGTGAACCAGGGGGAGAGTAGAAGGAGGTGAAATGGTAGAAAGAGGAAAGAACCAGATCGTACAGGGCCTCATGGGCTCTGGGAAGGACTTTGGATGCTCTGAGTGCAGTGGGGAGGCCCTGGGAAGGTTCGTGCAGGTGAGGGAGCGACTTGGTATGATTTTCAGTCTCAGATCATCCCTGGGGCTGCTCTGGGACAACAGACTGAAGGGCGAGAACGGAAGCAGGGAGACCAGAGTGAGGGCTCCTGCCATCTTGCGGGGGAGATGCCAGCAGCTCAGCTGCCCCTGTCAGCGTCTGCTTTCAGCCTGCCTGCCCTCACTCGGGGTGGGAAGCAGAGAGCAGAGCCTCCAGTCCAATCCCTCCGAAACCTGGCTGCAGCGGCTGGAGACTGGGTTTTGGTCCTCCTCACCGTGCGTCCCCTGGTCTCGGGGAAGCGAGCTGAGATGCAGCTGAAGGGAAGACCCCTCCCATGCATAGGTGCCCAAAGCCCCTCCGGTCCTGCTGGGAAGCAGGACGCTGGTCATCACCTGCCCTGGGGTGGCACCGGGTGGTTTCCAGGGGGTTTCCTGGATCACTTCCGCCCTTGGAAGCAAACACATCACCAACACGTGTAGGAAACATGTGCGCTCTGCCTTCTGCCCAGATGCCCAGCCAACCATTAGGAAGTTGCTTGGAATTTTTATCCCCATCTTGCTGGGTCCATCTGGTTTGGATACCCTGATGTCTGACTGGCTCCACCCCTGGCCCTCTGGCCCTCTCACAGGCTTGGGTCTATCTGAAGGCCTCTGGGGTAGAAAGGAATTAGGGACACATGAGGAGGAAGTAGAGCTGCACAGAAAGCATCCCTTGTCCACGCCAGGTGGCACAGGACTCCCTGGGCAGGTTGGCAGGCTTGAGTCTATCAAACCAGACTTCCTTCTGGGGCCCCTACCTCCCCAGCCTGTTTCATGCAACCAGATAATTCGATTTTCCATTGAAATAAATTTCTTCTCTTTGTCTGGTGCCCTGTGGAAGCCCCCAGCTTGAAGAAATCCCTCCCCATCCTATGCTTTTTCAGCCCATCTTTGTATTCCTTCGATTTTTATAGCCGACCATTTTGTACGTGAACGAAGTACTAAACAAGCGTTATTACTGCTCTGTGCCCCGCACACCACAGAGGCATAAATCCCATATTAACCTCATCCTAAAGACTGGCTGAATGCATTTTAATAAATGTCCCAAATGGTTTCAGTGTCTAGTAGCCAAACGGAATAAAAAATGCACACACATTACAGGATGTTATGAACCTTTCTATCAAAAGTAATAATAAACAGACTGCTTGTTGGGCTTGGTGATTGGGTTACATTTTTAAACAGTATATTGAGAGACAAATCAAGGTGGAGCTGAGATGATTCTGCGGTGAGATCTAAGGGAGCACAGCAATTTCCAGGGGTTTACGACGAGCAGGTAGACATCTCCCTTTTTGCCTCATGATACGTTTTCATTCTGAGCGCTCATTCTAAACGGTACCAAGAGGAATGAGCAAATTAAGAAATCTCTGCCGCGCTCAGATATTGAATCTAAGCAGCTAGATAAAGGCCGGGACGCACATCATTTGTCAGCAGAATAAAAATTCAGATGAGGTATTTTCCTGATGCTATGCCAAGCACATTAGGAAAGCATTTTATTTTCATGTGTCAGAGACGGCATACTATTGGGGCCAAACTTCATCAGCGTACAAGGTGTTGCTTGAAGTCAGGCACAGCACGGGCTTCTATCCTGGGCAGCACATGAAGATACGGGGCCTCTGTCACCAGGCTGCCTTTTTCATCCCCAGTCTGGGATCTCCACTCGTAAAGTTTCAGAAGTTAATTAGCCCTTTTGGTCATCAGCCCGAGGTAGATAAGATATCCTGCCGGTGGCCATTTTGGATGTGCAGATGTCTTGGTCTGGGCACATCTGTAGGTAATCACTCTGCTTTCTGAGCGGGAATGGTGTTTTATTATGGGATTAGATATGTAATCTTGGATAAATAGTAGAAATGGGAGGACTTTGGTTGGAAGACTTGTTTTCTCTCCAGGAGAGCAGTGTAAATAGCAAACCAGAAACGATTCGCTCATTATTGAAGCAATAATTGAACTTGCCCGTCTCCTCCCTTCTGGTGGGACCTCAGGGGTCAGCGTCAAACTCTTGGCAAAGGAGGCGTCATGGGGTGCCCGGCCAGGCGCAGGGTATGGGGTTGGTGCGCACTGGCTGGGGCCTCTGCTGAGGAGGTGGGTGCTTTGGGGGTCTGGCCAGCAGGGGGTCTGGACTGCATCTCAGTGCCTCTTTGCATTTTGGGAGGGTAGCTGTTCCACAAGCCCCGCCAAACGTCTTCCAAGGGTGAGGATTGCTGAAATGAGGAGGTGGCATGGAGGCGGTCCAGGCTGTTACTGATACCTTTCCCCAATTCTGGTAATACACATAATGATGTTACTCAGTTTTGTTTTACATTTCCAAAACAGATGTACCGAATCCCTGTAAAATGATCTATGGTAATGCACTTAATTTTAATCTTCAATGTTAAAAGTAAAAACTGATCACGGAAAGCAGAAACATGTGTCACTTTACCATAAGTTGGCACAAGACACAGCTTCCCCCTTGCCACTTAACCGTTTGGGTTCTGCTGTCGGCTTTCTCCTGATTTTGCCCTCCTCGTTAATTTCCTCCTCATTTCTCCAGAAGCCACCCACTGCCGGGTCTCTTCTGCAGCTGGTGGGCACTCCTTGCCTTGGGGTGTCTCCCAGTGTGGCAAAGCTTGTTGCTTTGGGCTACTGTGAGTGGGCTCTGCAAGGCGCATGTCCACTGTGGTTTGGAAAGTTGGAAAAAGAAGTCTCAAAATCTTGTTAGACTGTGAAAAAGTCAATGGAAAATGAGTGCTCCCCTGACAAAGATGCTGGTTAATATTAAAGCAAGTTGGGTAATAATTACCAAACAACTTTATTCATGAGCAAGGGGCAAAGTAAAAGCCCTGAAGTTTTCTTCTAGAAGTTGGTAGTAGTTTCTTAACAGAGATGGTCAGGCTACTCAGGGGCTCAACATAGGCCGCAATTAGGCAAGTCAACCTGGAAATAAGGAGGGGTTCTTGGAAATGTGAAAACAAAGGTGCACCCTCATCGTGGATCAGAGGGGCTTGGAATGGTGGGATGCAGGGTCATGATTTTTCTCCCCGTGCAAACAACTGACCCCAAAACTTTGCTCATTCCCAGCTGAGCGTCCCACATGGTGCTAGCTTTTTTCTGAATAGCTCCTGGTGGCCGACACTGAATGGTGTGACATTGCTGAAACTTTACCCTTTGACCTCAAGGTTAAGAAGAGTTGAAAGCAGATGGACGTCTTTTGTACCAGAACTGGGTGCAGGTTGGGGGGGTGTACAGAATGCCATGACCGATGGGGTTGACCTCTTGGGAGCAGATACCCATGAGACACCCCAGTAGACGAATAAGCTCAGGCAGAAGGAAAGGCATACCGGCTCTGGAGACCATGAAAGCCCAGGCAGAGTGTGGGAACCCACAGTGGTGGGTACCACTGGGTGCTCAGCATCCGGCGAGGTAGCAGGGGCCAGGTTACAGAGGGCCTGTGCTAAGGAGTTTCAGACCTGAGCCTGAGGCTGATGGGGAACCTCGGAGGGAAGTGACCAGCGACCTGTGACTTAGAAAGATCTCTTGGACAGCTCGGTGGGCAGGACTGAAGGCACAGAGCCCAAAGAAGAGATGCTGGTCTTTTCCAGTTCCGACATCTGTCCTTTGCTCACCTGCAGGGGCATCTGGTCCTCACTTGGCCCCCCTGCTTTGGCTCCTTGTTCTTTCCATTGCATCCCTTCCTCTCTGTGCTTTGCATCCAAGATTCAGATAACTTCTTTCTCCTTCTGGGATCCCAAATTCTTCATCTTGGTCAAGATCGGAAAGAACTCTTTCCTTCAAGAAGTGAAGTCCATCGACGGAAAGTGCTGAAGGCCGGTGTGGCATCAGAATCCCCTGGAAGACTCGAGAAAACACAGATTTCTGGGCCCTACCCGCAGAGTTTCTGATTCAATAGGTCGGGGGGGTGGGGTGGGGCCTGAGAATCTGCATTTCCACGAGCTCCCAGGTGCTGCCGGCGCTGTTCCCAGTTCAGGGACTGCTCTCTGAGCAGCAGTGACAAGACTCGGTGTCGGCAGCCCCTCTGCATCTTCATCGTGTGTTCCGGAAGCGGCAGAGGGATGGCCAGACGGCCCTGGATGGTGCAAGCGGAGATGTTTTCCTAAGGGAGCTTCAGAAATTAAATGCAGAGGAAGGGTCCTGTGCCCTGGGCCCTGGAGAGCTTGTGTGCTGCTTTTTGGGCTCTTGGGGGCAGAATCATCTCAGCTCTGACTGTGCACGGAGGGTCCTGTTCTTTATCCAAAAACAACATGATGAAGAAGAATTCAATTTGGCAGGGGCACTTTCTGTTGAAGCATACTTTCTCTTAATTTAATCACCCATGCAAGAGCCTTCCAGACATTTGGATGTAAGTTTTTAGAAATTCAGCTCATTTTCTCAGATATTTTCATTCTTGAACATCTGGAGGGGGATGGGAGCTGAGAGGTGGAGAGAGAGACCGTCAGATGGAGAGTAGTCAACTAGGAATCGGAACAGAGATGGAAAGGTTTTTTGAAAGACACAAAAATAGAGTTGTGGGAAAGATGCACCTTCTGGAGTCAGGCCCACCTGGTGTGAATATTCCAGACCTGCCGCTCGCGGGTGTGTGGCTCTGGGCAAGTCATCTGATTCCCTGAACCTCAGGTTCTTCATCTGGAAAATGGAATCATAACAGCTGCCCTGCAGGGTTGCTGTCAGGATTAGAGGTGATGTCCAGATAGCATCAAGCACACGTTGGAAGCCCAGGAAGCACTCAGATAATGTCATCTATTCTCATAACGTTGTTGTTATTGTATTTCTTATTATTTTAATATTTTCCCACTCAATCTTAATTCGTTTATGTTGCTGAGTCCTGAGAAAATGAGACCATCATAAGGATCATCCCTTTCTCATGAATTGGGAGATTGGGATTGACATATATACACTAATATGTATAAAATAGATAACTGATAAGAACCTGCTGTATAAAAAATAAAATTCAAAAAAAAAAAACAACAACAAAAATAACAGCCACAGACCTCACTCAAGTAAATGATGGTGGCAGCTGGGTTCTAATAAAACTTAATGGACACTGAAAAAAAAATCCACAAACAATAAATGCTGGAGAGGGTGTGGAGAAAAGGGACCCTTCTTGCACTGTTGGTGGGAATGTATATTGATGCAGCCACTATGGAGAACAGTATGGAGGTTCCTTAAAAAACTAAAAATAGAACTACCATACGACCCAGCAATCCCTCTACTGGGCATATACCCTGAGAAAACCATAATTCAAAAAGAGTCATGTACCACACTGTTCATTGCAGCTCTATTTACAATAGCCAGGACATGGAAGCAACCTAAGTGTCCATCGACAGATGAATGGATAAAGAAGATGTGGCACATATATACAATGGAATATTACTCAGCCATAAAAAGAAACGAAATTGAGTTATTTGTAGTGAGGTGGATGGACCTAGAGTCTGTCATGCAGAGTGAAGTAAGTCAGAAAGAGAAAAACAAATACCGTACGCTAACACATATATATGGAACCTAAAGAAAAAAATGGTTCTGAAGAACCTAGGGGCAGAACAGGAATAAAGACGCAGACGTAGAGAATGGAGTTGAGGACACAGGGAGGGGGAAGGGTAAGCTGGGATGAAGTGAGAGGATAACACTGACATATATACACAACCAAATATAAAATAGATAGCTAGTGGGAAGCAACCGCATAGCACAGGGAGATCAGCTCGGTGCTTTGTGACCACCTAGAGGGGTGGGATAGAGAGGGTGGGAGGGAGAGGCAAGAGGGAGGGGTTATGGGGATATATGTATGCATATAGCTGATTCACTTTGTTATAGAGCAGAAACTAACACAACATTGTAAAACAATTATACTCCAATAAAGATGTTAAAAAAAAAAAGAAAAAGAAAAGAATCATTTCTTTTTCTCTTAAAACAATCTGGATCAACAGTCTCCATCAGTGTTCTTAACCAAGGGGCATTAGGTAATGCCTGGAGAATTTTTTTTGATGGTCCCACTGGACACTGCTACTGGCATCTAGTGGGTGGAAGCCAGGGATGTTGCTACATGTCCTTCCTTGCACAGGACAGCCCTGACACAAAGGATTATCCCGCTTCCAATGTCAGCAGTGTTGCTGTTGCAAGGCCCTAGGCTATTGCTTCAGGATTCTAGAATTTGAAAGACAGAGCAGTCCAAGCGACTATGTTCTGAGCATTTTCTATGTGCCCGACGCTGGGTTTGGTGTGTCACTCATTTCATGCTTACAGTGACCATGATGCAGGTGTTGTGACTGAGCCGGGTTTGCAGAGGAGAAACCTGATATTCAAAAGACAAAGCTGGATTTGAAGCAAGGCCCTCGGTTAACTCGGTTCTCTCCTTCCTGCCCTTGAACGTTCTTTCATTCCGTCAGTGCTCTGGGAGGGTCTGCTCTGCACCAGGCTCTGCTCAGGGCCACAGGGACAGAGCGTGAGAGACATGGGCCAGGCGTCTGCATGGGAGGAGTCCCTGGCCTGGCCCGGCGGAGGATGTACATACAAGCAGCTCTGTGACAGTGGCATCTGCTGTCATCTGCACCTGGCACCATGGGGGGGGGGGGGGGATGGGGGGCGGTCGTGCCTGACCTAAATTTGGGGGCTGTAGGTGAGACTCCCTAGCTTATCTCTGGACAGAGCCCATTTCTGGGGACAGCAACATGAAATAAAAAACATTGCTTAGCCTGGAAAAAAAATGGCTTCTTTCCTGCCCTCCCACTCCGCATCGCTTGCCTCTGCGACTCTGTCTGCATGAAGGAAAATGGACCAGAAGGACTTCTCTGCAGTCGGGCATGCCAATGTTTAATCACTGGGTGGCCTGGGTAGATTGTGTGACCTCTCTCAGCCATGATTTCCTGGTCCGGACAAGGGGACGGACGAAATGAATGCAGTGATTGTAACCACAGCTCACCTGTGTCTGGCGCTTGCTACTCGCCCGTCACTGTTTCCTGGCCATCACCATCACCTCATTTAATCCTTGCAATAATCCCATGAGATCGGCACTATTATGCAGAGCTGAGACTAGGGTGAGGTGAGTGCGGCACTCATGGCAGGCCCCCAATTTAAGGGGGTGCCCCAAAACTCAATAATCAAAAAAATATTTTAATGCCGCTTAAAAAAAGTCAATGCAAAAAATTCCTGATGAACGCATTATGAACATTTTAAATAACGTAGCATCCTACCCTGTACTTGTGTGACCCGGCCTCACTCACCTCACCTTTGATCCTGGCCCAGCGTCATCCCCATTTTACAGATGAAGAAACTAAGTCTCAGAGAGACTGCCTCTCCTCCTGCCATATAATGCAGGGCCTTCTAATTGAGGGGTACTGACAAGGCAGGCAGCCTTCCTTCTGTTCTGAATGGTCCTCTGTGGACCTCTGTTCATCCACCCCTCTCAGGGAAACAGGAAAATAGACAGTGGATAGCAAGGAGGCTGGGGAAGCTGGGCCGTGTCTGTTGTGGTCAATGTTACTATTTAACATGCATCAGATCCCGCAGCGCACTTTGAAATCAAAATGTACCAGGAAACATCCCGGTAAACTTAGCTCTTTAGCCTTTTGGGGGCACCTGGCTGTACTTCAGAGAGAAATCAGATAAAGCAAAGACAAGACCATTGTCAGTGACCCCAGATGGGAAGAAAGGGAGAATTAGACACCAGAAAAGAGCATGCAGCTACTTGAAAGAGATCACCAGGGGAAGGAGGAAGGGGCAACACACAATAATGTTTTTCCTTTTTTTTTTTTTTTTTTAAATGACTTTCACAAACATTATTTCATCTATTCATGGCAAGCTAGATACCATGATTTCCATTTTACTGTTGAGAAAACGTAAGCGCAGGGAAGGTAGGGTTTAACTTGTGCTTGGTAGCACGGCTAGTTTTTCTTTAGGAGTTGGGAAGACTAGGACCCAGGCCCCTCTGCTCCTACTCCTGTCCCTTTTTCTAATAGTTCTGTTTCATCTGCTGCACAGACCAGCCCGCTCATCATACAGAGTTTGTTTCTATTCAATTCGTAAGCCTAGCTCTAAACTCATTATGTCTTTGAATTGGAAGGAAGCAGAGTTCTCTCACCCCAAATCTATGTGCCACAAACAAGCCCACTTTCCCCTTCCTGTGCATGTGCAAGTTATTCTTTGAACCAACAGTTCTGGACTTTGCACTCATAACCTGTTACATTTCACTGTGCTTCGGTCGAGATCTCTCTGGACGTCCATGCTATCGCTTGCTACTGTAGTAAGTGGGTATTACACAATGGTCCCGAGGAATCTGGTCTCCCTGCATCCATGGGTCTCACAATGCAATGTTGCTACCCTTCCTATCCATTGATGGGGTCTATTACTCCCCCTCCCTGAGTCTGGGCTGGCCTTGGGGTTTGCTTTGACCTATAGAATGTGGCAGAAGTCAGGCTGCATTATTTGCAACAGACAAAAGATGGAAACAACCCAAGTGTCCATGGACAGATGAATGGATGAACAAAATGTGATATATACATACAAGGAATATTATTCTGCTTTAAAAAGGAAGGAAATTCTGACACATACTACATCATGGATGAGCCTGGAAGACATGATGCTAAGTGAAATAAACCCATCACAAAAGGTCATATACTGTATGATGTAACTTCTGTAGGTTCCCAGAGTAGTCAAATTCATAAAGGCAGAGGTAGAAGGTGGTTACCAAGAGCTAGGGGGTGGGAAGAACGGGGAGTTAGTGTTTAATGGGTACAGAGTTTCTGTTTGGGAAGATGGAAGAGTCCTTGGAGATGGTTGGTGGTGATGGTGACCCAACAATGTGAATGTACTTAATGTCGGTGAATTGTACGCTTAAAAATGGTTAAAATGGTAACTTTTATGTTATATGTGTTTTATCACAACAAAAATACATTTTTATAAAGTGAGACTGGGCAAGTTTGGAGGCTAGGTCTTAAGGGACCTTGAAGTTTCTGCCTTGGCCCTCTTGGAACATGGTCCCAGGACCAAAGACCCCCACCACCAGTCTAGCCTTTGAAAGCGTGAGGGGACACTTGGAGGGTCATGAGGCACCCCAACTGGCAGCCAGTGTGAGTGAGGCCATCTGGGACCTTCTAGCCCAGTTGACCCCCCAGCTGACTTCAGTTACATGACTGAGGCCAGGCAGAACCCATGGAGGAACTGCACGGCCAACCCACAGAACCAGGAGTAATAATGATATTGTTGTTCTAAGCCAATCTGTGTGTCTTTCCTTTTAGTTACCCACTCTTCCCCATTTCTTTGTTTCTTCATGGATTTTGAGAAGATGTATGTGGTGCTGTTTCATCCAACTCCTTCTATTTGGTATTATTTTTTTTCTTTTAAAACACAAAAGATCTTCCCTTTCATGGTCACTTCCCAGCTAGGAATTTCCATCCTACCATGTTTTAGTGATTGCTGGAGGGTCAGAAAAATAAAATATGAACCTTAGATCTCGGTATCACCCAAAAGGCTCATAGGTGTCCCATGAACACCTCTTTACAAGCCATGGACTCTCTCTCCCATGAACTCTTCCCCAAATCCTCTGTTAACTAAAGATGATTTTTTCCTGTTCCCCCAGAAGGAGACCGAACTCCCAAGAAATCCATTATTTCTCTAGGAGGAAGAATAACTTATCAGAGGTTTTCTTAAACAATTAATTTAGAGTTTAGGTCATGAAACATGGAATCTTACCCACTGCTGATGGGCAGAGTAAGTGATAGGACCTTTCTGGAGAAAATGGGGCAATTTTGACAAAACGAATTAAAAATATACATATCCCATGACCCCCGCATTTCACTTTTAGGGATTTGTCCTAAGTAAATAACTGTGGCTATGAGCAAACATTTAGCTACACAAAAGTATCTCATGGTCTCACTTGTATTTGTGAAAAATAGGGAATAACCTACATGTCCAGTAAGAGGGGATTGGTTAAATACTTTAAGGTATAGCCATAGAAGGGAATGCTATGCAGCTGTTAAAGTTCTGTTGTAGAAGGCTATTCAATGATGTAAAAAGATACTCAAAATCTGTTCTGAACCAATATATCAATAAAACAATTGAGTGTGATTTTACTTTTCTGAAAAATGTATTTATATAAAATATGTTATACCTATAATATAGATGTGTATAAAATATACAGAAGGATATATACCAAAAATGTTACCAATGCTTCCTTCTGGGAGATAAAACTAAGATTGATTTTAGGATTTTTCCCCCCCAGCTTCTCTATGTATTTTACATAGTTCCCAAATATTCTACACTCATTGGTTATTCCTTTTGTTTTAGGAGGAAACACAATAAAAGAAGGGACATTTAGTTAAAAAGAGCCATCAAGCAAAATATATATTTAATCATGGAAGAGAAGTTGGGGAGACATCGCCCTCCTTCTCTCGCCGAATCTTTTTAATGCATGATTTGGAAGTTGTGAGGCCAGGTGTTCACGTCTCTGCCGTGAAGAAGAGTGAGACGCTGAGGACCTGGTCAGTATCCCTAAGGGACATCTGTCTACTCAACTTCCTGCAGATCCTTATTTAGGGAGCATGGCTCAGGAAACCTAAATGTGGTCTCCATCTAGATGGCCCAGGGCAACTGGACTAACACAGTGGCTCACGGAAACAAACCTCTTGGATTGAAATCCTGGCTTTGACTGTTACCAGCTTTGGATCTGAGACAGGAAACAGAGGCTTCAGCCTTTTGTTTACATGAAGCAGGATAAGCCGCCATGTTGCGTGTACTGGTCCATCAGTTGGTCAAAGAGTTGAAGCTGGAAGCTTCCTGGGCACCTATGATGGGTGGATTTTTCCCAGAAGAAAGCACTAGAAATAATTTTGAAATATCCAGGACCAAGGATTGCTTCCTGGGGAAGTTAGTGGTTCACCCTTCCTGCCCTCACTGGAGCCTCGCGTTGGCTCTCAGGGCACTCCCGGGGTGAGGAAGAACAGTGCCCTTGGAACAAGCCCGTTTAGCCTGGACTCTGTGTTCCCGAGTCCGTGTCAGGTGCTGAAACCCCAGATGGCTTCCTGAGGTTTCGAGGGGGTAGAGAAATAGCCTATCTGTGCCCCACATGCAGAGGCCAGAAGGAAAGACAAATGTTTTAAAGTCTCAGCCACCCGGCCTCCTGTTCTTGCTATTTCCCTAACATATGCTAACATATGCTTTCCTCCAGAACTTCAAAAACCTGCTTTTAGCAGCAATGAAAATAGGACCATGCGTCCAATTCAACTCTAGGCTTCAGAGTTTTCCCTCTAAGACCATTACCTCATGTACAGAAGAAAATGTAAATCTAAAATATGCTGGTGATTATAACCTTTCTTCCCGACAGACATTGTAATATAAATGCACATAAATTGAATTTCTTCTTTAAAGAAATCTGAATACCTTTGGAGCATTTTAGCAAATCATCTGCAGTCCTCGTGGCACCACATCAATGATCTGGGGAAAAGCGATCTGTCTGTAGCATGACTTCTGCAATAGAAGGATGGAGCGGGGCCGGGACATGCCAAGAAAAATAGGACCTACTTTATTGATATTCAAAATTTATTTTATTAAACTTGCACAAAAGACAGAGACGTGGGGAGCTGGTGCTACCAGGGAAGGCGCTTCAAGTATTAACTCCCGAAGTCCTGCTCATGTCGTCTGCCTGCCAAAATTGGGGAGAACATGAAGAAAGAAGGGGAATGGCAGATTTCCGGTTTTCCTTCATTTGGACTCTGCCCACGGGGGGCTGCATTCGGAGGCCCCGTGTGAACTATTAAATCAGAAATAGTAAGAGTGGAGCGTGGGTGTGGGAGGCTGCAGGCAGCAGATGAGAGTTTTTGGGCCCAGATGCCCCTTGGGGATGGGGAAGGAAGGTTGGAACAATCTGTGCTCACCAGTTTGTGCCTGGATGGGAATGTGGCTGTTCAGAACTCTTGTCCCTCCCAGGGGCTGAAGACAGGGCTTGATTCATGGCTGACTGTCACTGCTAAGTTGGTAGAGTTGAAAATCATCATCATAAAAAGTGCATCCAGCTCTCAACCCTTGGTTCCCATGGCTTGAGCCCTGGTCTTGTGCCTAGGTTCACCATTCAACTTTGGGTTGGCATTTGAAAGTGACCAGGGTAGTGGTCCCTGTGCATCTTTGGATCTGGGCCCTGTGGGTGCCCAGGTCCTCTAAGGCTCTGGTTTGGGGGCTTGGCCTTTGCTTGGTCTGGAGTTACCCACTGTCTAGAAACCTCTGAGATGGTAGGAAAGGGGCTGGTGGATTTTGGCCAGGTGGAAATTTCAAGTTAGGAACGTTGTTTGGGTGTCCCTCACCCATAAACGCTGGGACGATATTTACAGAAGATACTGTCCTCCAAGTGCAAACATGATCTGTTGTTTCCCGAGGTCCCCTTGCCCTGAGAGATCCACCACTAATAATGAATCGTGGGTGTGTCCTCTTCCACCATCACCTCCCAGCTCCAGGGGCCTGAAACTACACATTTCTTCAGTCAAGAAGCCAGCGGAGGTCACAAATCCTTTGGGCTGCCTGGAGGAGGCATTAGGAAGCTCCTTTCTTGGGCTGCTGGCCCTAAGTTGGAACAAGCTCCTGGGTAGCTCTTCTTTGATCTGTCAGACCACACATCTCCCTTACAAAACAAAGCCCACCAGTGCCTGAGCAGGGACAGGACTAGTACGACAGCCAGACGGTCTGCAGGGGGAGTTGGAGAGGGGGGGTGATTCAGAGCAGGGCCTCGTACCACAAACTGCCCAGTTTGGAATCCTGACTCCATCACCTTGGGACCTTGGGCAAGTGATTTCTCTTCTCTGTACCTCAATTTACTCATCAGTGAAATGGAAACAATGCTATGAGACCAAACCACATGGAATTGCCATCCATGTAGATCAGAAGCAATCAATTAATGGCAACTTCATATGGTTTACCCTAATAGTACTTATTCATGGAGTTATCAGGAAATTCATGAGCAGAAAGATGTACAGCACTTAGAACACTGCAAAGCACGTAGTAAGAGCACAGCCCTGCACGCCGGCCAGCTTGTGACAAATGCATTCATTCAGCCGAGACTAGGGGGAAGGCAGGTGAGGCAAAATTTACATCCAAAAAAAAAAAAAGTTTACATCCATTACATCCAGGTGGGGCTATATTTTCTTTTATTTTCATGAATTTTGGTCATTTGTTTTTGTTTGAAAAAAACCAACTACAGCAACTACAAAGCACGTGGGACCAGGGCTGTGTGTCAGGCAAACAGAGCTACTGCAGGCCGCGGTCTGCCCGCTCTGACAGCGCTTGTTGCAATCACATAATTACTTGTTAGACTGAACTGTACTGATTTATGGGGGATCAATCTTTCTGCTGGTCTCCGTTCTGCAGGGTTCCGTGCCAGGAGGTTGTCAGAGAAGCTCATTTTACTAGAAGAGAGAAAACAAACCGTGAGACAGTGAGAGTGTCCTTGCAGATGCGGAGCCTGGAGAACAGTCTTCTTTCCTCCCCATCCTGTACCTTTTACTATTTAATGGCCACACAGCCACACGTGAGGAGGTGGGATCTTGAGAGCAAGCCCTAACTCTGGCCCAGATCACCTGTCTTCTCCCCCACCCCTTCTCGCCTGCAACACATAAAAGGATGTGAAGTTAAAAAAGCTGTAGTTCCCTGGATCTGTTCATTTGCAGACCTGGCGGGGGGGTGGGAGTAGAGTTTATTAAGGGAGATTTGCAAAGCTCTTAACTTTAGGGATACAGGAAGGTTCCAGTGGGTCTGGTGAGAGGCAGCCGGTCCCAAGGGGGCTGAGAACGTGGGCTCTGACGTCAGACAGCTAGAGTGCAAATCCAGGCTCCAAGCTTCTTAGCCATGTGGTCCTGGGCAAGTCAGTTAACCTTGCCAAGCCTCAGTTTCCCCATCAATAAAATGGCACTCCCTTGCTGGGCTAGTGTCCCATGAAAAGAATTGATGTGTGTGAAGCAGTAGGCATAGTGCCTTATGTATAGTAAGTGCCCAATAAATGCTAGTGGATACGGAGGGGTCACAGTGCTGGAGGAAGAGTCACACATGTCTCTTTCCCTATTTCTACCATTCTCAAGGGTGAACTCTGGGAAACAGGGTACATTGATTCTCTTCTGCGCCCAGCACAATGCCTTGTATCTGTGGGGCATCCAGAAACGAAGGTTAGTAATGAAAGGATGGGATTGGGAGCTGGGAAATCTGCTTTCTGGTCCCAGCTCTGTGACCTTGGGCTGGGTCCCCATCTGCTCTCTGGGACTCAGGTTCCTCTCCTGGGAAATGAAGGCTGGGACTGGGACCAGCATTTCTCAAGGTTTGCCCTGAGATTCTGAGAATGTCCCCATGGTTTATAGTTCAGCGGGCAAAAGAAGAGGAGACAAGGGCTCTGTGGTCAAGTTCATTTAGGAAAGGTTGAGATAAACAGTCAAACCAAGTTCCCTTACAGGACTTCTCAGAGCCTTTATGGAATCAGCATTTCTGGGATCTCTCTGACCTTGGAGGCCTGTTTCTCTAAAGTCTTTCTATACCTGGATGTGATTTATGAGGGTGACCCAGGAGCAGTTAACTCTGTTTTGCTGAGCCCATTTCTGGGCCTCCTGAGAGGATAGGAAGTCAGGGGCAGCTGGGACTTCTCCCGGACTGGGAGAGCCCCTGGCAGAAACAGTGGCATCCTTCCCTTGGTGCCCTTTGCAAGCTTCTCCAGGACAGGGATGGGCCTGGGGGACTCTTTGGACCCCTCAGCTCAAGGTCTGAACGCAGGGGTCTACGTTCAGGATAATGATAATGACTTTGAGTGCCCAGGAAGTTATGCCAAGAAATGTGATTGGCTCATCAGAAAGGCCACCCTCCCCCTAGCCTAGAGGGGAACCTTCTCTGGGGCACTAATGTCCATGATTTCCCTGAGACTTCACTAAAGATGGACATGTCCAACCCCACACTGTGGAGGCCAGAAGACTAGGGAGGGAGGGAGACGGGAAAACGAGCTTGTTTTCCCAAAATGGTGATGATATTTACTGAGGCAGTTGTTTTTACTTTCTTAATTGATGGTTCATCCATTATTCAACATATTCATATTGAAGACCCATTGCAGACCAGGCATTGTTCCGGGCTCTGGGGATCCTGCAGTGAACAAATACAAAGTCCCTGCTCTGGTGGAGTTTAAGTTCCTATGTGGGGTGAGAGTAAACAAAGACATAATAGGTCAGGAGGCTGCTGCCATACATGTTACAAAGAAAAATGAAGCAGGTTAAAGGGACAGAGAGGTTACGAGGGCTGCTTTAGGCAGGGGATCAGGAAAGGGCCCTCAGATTTGGTGACCTTTGAGTAGAGATCTGGATGGAGTGAGGAAGTCATGTGGGTATCTGAGGGAACGTAATTCCAGGAACAGGGAGCAGTCAGTGCAAAGGCCCTGGGGTGCAAATGTACTTTGATGTGTTCAAGGAACAGGGGAGAGGCCGGTGTGACTTGAGTGGAGTGAGAAGTGGGGAGAGACATAGGAGAAAGTCATCAGAGAAGCAACTGTAAGGCCTTGTAGAGCTTGGATTGTATTTAAATAAAGTAACTTCATTGAGGCATATTCTGCATATCATACAATCCACCCTTTTCAAGTATACGACTCAATGCTTTTTAAAGTGAATTTACCAAGCGATGCCACTATCACTCTAAATCTGTTTTAGAGCCTTTCCATCAGCCCAGTATGAGTTCTTATGCACATTTACCGTTAATCCCCGCTCCCCTCCGCCCCCGCCCCAGGCAACCACTATCTACTTTCTGCTGTCATTCTAGCTTTGCCTTTTCTGAATGTTCTGTACAGATGGAATTTCTTCTGTCTGGCTTCTTTCACTGAGGATAGTGTTTTTTGAGATTTGTCCTTGTCATAGCTCGTATCTGTAGTTCATCCCTTTTTATTTCTAAATGGTATTCCAACTTGGATTGTATTTTAAGCAGTGACAGGAATCCATTGGAGGGTCTGGAGTGTAAGAGAGACTTATCATGACAGCACCTGTGCTTTATCACAGAGAAGCAGAATTCCTGGCAGGGTGAGCCCATGGCTTTGGCACAGACAAGTCTGCTTCTGCCACTGGCGGCTGTTGCCCTTGGACAAGTCATTTCACCTTTGTGAGTCTCAATTATCTCATTTCTTTTTCGTTATTTATTTATTTTTATTGTGGTGAAATATACATAGCACAAAATGTATCCTTTTAACTTATCTTTTTTAAAGTGTACACTTCAGTGGCATTAAGCACATTCACATTGTCCTGCGACCATCACCACTATCCATTTCCAGAATTTCTCCATCATTCCAAACTGAACCTCTGTACTCCTTAAGCACTAACCCCCCTACCTCCTCCCCCAACCCTTGCCAACTTCCATTCTACTTCCTGTCTCTATAGATTTGATTACTCTAGGTAATTCATATAAGTGGAATCATACAGTATTTGTCCTTTTGTGTCTGGCTTATTTCACTTAGCATAATGTCCTCAGGGTTCATCCACGTTGTAGCAGGTTTTAGAATTTCCTTCTAAAAAAAAGCTGACTAAAATAAAGCTGACTAATATTCCATTGTATGGAATAGACCACATTTTGGTTATCTATTCATCCATTGATGGACATTTGGCTTGTCTCCACTTTTGGCTATTATGAACAACCCTGCTATGAACATGGGTGTACACATCATTTTTAGAATGGGGATGGCAGTAGTTACCTGCCTGACACAACTGTCATGAGGATGAAATGAAACGATTCACATAAACTGCTTGGCATGGGACCTGGCACATGAAAAATGTCGAAAGAACGCCATTCAATAACGATTCAATAACAATAGAGTCATTATTATTAATGATGATCAGTAGCCGAGCATATTTTATTTTTTGGACGCTCTGCGTGGCTCGTGGGATCTCAGTTCCCTGACCAAGGATCGAACCCAGGCCACGGCAGTGAAAGCCCGGAATCCTAACCACTAGGCCACGAGGGAAGTCCCTGGTGGGAGCCAAGCATTTGATAGAGAAATTTCACAGGATTGCAGATTCAAAGGGAGGGCAAAGGGAGCTTTCTTTTTACTTTTTTCTTTTTTTTAAAAAATATAAACACAATTTCTACTGTAAAAGTAATGTGACCCTAATTTTTAAAATTTAGAAAATAGAGAAGAAAAAATCTCCACCGATAATCTCACCACTTTCATTGAGTTTCAATTTCCTTCTACTCCAGAGGGATTAAACAGACTGCATTTCAATAGAACAGAGAGAAACTAGATTTTGGGGGGCTGGCCAGGGGTGGGGAAGGAACCCCGTGGAAGATTCTTCTTTGAGAAGAATCACGTTGGTGTTTTGCTTTTAAAATCCCGGGGCCCGGCCGATTCAGCCAAGCTGGGATGCATTTTTTTGGCTTTGGCACTGAGAGAGAGAGAGAGAGGAATCAGAAAAAGGAAATATCATTTCCTTAACTACTAGGTATTAATATCCTGTTTAATTTAATTTCGGCTTTCTGCGCTGGTGAGCTCTTTTCCCTCTAACATACAGTGTCAGCTTGGCAGGGAGGTTCTGACAGTATCAAAAGAGGATTTAGCTCTGAACCCTTGCCATGAAAGTGTCTCTATCTGCGCCCAGTGTAGGCTTTCAGAAGAGAGCATTGTGTCCTGTGAAGACGGTAATTGAGTGAATGAGGCCTGGCACCTGGGCCTGCCGTGGAGCCCTGATAAGGACATAAAGACAGGCTTAAAGGGCCTGCTTGCCAGAGCCAGAGAGCCTGACGCATCCCTGCGAGGAGAGGAGCCCAGCCGTCCCCGTCCCCGTGGAGAGCTGAGCGCGGGGACTCAGCCCCTGCAGCCCTGCAAAGGGAGGATCCTGGGCAGAGGGGAGGCGGGAGCATTCTGCACCTCAGCACAGTAGACGGGCACTCCGGGGGAGATAAGCACTGATGAATGGGATGGGGCTGGCCCAGCAGGCTGATACACCCCCTATTTCTTGGTAAATACACTGTAGTCTTTGGCCAAGGCCAGTCTAGAGAGCTGTTGTCTATCTTATCTTGAGTGGCTGTGTGGCCACTGGAAGACTGAATCGGGATCCCTGTGAGTCTAAATGGTTAATTTTCCTAGTGATTCCCATGTGTCTCCAACTGCCCTTGGTCAGGATTCACAGCCCCAAACAGGATTGCCCATCTCTCTGAGGGCTCTGGGCTGATCACTTCCTCTGTGAACTGAAGACAATTTAGCAGTTAAGTGACCATAGGGTTGGGATTTCCCTGGCAGTCCAGTGGTTAGGACTTCACAGTTCCACTGAGGGGGGCCTGGGTTTGATCCCTGGTCGGGGAACTAAGATCCTGCAAGCCGCGAGGCACGGCAAAAAAAAAGAAAAAGTGACCGTAGGGTTATTGTCTACTTACCCATCTACCCATCCATCCACCATCCCCATCCATCTATCCATCCATTCACCAATCCTTGCCATTCCCCCAACCCTGCAACTGTCCATTATCCACCCAGCCAGTCATCCATCCATCCATCCATCCATCCGCCCATCCATCCATCCATCCATCCATCTGACTTTGGAGAGCCTTCAGGCACTAGTGCATGACATCTTTTAATAGGCTTTTAATGGTGAGAACTTTGGACAAGAAGTCGGAACCCAAATCCCCAATTAGCTGTGTGTGACCTCGGCTAAGTCACTGCTTTAGAGTTTGCCACAATTGGAGCCTTGTTAGTCAGGGGCAGGTTAACTTTTTAAACCATCACTCCTAAATTTCAGTGGCTTAATGTAAGTTTATTTCTTATTCATGAGTGAAAATAGGTGTTCTTGATTGATGGACGACTTTCCTCCATGTAGTGACTCAGGGACCCAGGTTCCTTCCATCTTGAATCTCAGCCCTCCTCTGGTCTATGGAGTGCTTCCATTCTGCTGGTACATGAGAGATGAAGGTTAGCTAAGGGAGGCCTGGAAGTGGTGCACATCACTTCTGCTCACATTGCATCAGCCAGAAGTCAGTGCTAGGGCCACAGCTAACAGTGAGGGTGGCTGTGTGCGAGGATGGCAAGGAGAACATGGACTTTGGGGGTGCCAGCTGTCTCTGCCACTGGGCCTCTGGATGGTTTTTGATCCCAAAGAAAGAGTAAAATGTTAGATGCCAAGAGAAAGAGGTGGGTCAAAGGCTTCTAGATTTTCTTTATTCCCTAAGCAGAAAGTTAGGTGTTATCTGCATTACTTCTGACTGCTGCCAAAGTGGGAGATTCTTCAACTGGCCATTTGGAGAGCAGAGAAGATAGCAGAAGAGTTTTTCTTTTTCTTTCTTTTTTTTTTTTTAAATTAAAGTCTAGTCAATTTACAATGTTGTGTTAGTTTCAGGTGTACACCAAAGTGATTCAGTTATACACAAGTAATATATATATATATTTTTTTTTTCAGATTCTTTTCCCTTATAAGTTATTACAAAATATTGAGTATAGTTCCCTGTGCTATACAGTAGGACCTTGTTGGTTACCTATTTTATATATAGCAGAAGAGTTTTTCTGACACCTGAATTCAGAACCTTTCAAATATGACCACAGGACCCTGCTCCAAAATGGAGGAGGGAAGGTCATGTTCTCGCTTCTTTAAATATTTGACATTGGGAAGAAATTAAAGACCCATAGTATCATCTAATCATAGTCTTTTATTTGGAATTCTGATGGACAAATTTACACCTAATCTTTTCTAGGAACATATATAAGTATATATTTCAAAATCAGCATTACACGTCATCATCATTGTGAACATTTACTGAGCACTTACTATGTGCTAGGTACTATTTGAAGTTTTATATAATTATATAATTTACTTGCAGCAACCTTATGAGGCAGGTATGATTACAGTCCCATGTTATGGAAATCTGTGACAGGATGACATTTACCAAAGGTCACACAGCTGTGAAGTGGTAGAACAAGCAAGAATGACTTGGGTGACTTTACCTGTGCCCAGTAGCATGGATGTATCATGGTGGCCCCCGCAGGAGATTTTCCTAAAGGTCTTTCTTTTGGCCACTTAAACTCTGTGTGTCAGTTTTCTCATCCATCACATGGGGATGCCAGTCACTGTCTTGCCTTTGTGGGCAGTTTTATTGCAGGGATCATCTAAGAGAAGGGATTTGGAAGCACATGTCCAAGTACGAGATGCCACAAATGAGCAGAGTCACTGCTTTGTGTGTAGTATCTTCTGTCTGTAGGCCTTTTTCTGCCCTTAGACTCACCCTTGCTAAAAAGCGTCAAGTGAGTGATTCAGCAAAGTGAGGGCTTACGACAGAACATGGTGTTCAAATGAAGTCCTTACCTTTGGAATATTAACCTCAGAAGGCTGGGGTGAGCTGGGAAGTCTGGAGCCTTCCCCTTGGTCCCTGGCAGCCTCTCAGCTGTGCGTGTTTTTCCAGCTGAAGGAGAGACGAGCCTGATCTCCACACTCCAGATGTTTCCAGACCTGCAGAGCCGGCATCGTCTGGAGTGGGCTGTCGGGCACCAAATCTTCTGGTCACATTTTCCCATGGGTTCCCTCTCTTTTTAAAATTTTATTGAAGTATAGTTGATTTACAACGTTGTGTTAATTTCTGCTGTACAGCAAAGTGACTCAGTTATACATATATATATTCTTTTCCATTATGGTTTCTCACAGGATATTGAATATGGTTCACTGTGGTATATAGTAGGGACTTGTTGTTTATACATTGTATGTATAATAGTAGCATCTGCTAATCCCAGACTCCCAGTGCATCCCTCTCTCTCCTATGGGTTCTCTTTAGGTGGCTTGGTTTCACTGCAGGGAACGTTGAGGAGACGCGAGTGTATTTTTCTTTCAAAAAAATATGGAAACTGTGATCTCTTTTACAACTGGGTCTGACTGCAGACAAGCAAGAGTGGGCGGAATAGGTCGGTGGGCAAGTCTGCCTCAGGAAGAGGCAGGTACCCCTCAACAGACCACACACCTGTGCAGATGTGACAGCCGGTCCCCTGAACAAAGTCTCAACAAAAAGATGTGAGGCCCCTCCAGTGGGGACTGGAGGGGGGGATTTGGTTTTGTTTTTCAGCAATGCTGGAATCTTTCCTCTTGGAGCATTTCTGGTTCTGTCTGGGTTCTCTGGAATCAGTTAGAAGAAACAGCTGGATGTTTGAGGGAAAATGGCTAACACGCCTAGCATCTTTATAAAGCCGGTTCCCATTTACAGAAAAGCTTTATCCAAATTGATTCTCCCCAAAACGACTCTATTCTCTCTATGCAAAGGGCTTTCCTGAAACTTCCAAATGTTTATAGGGCGGATTAAGCAAGCTTGAGGTCATAAAGTGCAGCTGCTATTTAAATATAAGCATCCAGGGCCCAGGCATTTGACTATTGGTAGGTGTTGAGTGCCACTTGCAGAGTGAGCGGCCGGCCTGCCTTAAATAACTCTAACTAGGCCCAAAGAGTCCTTAAGAGGTTTCTAGGATTAGATCACAGCCTGGCAAAAGCAGAGAAAGTCTGGAAAAGTCCTAGGAGGATTTTAAATTTTTTTCTTTTGTTTTAATCTATCAGATCAAGCAGCTGAGGCAAGCTTTGGACCAAATTAAACATTTCAATAAATCATAGTTTTAAATCACAGTCAGCTGGAGGAATTATGATTTGTGCCTGGCCCAGAAGAACATTCTTGAGGATATTTTGAAAGTATCACCAAGAAGAAGGCTGGGGAAGCAAATCATTGCCCTTGCTCTTTAAGGAAAGAAGGATTTGTTTTATTCCTAACTGCAGAGTGCTCAGTGGGGTGACTGGCAGACAGAAAAGGGTCTAGCCAAGTGTGTTAGTCAGCTTGGGCTGCTATAACAAAATACTGTAGACTGGGTGGCTTATACAACAGAGATTTATTTCTCAAAGTTCTGGAAGCTGAGAAGTCCAAGTTCAAGTTTCCAGCCAATTCAGTTCCTGGTGGGAGCTTTCTTCCTGGCATGGTCTTCTTGCATGACAGAGAAAGACAGCTCTTTTTTCTTTTGTGTCTCTTCTTATAAGGGCACTAATCCCATCATGAGGACTCCACCCTCATGAACTAATTACCTCCAGAGGCCCCATCTCCAAATACAATCACATTGGGAGATAGGGCTTCCACATAAGAATTTTGGGGAGACACAAGGTATTCATCAAAACATTTAACAAACCAAGACACAAATGCCTCCCCCAAATTATGTCTGCTAGAAATGCTTCTGCATTAAGAAGCACAAAGGAGATAAATGTCCTAATCACCGATGTAGTTAACACTGTCACCCAGGAAGTGTCACCCAGGAGGTCTCATTCCACGCCTGGCCCCTGATGCTGTGAACCAGAACAAAATTAAGTGCCAAAGGACCAGCACTGCCTGGGATTCTACCTCAACATTTATTCCATGAAAGGTGGGTTTTGTCCTTTGGGGCTTAATGTTGAAAATAAACTTGGCTGCACAGGTAAACTCTTAAGAGACCAGCTAATGCCAGGTGATTCTCTCAGCCTGTGAAATCTCAGCCTTTTACTTGGTCATATTTTCAAAAGAGAAGACAGCTAATGGGAGTAACTTCCTTACATTAAAAATATACTTTGGTTAACAGCACCAAACCACTTAAGTTGGCAGCAGATCAATTATTAATTAGATGAATGGCCTTTTATAAATCCCTCTGCAGCCTCCGGACAGCCGATGGGTTTATGGCCCATGCATTAAGGAACATGGTTGCTCTGTGGTTATAATTATCCACAGTTGCTGGCAGTTTGAGGGTCACAGAGCCAAAAACAGCTGCCCTGTGGACACGCTCTCCTGTGCTACCCCAGGGGCTATGTGGAGAAAGCTGACATAGGAGAGGATGGTTTGTTCTCTTGCTCTTCTTAGCTGTTTGATGTTGGCAAAGTCCCTAGAATTGTTTTCTTTCTTTTTTTTTTATTGTACACTCTTTTTTTTTTTAATTGAAGTATAGTTGATTTACAATGTTGTGTTAGTTTCAGGTGTACAGCAAAGTGATTCAGTTATATATACATTTTATTTTTCAGATTATTTTCCATTATAGGTTATTACAAGATATCGAATAGTGTTCCCTCTGCCATACAGTAAATCCTTGTTGATTACCTATTGTATGTATAGTAACTTGTATCTGTTAATCCCAAACTCCTAATTTATCTCTCTCCCCGTCTATTTCCCCTGTGGTAACCATAAGTTCGTTTTCTATGTCTGTGAGTCTGTTTCTGTTTTCTGTATAGATTCATTTCCATTATTTTTTAGATTCCACATATAAGTGATATCATATGATATTTGTCTTTCTCTGTTTGACTTACTTCACTTAGTATGATAATCTCTAGGTCCATCCATGTTTCTGCAAATGGCAATATTTTGTTCTTTTTTTATAGCTGAGTAATATTACATTGTATATATATATATATCACATCTTCTGAAACCAATCCAAGACAAGTGCCTAGAAATTTTTCTTAGTTTCCTCGTCTGAATGTGTGTCCAATTGATGCCTCTAGTTTTCACCTGCCAAGCATCCATTTCCCCTCTCTTCTGATAACAGCATCTTGATTTGCCTTGAGAAACCATCTTTTCCCTACTCTCAGTCCCTTTGGTTGGGGGAACTAGATATCTCTTAGCATTAGGGATGGCCACGTGACCGAGGCCTGGCCAATCAGAGCAGTGCATCCTTCTTGCTTCAGTGATCGGTCCGTTCTAGTCAGAAGCAAAGCTACTCAATTCCCTGGCTATTGTTCATGGGGAGCGGATCCAACGTGGTTTACTCTGGCACTCAGCTTTGTTCATGTCTGTGAATGTTGGTAGTTGAAAGTTTTGAAAGTTAGTATGTTTCTATAGTTCTTTAAAAAAATATTGAAAATACTGGAAAAGAAACCCACTGCTTTTAGAACCCAAATTATGGAAAGTAGAGACCCTCAAGATCTCGGCTAATGGAGCTGAGAAACACTGATGTAATGGGGAGCCCTATCGGCATGTATTAATCAAGGGTCTAACTATTGCTGTAGAAGCACATGATGCTTAATGACTTAACACATGCAGTTTAGTTTTCACCCATATCCTGTCCTGCTGACAGTGGGTAGGAGGAGACTCTCTTCTCCCAGTCCTTCAGAGTCTAGATTCTTTCTTTCTGGTGGCTCAGCCATCCCCTGCACCTGCCGAACCGCCACTGGATCTTTGCGTACTGACAGTAGGCAGAAAGAAGAGAAAGCATGGAGTATGGTGCTGAGGTTTGATGGGCCACACCTGGCAGAGATGCAAATCAGCCCACATCCCATTGGCCAGAATCCAGTCACATGGCCTTCCTAACTGCAAGGGAGGCTGGGAAATGTAGTCTAGCTGGGTGCCCAGGAAGAAGGGGAAAATGTAGGTGGACAGCAATTAGACTCTCCTGCACCCCAGTGACACAATTGCAAGTTGGTGGTTCAGTTGACAATATGTTTTATTTTTGTGACTCTGAATATCACAAGGGTGCTTTCTTTGGGGGGACAGAAAGGTACCAAAGAAAATAACAAAAACTCAAAGCCAGCCATTTCTCAGGCTTTCTGGCTCCATGAGACTGAAAATAGTTAGAGGTCACAGGCTTCTTGGTTTTCACTGAATGCCACATTTGTCCTAAGTGATTAGTTTGATGTTGTGTAACAGAGTTGAAGGGTCCAGTGTTGTTTTAGTCAAAACTGGGTTTTCCTCTAACTGTCTGTTCACTTGTTTATTACTGTCTGGAAACCTAGTTCCCAAGAAAGCTGGAGTTTCATACATGTCCAGGCATCTGAAGGCTCCACGCTAGTTTGATGAGTGACATTATGTGTGTTCATGAGAAAATCATTTCAAGGGCTACAAATGAGTCCTTTAGTAATACCCAGGAGTCATAATGTCTGTGACATAATGAACCTTCCTAAATTACAACCTACACTAATTAGATCACTTATTGCCACATTCCAGGCCCTGAAACAATTTGCTTAAAGTGATAGTTACCTCTAATGAAAAGATACATAACGGAGAATGTCAGCAACCTTTTAAATCCTCCATGACTTATCATGGAGATGGTCTTGTGCAAAGCGCTCGTGGTGAAGCAACTTCTTTTGTCACCGATTCCTCCTAAATTAGGTATTTTATGATCGCTTAGAAATAAAGAGAATTCCCTGGGGTCGTAAGGAGATTAGGTAAGAGCTATCTGCCTCCTTCAGTCCTTTTCTGACCCCTCCCCCCCTGCTCCTCCCTCCCTGCTCCAGCCCTGTCCTCACTGTGGCTGAGACACTCACAGGAGCTCGCCTAGAATGATCTATGGTTGTCAGCTACTTATAGAGTGGGCTTTCCTGGGCCGCCTGGGGGCCCTGACCGCCTGGCAGGGGTGAGGTTCCTTGTCTCTTCTCAAGCCCCCACCCCGAGCGGGGCCTATTTCACAGCCATCTCTCTGGTGGGGTTGGAAGGGGTGTCCCTATCATGCAGGCTGATGGAAAACAGGGCCTGGAGAGGGCTGGTGATGTCAATACCAGGTTGGCTGTTAGGCCTTCAGTAGGAAACATGGTCATTCAAGGAGGCCATTGAAAGACATTACAGTAAGTCCCTTACGTATGAACAAGTTCCGTTCTGAGAGCGCATTTGTAAGTCAAATTTGTTCGTTAGTCCAACCAAGTCAGCCTAGGGTACCCAACTAACTCAATCGCCTATACAGTGCTGTACTGTAATAGGTTTATAATACTTTTCACGCAAATAATACATAACAAACAAACACAAAAAATAAAGAAAGCATTTTTAATCTTACAGTCCAGTACCTTGAAAAGTACAATAGCACAGTACGACAGCTGGCATACAGGGGCTGGCATCGAGTGAACAGGCAAGAAGAGCTACTGACTGGAGGAGGGAGAGGAGGTGGGAGATGGTACAGCTGAAGGATTGTCAGCAATAGGAGAGGGAGGGCAAGCTGCAGTGTCACTCACACCTGACATTGATGGCAGAGGTTCTGGTTCCTTGCTGGAACCAGAGGCACGTTCACATCTTTGAAAGTTCACAACTTGAAGGTTCGTATGTAGGGGACTCACTGTATTTGCAAAGATGTGGGCAGGATGCAGAGAAACCCATTGTGGGATGACAGTGGAGCTGTTGCCACCTCTTGGCCCAAAGGGACAAGGGAAGGGAGCAGTAATCAGAATCGAGAAGAGAGAATCTATAGAAAGGACCTTCTTGAGGCATCTGCTAACCCCACAGCCGGTCCCAGGTGCCCCAGGGAGGGAACCACAGAGTCAATTCCCCCGTGGGGAGGCCAGCAGGAAGCACACTGGACCTCTTTGATCCTGACCGGTTGGATCAGCCCCCTGGGCCACAGAGCAGGGAGAGGAGAGGGGAAAGCAGCTTTGGGGGGGGCGGGGCACACAGGTGGCCAGCGGCGCCAGTGAGTCCTGTTGTTTGGGAAACATCTTCCCTGCCTGCAATGGCTCTGTGTCCTCTTTTGTCCCCCGGGGCCCTGAGCTGCCACTCTTGTCTGTGTAGGCAAGGACCAGCACTCTGGTCAACCTGGGGTCTCACCCTCGGCTTGGCTCCTTCTGGGGACCGATGGCTGCCTTTTGGGACATCTGATGACAGCTTAACAGTGCTCTCATGCCCAGAACACAGCACAGGCTTCCTTGTGTTTAAGGGTCCACGCTGACAGCCTTAGGGCATGTCCCTGCCACAAGGAAGGGGTTCTATCAGAAAAACAGGTGAAGACCACACCCATTTAGAAGATGAGATCTCTCTGCCATACTCCTCATTCCTGAAAAAAATGAGGAGGAACTGAAAGGGACTTATCTGTTGCCTGGACCTTCTGGCTTCCAGAAAACGTATTTGGAAGCACCCGGGGAGGGAGGGTGCCTGACACAGAGCAGGTGCTGAGAAGTTGTCAGGAGAATCTGAGTGGCAGGGCCTCAACAATAGTTCTATGAGTTTGGGGTTCTTGTTAAAACCTTCCTTGATACCACCATCCCCTGGAAAAGAACAGAAGCCATTTTGCAACTCAGAAAACATGTATTTGCCTTCAGGCTTGTGTGTCAATAATAATTATGATAATAGCAATAGCCCCTTTTAGTGCGTTAGGTAATTTATTTATGTTTTCCCATTTGGTCCTCAGAACAGCTCCATGGATCAGTTAGAGCTGAGGAAACAAGCTCTGAGAGCTTCAGGCACTTGCCCTGGACAGCACAGCTTGGCAATGCTGGAGTCTGCAGTGCAGACACTGAAGCTGGGGTTCCCCCGCCTCCATCCCTGCTTGGCAGTCCAAGCTGGGGCAAAGAGAAATCCAGAAGAGTTCTAAGGTATTGTTCCTGCTCTCAAGGAGCTAAAGGTCTATTTGAGGAGACAAGGTAAACCTTCGGGGAGGAGTTGCAGGCGCTGTAGGATTCAGACGCCAGATGCCAAGTGTGCGTGGGTTTGCATGGGCGTGTGTGTATGTGTTTGCGTGTGTTTGTGTGAGTGGGGGGGGCAGGCTGCATTACATACATCATCTCATTTAAGCTTCTCAACAATCCTCTGAAATAGGGACTTGAATCACCCCAGTTTTACAGGGGAAGAAGCTCAGTCTCAGAGAGGTTAAGTGGCTTGTCCAAGGTCACACAGCCAGTAAATTCAAGAGCCCCAACTCTAACCCAGAGAAGTCTGTCTCCAAAGCTGATGCTTTTGATTACTGTCTAAGGCTCTGAGTTGATCGATACATAACCCAGCCCTCCTGTCCAGACCATGCAGTTGAGCCCAGAGGAAGCAAGGGACAGTCCTGTCCTAGGACTTGTATTAATGGGATGAGACAGGATTTCCCCAGGGCAGGGACTGCAAGGCCAGAGGCCAGACAGAAAAGGCAGTCCTCCTGCTCTGGGGCGAGCCAGGCTTCCCAGGGGTTTGGAGACCGCCGCCTGCAGACCTGGGCAGAGCTGCTCACCAGAGACCCCGCATCCCTCCTGGCCCTCGATAGAGAGACGGGAGGCACACTCTGAGTGGGAGGACCCCCAGCATCCCTTCTCAGGTCCTGCTCCCTTGAAAATGTTTTTCTTCGCAGGCCAGTGAGGTTCCTCTCTCTTTGTAGCCAATATGTCCAAGGCTGACAGGTTAAAACTGCTCGCTTGCTTTTAAGTGTCAGGAGATGTAAATAGTTTTAGTCTTCAGTGGTTTCTGATTGAATCTCCTTTTGAAGTAATGATAGCTATAATTTAAAGCAACAGTTACCATATTTTCCTTGCTGGCTGGCCTGCTTTGAAGCACTAAGTATAAATCTGCTTAAAATCTTAAAATAGCTGTAGCTCTGTCTCAATATTCTACCAGGAGCCAGGGAGATTCAGCCTCTAATTGCCATCATCTGTAACTAATATCAGCAGCACAGCAGGCTCGTGACAAGGTGGCTGGGAGAATTGCTCTGACATAGACAGGAAGGTAGAGGCAGAGATGTAGTTCCCCTTGGGGACTGTTGGCTTTGGTTGGAGTTCGGAAGAAACCTGTCCTGAAATTAGGACCAAATGAGCTCTGGGCTCTGAGGAGATTTTCAGGACCATCTTTTCCAACCCCTTCCAGGAGCCTGGGATGAAAATGAGAGGGGCCTCCTTGCAAAATAGTACGCAGAAAGTTCAAGGTGGGCAGGGGCTCGGTTCTAGCCAATGGAATTCCCAGGGACTACCTCCATGCCTTCCTTATTCTTCTTTATACTTCATAACAAAAATAAGGGCTGGGGAGACTCCAGCGTGGCTGGCAACCAATGGGGAATAATGCACAACCGTTTCTGCTGCGTTCCAGCAGATGCATTTAAAACCCAGTTTACATCTTAAATTGGCAGCCATGTTTCATTCATTCAGAAACATTAATTCATTCAATAGATACTCATCGCCTCTCTACTGTGGGCAGGGCAGTGAACAAAACAGTCGGCAATCCCAACATTAACAGAGTTTCCAATAAGCACACCGGAGTTTCCTGGATGATGATGTGTTAGGGGATAAAGTATAGCAGGGAAGAAGGTAGGGAGGACCAAAGTTGCCATTTTAAATAGGCTTGTCACCCAGAAGGTGGCAGAAAATGACATTTCTGTTTTTGTGTAAACTGTTCAGTGAAAAGTGTACTAACATGAGCAGATGAAAACTATTATAAACAGAATGGATAAACAACAAGGTCCTACTGTACAGCACAGGGAACAATATTCAATATCCTCTGATAAACCATAATGGGAAAGAACATGCAAAGGAATGTATATATATGTATAACTGAATCACTTTGCTGTACAGCGGAAATTAACACATTGTAAATCAACTATACTTCAATAAAATAAAATTTTTAAGAAAGTGTACTAATATGGATCAGCTCGGACGATTCTAAAAAATCCTGGTGGGAAACGTTCAGAGAAGTTGACAATGCTAATCTTTGAGTGCCAAGACTGTGGGTGATTTTAACTTTGTCTTTTCTCTGCACACATTTTCTGAATGTCTTATGATAAAGATGTATGCCTTTTGGGAAAAACTGGTGACTGACTTTGGCAGTCCCTCAATAAGTTAAGCATAGAATTACCATATGATCCAGCAAGCCCACCCCTGACTATATACGCCAAATAATTGAAAACAGGTGTTCAAGCAAAAACTTGTACTTGAATGTTCATAGCAATGCTATTCGAAGTAGTCAAAGGTTTATTTAACAACCCAATGTCCACTAAGGGATGAATAAATGATATATGGTATATCCATACAATGGAATATTATTTGGCCATAAAAAAGAATGAAGTGCTGACCCTTGCTACAGCATAGATGAACCTTGAAAACATTATGCTAAGTGAAAGAAGCCAGATGCAAAAGGTCATATATTGTATGATTCCACGGAAGTGGAGTATCCAGAAGAGGCAAATCCACAGAGACAGAAAGCAGATGAGTGGTTGCCTATGGCTGTGGGGAGAAGACTTAATGGCTATAGGGTTTCTTTTGGGTGATGAAAATATTCTGGAACCTAGGTAGTAATGATGGTTGTACAACACTATGGATGTACTAGGTGTCATTGAATTGTGACAATTATTTTTTAACTGAAAAAAATGTTTTGGCCACACCGTGCAGCTTGTGGTACCTCAGTTCCCCAACCAGGGATTAAACCCGGGGCCACGGCAATGAAGGGGCCAAGTCCTAACCACTGGACTGCCAGGGAATTCCCTAAATTGTGTACTTTAGGGTAAAATGGTACATTTTATGTTATATGTATTTACTCTAATAAAGAAGACATGGCAGTTCGGTTAAGTTACAGGAAAAACTCGGTGGCTGTATAGGCCCATGAGAGTCGCCTGTGAGGTCTTTGGTGACCAAGGACTCAGGTTTCGGGAGACTTGACACGGACCCCATTTGAAAGACTCATTACTTCCGGTAATTTACTAAGCACCTCCTAGGTGCCAGGCGGTGAGGCCACGATCATCACAATGACATGCTTGCTCTGATGGATCCCCTGCTGGCCTGGGGAGGGTGATGAAGCAGTTGATGGGCAAGAGGTGAGGAGTCGGGGTGAAGTGGCCTGTGTGGACCTCTGGCCCTGACATGCGCCTCTGTGCTGAGGATGAAGGTGTCAGAAGAGAGGCCGGGCAGACACTCTGGGAGGTGTGTGCTGGCGCTTAGCTGGGGAATGAGCTGGGTGGCTCTGAGGCCCATTAAGGGATTAACGATTTTCCACAGATGATCCACAGAGAGGGCAATCTGGACACAGATCATCGAGAAAGAGCCTGTTTTCCCCAAACCTGGGCATTCCAGTCATCCTTAGAAGAAGTTCCCATGCTTTTTAGGATGGAGGAAATCAAGGTGTCCGTCCATGGAATGAAGAAGGAAGGGGGAAGAGAAGGAATCTTCTATGATGCGGGCAGCAGGGCAAGCCCTCTCTTCACACCTGCCTCCTTGCCTTCGCCTCCCCGAGAGCCCAGAAACCACCTGAGCCCCTGCCATACCACCTCCCGCGTGCCCCTCTGAGACTCTGCCCGTGCCCCGCAAATCGCTAGAACTTTCTGGTTCATGCTTTACAGCTGAATGCTTTGGTGCCAAAATACAACAGAGATTTCTCCAAGCAGCCTGAGAGTCCTTGCCTGATTGTCCTCCTGTTTCCCCAGGGAGAAGCGGCAAAGGCCTGCTCCAGACTAAGGCCCACAGATGTAGGCAACTTCCGGGCACAGCGGGGCCTTGGTGCCCACTCCACTCCAAGAGGAGTCACACTGCCCCTGGGCACAGCTGGGTAAAGCCCTCCCAACCCCAGCCAGGGGCACCCCTGTGTTGGCACACCCCACAGCTGGGGCCTCTACCCACTCCCTTCTGTGTACGTGACCATGGTCTAGCCAAACCCAACCATGCCTTCCTGGACCAGCCCCTGCCCTTCCCACCTCCAGACCTTCTACTTCCTTTCCCCTCCTCCTGGCATAACCTCCTGCAAAGTGCCACCTGTTGAAATCCTGGCCGTCCTTCACGTCTCATCTCAATGCCACCTCCCCCAAGAGCTCCTCCTCCCTCCAACTGTGTCCTTGCCCCTGTACATGGTCTAGCTCTCCTCTTGTGGATGGCAGAACAGTCTGCCAAGTATGGACTTCATTTGTGCTGCTCTCCAACCTTCAAAGAATCCCCATGGTTTAGAGCACGGCTTTGGAGTTGGACAGCCTGGGGTTCAATCCGGAATCAACTTGGGAAAATCACTTTACCTCTCTGACCTCAGTTTTCCCATCTGTGAAATGGAGATAATAATAATAATAATAGTACCTACCTACAACATAGACTTCCTCTGAGGATTAAATAAGAAGATGTTGTATTGCAAAGCAGGGCCAGGGCTGGGGCTAGAGTGAGAAAAATGAGACTCCCAGGGTACAAAATTTAAGGAGATGCCCACAGGGTCGTGAAAGTGCAGGATGCCTCTCTTGCCTCACCCTGGTCCTGACCCTAATGCAAGGTACACTGGCCAGCCTAGAGAATGAAATGATGAATTCTTGCATGCATAGAGCGCACATTCAGAAGCACGTGCAGAGAATACTCCTGTATTTGTACAACTCCCTACATGTGTGAGTGTTGGTGGGTATATGTATGAGTGTATATAGTATCTATCCATATATACATGCATATATATGTACGTTTATAGGTGAATAAAAAATGTCTGGAAAAATACACTGAGAGTGATTTCAGAATTGGAATGGAGGCATTTTGTCATTATGCTCTTTAGTAGTTTTTTACACTTTTATATTCCTTTTTTCTGGCTGCATTGGGTCTTCGTTGCTGTGCGGCGGCTTTCTCCAGTTGCGGTGAGCAAGGGCTACTCTTGGTTGCAGCACGCGGGCTTCTCATTGCGGCATGCGGGTTTCAGTAGTTGTGGCGCACAGGCTTAGTTGCTCCGTGGCATGTGGGATCCTCCCAGACCAGGGCTCGAACCCATATCCCCTGCATTGGCAGGCAGATTCTCAACCACTGCGCCACCAGGGAAGCCCTCTCCAGATCTTTTAAAGCCGAGGGGAGAGTGGGCTGTGAGGCAGAGAGGGGCACCGACCCTGTGTGAGGCCCAGTGAAGGCGGACGCAGGCAAGGTCTGGTCCTCAGCCTCAGAAAGTTGACCATCTCATAGGGGTGATAAACGATTCCACTAACAAGGGCAGCTGTGGGGGAAGGGGATGTGGGGTTGGGGGATGGAGGAAATGTGTCTGAGTAAAGATTTCAAGATGATGTCAACGGGTGGAGGTGCGTCAGAGTGCCACCCTCCACCTGAGGGATGGGCCTGGCGTGACTGAGACAAGAGGTGCAGGCAGCGCTGGTGGAAGGTCAAGGTAGCCTTCATGGCAGAGTCTGTGAAGGGAGGCGGGGCCGTGCAAGGGTGAAGCACTCAGCTACTGGTGCCGTATTGCCCAACCTTAAATCTACTCTTGCCATCATTTACTAAATGTAAGGGCTCGGGCAAGTCACTTAGCCTCCCTGTGCTTCAATTTCCAAGTCTTCAGAATAGGAATAATAATTTAAGACTTGGAGCAAAGCAAGTGCTTAATAAATGTCACCCACAATGATGCTGCTGATGATATTGTTTGAGCAGGCAGACCTGTGCATTGAGAAATCCCTCTAGTTGCCGTGGGTACGATGAATTATGGAGAAATCAGGGCAGGGAGGTGCTTAGGAGGCAGGAGGCCAGATAGAGTGGGAAGGAGCAGGGTGTGAAGAGTTGAAAGATGTAACACAGATAAAGTATGATGATCTTGATTAGATGAAGGGACATAGCAGTGGGAGTGGGAGGGGAATGAGGGGTAGTAAGGGAGGGGGTAGTAAAGGCACTGCTTTAGAGCTTGGGAGAATAGTGATGTTGTTAGGGGAGAGGTTTGCTGTGTAATGAAATTGGGTTGGAGACCTTGAGTTTGAGGGATCGTGGGAATGCAGATTGGAATCCAGAAGCAATGAGGGTGTGGCCCCAGTTAAAGGTAAGTGATGTAAGCTTTCCTGTCACCTTTAAAATAGCTTTCTGATTTATACATCCTGAGGTCTTAGAACTGACTATTAAAAATGTAATGTCATAGGCACACCCCAGCTGTCTTCTCCTAAAGATAACGTAAGGGATTATGGCTGCCTTTCTTACAAGGAAGAGTGGTGTTTCTCAAAATATATTCCACCATTGGGTGTTCTATGAAAAGAATAGTTTGTGGTCAAATAAGTTTGGGAGCCATTCAGTTAAATGAAAAAGTAAACATGTTTCTTGAATGCAGGACTTATCAGGACCTCTAATGTGCTGATATGTTTTGTGTACTCTAGAGAGGAACATGGCTTGTCATATTTCTCAAACATATCTTCCTGCAGAACTGTTTATTTATTTTGCCAGATAATCAGCCCTGAAAGCTAAGCTACCTGGACCTGGGGTTGGGGAGGTGGAGGAGGTCTCCAGGTTTTCAGTATCTTAGAGCAGAGGTTCAGTAATTTTACTATGTATGCATTAGTGTGGAACCTGTGTTTCTATCGGGCTCCCAGGTGATGCCCAAGATGCTGGTCCACAGACCGCACTTTGAGAAGGAGGGTCTTAGAAGACAGCCTTCCTCAACTGGCTAACACTCGAGGGGGTGCCGTGAGGATTTTCAGGCCAGCATGGGCAGTCATAGTTTTATCATCGCCATTATTATTATAATAATTATTATAAGCGGTTCACATCCCCCACTTATCCCATACCTACTGCCAGAATCATAATTGCTCATAGGGAGCAATCGCCTTCCTGTCTTGAAAGTAGAAGGAGCCGGAGAGCAGAGGAAATCCAGAAAGGTTCTCATCAGGAAGGAGAAGGAGAGGGGCTCAGCTGAACGCGCAGCTCCTGAAACGACACGCCGTCTGTCCACGGACCCTGGGGTAGAGCTGTGATGTGGACACGTGCTGCTGTGGTTCTGAATTGGCATCAGAGGTCACGGCTGGGGATGAGCCGACAGGTCTGCCTGGAGGGGTGTGTGTGTGTGTGTGTGTGTGTGTGTATGCGAGCGCAACGCACACATGTGAAATACTTCTTTCGAAACTGCCAAATCATCTTAATTAGATTGAACAGTCCTCCAATCCCTTATTTAGAATGGAATTTGGGGCCCAAGCTCTGCTTTCTTTTAACATGGAGACGGGGGGAATGAAAATAAACTTTGGTTTTACTGTGGCTGGGAAACAAAGTCGGGAAGTCTGGATTTCAGGCAGTGGATACCCTGTGCCTGCAGTTGCCGATGGACACGGGTGGATCTTCCGAGGGAAGGAGGCTCCTGGGACCTGAGAGGACACCTGCCCTATGCCCTCCCATCCAAGCCCTGCCTTTCAGCCTTTGAAAGGCCCTTTGCTAGAGAACAAACATATGGATGCCAAGGGGGAAAGTAGGGGGTGGGGCGTGGTGGTGGGATGAATTGGGAGATTGGGGTTGACATATATACACTAATATGTATAAAACAGATAACTAATAAGAACCTGCTGTATAAAAAATAAATAAAATAAAATTCAAAAAATAGATAAATAAAGGGCCTAACTTTTTAAGACTCTATGTTTGGGTTATATGGCACTAGGTTTGGATTCCAGCTCTACTATTTACTGGATCTGTGACCTTGGACATGCCCCTTAACTTCTCCGAATCTCACTTTAGTCTTCAGTAAAATGGGGATGATAACAGTTGCTTCCCACACCTATGGGATTGTAGTCAGGATGAGAGGAGATAATGCATATAAAGTATAAAAACATAGTAGATGCTCAATAAATGGTTGCTTTTTCTTTTCTTTCCTTCCTTCCTTCCTTCCTTCCTTCCTTCCTCCTTCCTTCCTTCCTTCCTTCCTTCCTTCCTTCCTTTCTTTCTTCCTTTCCTTTCCTTTCCTTTCCTTTCCTTTTCTTTCCTTTCCTTTCCTTCTTTCCTTCTTTCTTTCTTTCCTCTTTTCCAAGACAGTCCAGTGAGTAAGGACATGTTTGCTTTATGGGTCTGAACACTTTCTGATACTTTAACAATTCAGAGCAGAGTTTTGATTGACTTCACAAAACAGCCTGAGGGGGAAGGGAGGGAAGTTTCCAGAAGCTGAGACATGTCCAAGGCTGCACGTCCAGTGGACACTGGGACAACACTAAATTATAGGTTGACATCCTGGAGTCCTGAGTATGAGGCAAGTGACTCCTTAACGGCCAGAGCCTTGGGGACAAAACTCCTTTCGACCAGCACATTGAAACGTGGGAAAGGAAACGTCAAATGTCCTCCCACATCTTGATGTGAAGTGGCCTCTTTTGGTCCCTGAGGCCATCTTTCTGGCCTTACCTAGTGGAGGGTTACGAGGTTCAACCAAGGAGAGTGGAGAATCCTTTAACGCTGGGTTTCTACCGTCGTCCCCCCGGGGCCTCCCGCAGGCCGGCTGGTCATCCTGCCTTCCCTGAGCCTCCATCCTTGAGCGGCAGGGTCTGGTAAGTAGACATTGACACCTGGGGGAGGACCAGCTGAGAGCCTTTGTAGTAAATGATACAATAGTAACTATTAAGGAAATGACCGCTTTGCTGGATCTTTTTTTTTTTTTTTTTAAAGTGTATTTATTTAAGCACATCACTTTTCTTTCTTTCTTTTTGGCTGTGTTGGGTCTTCGTTTCTGTGCGAGGGCTTTCTCTAGTTGCGGCAAGTGGGGGCTACTCTTCATCGCGGTGCGCGGGCCTCTCACTATTGCGGCCTCCAGGCTCCAGACGCGCAGGCTCAGTAGTTGTGGCTCACGGGCTTAGTTGCTCCGCGGCATGTGGGATCTTCTCAGACCAGGGCTCCAACCCATATCCCTTGCATTAACAGGCAGATTCTCAAACACTGCGCTACCAGGGAAGCCCTGCTGGATCTTTAATTCATCTTTTAATTCCTTCCACACCCTCCAAGCTAGAGAGCAGTTTGTGGATGAAAAAACTGAGCCCCAGAGAGGGGAAACGATGTTGTGGTTGTTACACATAAAGCTGGGGTGTGACCTCAGCTCCGTTGGACGCCAGGACCCCAGTGTCTTCCCCCGTGCCACCCCAGGAGTCCCCTTTTCCATGTCCTGGTGCTCGAGTCCAGACTGTCAGCTCAGTCTCACCTCCTCCTCCCCATCTAACTTCATCCGTCCCCAGCCTCTGCTCCCAAACTCACACAGAAACACCGCCTCTTCTGGCACCTCAGACATCATTCAGTTTATCCTTAATGCTGCTTCGAATGACAGTCCCCATCCCCCTGGGATGAACCGGGGCACTTTTTAATGTTTCCTGATACATTTGGTTCTCTGGCTAACATCGAATACCTTGTTACTTTCGCCTCTGGTGAAAGACAGTGGCATCTGGCTTCTGGGCTTATCTCCTAAGCTTGTTGAAGGATCACTGTATTTCCTCTTCTCGTGAAAACAACTGACCCTCCTAGTGGCTCAGATAACAGGGGTGGTCCCCAGTGGCTGCTGTCTCAGGGGCATTCCTGGTCCCCAAGGGGAGGAGGGCCTTGCACTGGCTCAGAGCTATGAGAATGCTCCTAAAATTGTCCCAAGTATCCTAGGGAAAGAAATGACTTTTTTTGTTCACTTTTGTACACGGAAGATTTACTGGTTGTGTACTAGAATGGAAGGGCTGAAAAGTTCATTGTAGTAACATGGTAGAGATTGCTATTTGCCCAGCCAAAGCCCATTCTCCCCTGATTCCTTGCCAAAAGAACCCTAGTCACATAGTAGTGTGGCCAGCTGTAATACTATTTCCCCCAACCTTCCTTGAGACTTAATTCTGGACAGTGAGATGCAAGTAGAAGGTGGTGGGAGAGCCTTCCAGGATGTCTCCATAAATAATGACTGCTGAGGAAGGCCTTTTTTGCCCTTACTTCCTTCGCCTTTCTGGCGTATAAATGTGATGGCAGGAGTATCAGCAGCCATTTTAGATCATGAGGTAACTGTGAGGATGGAACAACATACTAAGAAGAATAAAAGAACAGAATGACAGAAGGAGCCGGGGTCCCTGATGACCATGGGGCTGCTGTGCCAACCCTGGACTGCCGACCTCAGTATTTCTTTCATGTATATAGCAATAACCGATTAAATGTTTCTATTATTTTGCATTTTCTATTACATGCAGTTGGGTCTAATCCTTACTGATACATAACACTTAAAAGTGGATGGCATTCCAATAATGTGAAAATATGTATGCAAAAGGTTGTTCACAGCTGTATCATTTGTAATTACACAATATTGGAAATCATCTAAAAACCCACGCATATGAGATTGGTTGCATAATTGTGGTACATCTACCCAACAGCGTCCTATGCAGCTGTAAAAATGATTGAGGATGATATCTATGTCCTTAACTGGGGATGATTTCCAGGACATATTGTTAAAGTAGGATGCTACCTTTTGTGTAGAATGGTGTGAGGGAGAAAATATACATGTATTTGCTCATTTGTGCAAAAAAAGTGCTAGAAGGATAAAACAGAAATTAATGATGCTGGTTAGTTACAGGAAGTGAGTGGGAATGGGGCTGAAAGAGGAGAAGGAATGGGAGGGAGTGACACTTCTCTAGTATACTTTTTTGTATACTTCTGACATTTGGAACTATGTTATTTTTTCATATACTCAAAAAAAAAAAAAAGAAATAAAATCAACAAGGTTGGGGAAAAATCTGAAAATGAGATACAAGTAAAAACAAATGAATTGAACTATTTTTCAAATGAAACACACAACCACACTGAAAGGAAGGGTCAGGGAGAGCTGACCCCAGTGATTTTGGAACACAATGTTTAGATGAAAGACAAAAGAATCCTACATGAGTCTTAAACTCTAGATAGTTGGTTTCTATTTTTGCAGATGTATAGGTTAGCAATTCTGAAAATACTTGCTGCGTATTCTGAGATTGAGCTTAGAAGTAAATATATTGTGCATAATGAGAGCCAGGTTTCTCATTGACAGTGAAGGGAGTTACATATATGGAAGAAGAAAGATCTAATGAACTCTGCCATGTTGGATTGGAATTGGAAGTACAATGTTTTTTTATGTGTATATATATATATATATATATATATATATATATATGCTTGTATATATGTACTTGTATAAATATTTATCTACATATTTATATTTACATAGATATTATTTGCATAAATATAAACACATCTATATATTTATAAGTATATATTATAAACCTAGATGTATATATAAGTATAGATATATCTATATGTTTATACATGTATTAGATATATACTTATCTCTATATCTATTTGTTGAGAGAGAGAAATATGGTAAAATGTTCACATTTGGGGCATCTGGGTGTAGGGTTTATGGAACCCCTTTGTACAATTCTTGCAATTTTTCTGTAAGCCTGAAAGTAGGTCGAAATTAAAAAATGTAAAAGAAAGAAACCAAAGCGGATGGCTGGCTCGTGAGAGTTGAGGCTGAGACTGGAACCCAGTCCTTCTGGCCCCAGTCGGGGTTCTCTTTCTTGTCCCACAGCCTTCTCTTCCTTCTGGGTGTGGACCTACAGGGGAACCTCAGGTGAAGGTCAACGCTGGGCAAATGGGTTTCCCAACCCCCTCCTCATTCATCTGCGGGAAGGGACCCCGACACCGGCACAGGCAGGAGAAGAGCAGGGGGTGCCCTCTGGGGGAGCCGCGACCACGTCTCCAGGATCTTTTCTTGCTGCTGGAGCACTAGAGGAAGAGGTGTCTGTCTGGGTCCTGGTGTGGACCCAGGTAAGGGGGCCTGGCTCAGCCTTTGAGGGTCTTGTCTGCGCTCTCATCTTCGTCTCTTACCCACCGGTCCTCCTGTCTTCCCTAAACATGTGCAGGAAGATATTTTCAGTGTAATATATCCCTCCCCTCATTAATTCTTTCCCTGTATCTTGGATGGGGCCATTTCTCTCATATGCTTCTTATATTTTAAAATGTTGCTTCTCAAGAGTTTTGAGAGTAATTCAACGCAACGGCCAAAAAAAGAAAGGGATGAGCCTCGTTGGCCATCCAACTCTTTGAGTTTGTCAATATATGTTCAGAGCGCCTGAGTGGTTCAGAGTTTGGCAGCTGGGTTCAAAACTTCACTCTGCCCTTTGGACCTCAGTTCCCCACCTGCAACGTGGGCATGACGATAGCACTGACATAATTGAGTGGCTTTGAGGATTAAATGAGATAAGCATATAGGTGTTTATTATAGTGCTCAAAAAATGTTAGATGGTAGCAGCATTTGATGGTCGCGATTTTGTGCAGCAGTGCAAAAGATGTCCCATTGGGAAGGCCACGTTGCTTTCCTGAACCCAAACTCATCTTCCCTGGAATTGCATTTAACCAGCCAGCGCATTTGATAGATTTCATGGCCCTCTGGATAAAGATGTAGGTTTAACCTGCCTGGCAAATATTCTTCCCCCAGTCTTTCCCGCATGGTGTATAACTCAGGGCTTCCTGTCCTGGCCTGGGGAGGTGTCACTCAAGCTTCCATCTTTCCTGGACACAGAACTGCACCATGGTGCTGTAATTTTCCAGACACCATTTTCTTCCTCTGCCTCTCCTTAGTGAGTGTCAGGCAACAGCAGTTTGCTGGTGTGGAGGGAATTATACAATATGTGATCTTTTCGGGTGGGCTTCTCTCACTTAGCATGTTTTTAAGGTTCATCCATGCTGTAGCATGTATCAGTACTTCATTCGTTTTTAAAGCCAAACAGTATTCTGTTATTTGGTTAGACAACATTTTGTTCATCCGTTCATCAGTAGAGGAACATCTCGGTTGTTTCCACTTTTTGGCTATTATTAATAACACTGCTATGAGCATTCATGGACAAGCTTTTGTGGATGTGTGTTTTCATTTCTCTTGAGCATGTATCTAGGAATGAAATTTCTGGGTCACACAGAAACTATGTTTAACTTTTTTTTTTTTTTTTTTTTTTTTAAATCATTAACTTCTTTGACTGAACATCTGAGTATAAGGGTTGGAGACCATTTTTATTTAGGGTAGTGGTTCTTATTTATTTATTTATTTATTTATTTTTTGGCTGTGTTGGGTCTTCGGTTCGTGCGAGGGCTTTCTCTAGTTGCGGCAAGCGGGGGCCACTCTTCATCGCGGTGCGCGGGCCTTTCACTAGCGCGGCCCCTCCCGTTGCGGGGCACAGGCTGCAGATGCGCAGGCTCAGTAGTTGTGGCTCACGGGCCCAGCTGCTCCGTGGCATGTGGGATCTTCCCAGACCAGGGCTCGAACCCGTGTCCCCTGCATTAGCAGGCAGATTCTCAACCACTGCGCCACCAGGGAAGCCCATGTTTAACTTTTTGAATAACTGTCAAACTGGTTTTTAAAAGGGTTGCCCCATTTTACATTACCGCGAACAATGTATCAATATTAAGGTGACAATTTCTCCACATCCTCACCAACACTTGTTATTGTCTTTTTTTTTTTTATTATAGCTATCCTAAAGGATGTGAAGTGACATCTCATTGTGGTTTTGATTTGCATTTTTCTAATGACTAATCATGTTACGCATCTTTTCATGTGCTTATTGGTCATTTGTACATCATCTTTGGAGAAATGTATATTCAGATCCTTGGCCCACTTTCAAATTGGGTTATTTGTCTTTTATTATTGAGTTGAAATAGTGTTTTAATATATATTCCAGATACAATTCTCTCATCAGATGTATAAGTTGCAAATATTTCCACCCCATTCTGTGGGTTATCTTTTCACCTTTCTGATGTTATCCTTTATAGCACATAGTTTTACATTTTGATGAAGTCCAATTTCTTTTTTTCTTTTATCACTTGTGCTTTTGGTGTCCTATCTAAGAAGCCTTTACTTCGGGTCACAAGTATTTTTTCCTGTATTTTCTTCTGAGAGTTTTATAGTTTTAGCTCCTACAGTTAAGGTTATGATACATTTTGAGTTAATTTTTGTACATGGAATTAGGAAGGATCCTACTTGATTCTTTTGGACGTGGATATCCAGTTGTCTCCATTTTTAAAATATAGAGATAGTTCCATGCCAGTTGGTAAATAGTGTCCCCTCTTTTGCTCTGGCAATTCCCCAGACCTCCTGGCCATTTCCGTGACTCACAGAAGGACTTGTCAATGTCTGGTACAGCAGGAGGCCTCAGGTCTCTGCTGGTTCTGATGCTGGTAAGGTCCCAGTTGTTCAATATTTTGAATGTTCCACCTCTGTGTTGGTGTGTGTTGTGACGCAGTCTCAGGGTTGGAGATACTAATATCAATTCAGAGATGTCCCATAACGTGCCGTGAATAACCACGTATTGTATCTCGAGGGGGTGTTGCTAGAGCAAAGAGAAATGCCACCTTTTCTGTAATTAGCATGTCCGTGAGGACTAGAGGAGAGTGGGCCCTGCCCAAGAATAAGCTCAGTAGTTCCATGAAAACCTGTGAGCCAAAGATCTCAGAGGCGGCAAGAAGAGAATATTCTACTGTGGTTTCTCCACAGGCAAACGTGTAGCCCATCTTACGCTCCCATCACAAATGTGTCATCTGAGGACCAGGGAGGTGACCTGGGTGGGTTCCTCCTGTACCATCCTGTAGGGGAGATGGCCTGATTCTCCCTTCGCAGAGCGAGTTTGACAGTCCACAATTTTATGGGATGGAAGGAGCCTCTCTCTTTCCTGGAAAGGTTGAAAGATCAAGACAGCTTCCTTAGAAGCCTCTAGTTTGTGGATAAGTCTAGTGCCTGGTGCCTCCTAAGCCCCCGAGACTGTGCAGCTCGTCAGGCCACGGAGAGACACTCTGCCATCAGAAGGGCTCTGCCTCTGCCAGCCCTTTTGTCCCCTCCCTCCCCCCGCCCTGCTCAGCCCCTCTCTCCTGCAGTGTCTTCGTTCCACATTTCTGGATAATTATCTTCTTGGCAATGGCCCTTCTGTGTGCTGTGGAGCAAACAGTTGAGTCTATGGCCTTTTCCCAAGTGCTATTTCCAGCTGGGCCGTGCCATCCTGTTCTTCTGCTGTAGTCCAGGACACAAAAGGTCAGGGGACTTGCCAGGAGGGCAGACTGTGTGGTGTGGAGACCTCCTTGCCTGACTGTTATGTGGCCATTAAAGGAATATCTTAAGAAAATCACTGAGAGCATATGACAGAGTACCCTGGCCCCAACCTCACTGAGTGACCTCATACAAGGTCCCTATGACACCATAATGGATGAGTGGCCAGGAGAGATTGGGTATATATTTAGGGTGCTCAGGTATGGCAGGGGGAGGACCGAGGGCAACTAAAAATGGAGCGGCTGCTGCCTTCAAACAATGATCTCATGCTGACTTTATAGAGCAAAACATGATGACAAGTCCCTGACACGCGGCAAACGCGAAAAGGGTAGCTCTCACTATCTTGTATAATGATTACACCTTACAACTGTATTTAAAGTTGTTGTATTGGATGACTATTAAAATATTTTCCCAAAATTCTATCTGTAATTAAAATATTTAATAATTCTTAGTTTGTAAAATATTTGCAAGTGATTTTTCTAACCATCTAAATACATTTTTAGGAATAACCTAATTTGACTGCTGAATTCCAAAGCAGCAATGCATTCTGTGCATATCTATTGGGCAATCACTAATACTAGGCCCTGGGAGGTACCCAGCACCAAGATTATCTCCAGCCCAAAGAGGCATCCCCCAGCTCAGGTTCAAGTGTAAAAGGGGAAGAAAGAGAGAGAGAGGGACAATTAAAGAGAAGGGAACATGTCAAGCTCTAAAGTTCTACTGACTTTAAGCAAAACATGAGTCCCCAAGAGTCTGACCCCATCCATCTGGTCTTTGTCACCCTTCCAAGACATTGGGGTCGAACTCTTGTCAACCCATGCGCCCAAGCTTCTTGAATCAAGGCCTCAGACCTCCATGGTACCCAGCAGTGTCCCAGGAGATATCAAAGCCACAGGATAAATGAGGGTGCTGAATTTTCCATTTTATCTGAAGATCTTTATAAGAAAAACTACCTTTATAACAAGACAAAGAGGGAAATATCATGGACTAAGATGTGTACTCTTCTATAAGATAAAAATTGAGACATGAAAGAACTTGCAGTCTTGTGGAGGGCCACTTTGGGGCTGACCTCAGATTCTTCAGGCTGTATGTTCACTCACCCCTTTTCCTAGAAATACTCAGGTGGGAAATGTTGAGAAGTTGTGGCATGACCCATGTCCATCTCAATATGTAATCAGAGGGAGACCGCTGGGCCTGGAAGGGCTGGGGTGTTGCTTGCCTTGGGTTTTGGCCTTTGTTCAGTTACCTGCAAGACTGGCCTTTAGTGAAATGGCTGATTACTCTCCCTTCTCACCTGCCTCCCAAGCCTCTTCATAGAACTTCCTTCCCTTATTCCTCTTATACCCTTTCCCTACCACTCCAGTGTAGTAGATATGGATTGATTGTGTCTCCCCAGCACACATTCTCCCCCACCCTCCCCGTTTTTATGATTGTAGCATCCTCACTTTTCTTCCTCTTCCTGAGACACCCCTGGCCATTGCGATTGGACCAGCAATGAATACATGACCCAAGCTGAGCCTATCAGCGTTCTTCCTTGGGATTTTACAACTGAAACAAAGCAAGAGAAACCATTTCTCTCCCTTTGGATCATCAGTTCTAAGGCCATGGCCACAGAGTTAATGATGCCTGTGTACCTGCCACCTGGAGGAGAGAAGACAGTCAACACTGAAGCAGAAGCTGAAATGAAAAAAGAAAGTATTGATGCTTTCAAATCCCTGATCTATATCGTAGGGTCTTTGGGAGCATTAAACTGAGCACATAGTATGTGCTCAATAAATGCTAGATAATATAATTTATGGAGGAAGGCACTGAGGTTCAGTGCAGCTAAGCTAACTTACTCAAGGTGACTTAGGAAGCAGTGGTGCTGGCATATGGACTCCTGGCATCTCAGTCTCCTGGGAGTAGTGCCACACGTTAGAAATGCAATTTATATAAATAAATAAATAAAATTTAAAAACTTCTTGTAACTGCATTTTAAAAAGTATGAACATACAGGTGACATTAATTTTAATAATATATTTTATTTAACCCAATAGATCCAAAATACTGTCATTTCAACAAATAACAAACATAAAATTATTGCAATACTTTACATTCTTTTTTCTTTTAATGTACTGAATCTTTGAATTCCAGAGTGTATTTTGTGCTTACTACATCTTTCAGTTAGGACCAGTCACATATCAAGTGCTTGATAGCACAGACCTAGAGCTACCGCTTTCCCTCCAGGCTACAGGCCTCCTTCCTTTGTGTACCTGGACACTCAAATGCATATCTGCATTTGCACCCACCTCCTCCACCCGTCCCACCCCAAGCTAGGGTATACCCCACTTCCTTATGCATTCTAATAGCATCCTGTTCTTATCCTTCATAATCCAGCATTATTATTATTATTGTTATTATTATTAAATTACATGTTTCCAGTAGACTGAAAGTTCCAGGAGGGCAGGGACTTTGTTCACATTGTGTCTCTTTGACACATTATTGAATGAATTAATTAATAAAAATAAATATTGTTATCCTTGATAAATATTCTTGAATGAATGGATGAATAAAAATAAGTGAAGGAGTCAATCCTCAAAAGTTCCTACCTATTTTGTGCCCATTCAGAATAGCTGGCCTTCCTTCCTTCCTCTCTCCCTCCCTTCCTCCTTCCCTCCCCCTTTCCTTCCTTCCTCTTTTCCTTTCTCTCTTTTCCTCCCACCCCCTCTTTCCCGCTCTTCATGAGATGTACCCGAGTTTAGTGGGGATCAGCTGTGAGACAGGCTGTAAGAAATCAGTTACTATTAATAAAAAGTCCTATATTTCCTAATTACATATATCCTTACGCTGTGAAATACCTGGAAGGGCACGTGGGCAGAGGCTGTGGCCGTGAGGAACCCAGTGTTACTCACAGCCGACCTTGAACATGTGTGAAGATGGAGGAAGGGGCAAAATCCGTCTTCAGCCCTGGCAAAATCAGCCTCGGGTTGGCACTTGGCACCTTGACCTCTCGCATTCCTTCCTTCTTTGCCCTGCCCTCCCTCCCTCCAGTATCCTCCTTCTTGTGCATCCCAAGGAGATCCGAGTCTCAGAGCCTCTCCCTGTCTCCATCCTGGAAGGACCGCAGGCTTTACTAAGGAACATCCAGACCAGCCCTTCCCACACTTCAATGTGCACACTCATCACCCAGAGAGTCCTAGCAAGACACAGCTTCTGATTCGGTGCATCTGGGAGGGGCCTGAGAGGCTGGATTTCTAACAAGCTCTGAGGGTCATGCTGACCCTGCTGGCCCAGGGCCCACACATTGAGTAGCAGAAATATAGAAGTAGGACAAGCCTTTCCTGTGCTAATATGGATCGCCTCTTACAGCAAAACGTTGGTGTGTAATTCTCCTGAAAGCCCATTCCACCAGGATGGGAGATGGAATGAAAGGAGTGGATAGAGCCCCTCATCTTGTCCTGTGCTTACTTAAAAGTATAAAATCAAAGGGAACAGATTCCAAGTTATCCCTCTGGCACAGCCGTTCCCATGCCCTTGCATTCCACTGCCTTCTATGGAGAGGGTGGGCTGCAGGGAGAGCTGGTGTGCTGGGCCCATCCAAGACAGGGTCAGGCCAAGGGCATCAGGGTCCAAGAGGTCTGGGTCAGAACGCTTGGCCAAGTTGAACAAGAGGCTAAGCTTGGGTTTCCCTATCTATAAACTGGGGACAACAATACCTATTGACTACGGTTGTTGTTGTCGTTAATAAAAATAATATTTGTAATGTATTAAGTAATTACTATGCATGAGACAAATCATTATGCATGATGCATTGTTTGTTCTAAGCGTGAATTAACTCATTCTCTCAACAATCTATGAGGGAGGTAAAATTACAATTATTCTTTCTGTTTTAAAAGAAACAAAGCTCAGAGAGATGCAGTCAGTATCCCAAGGTCACACAGTTAGGGAGTGATGGAACTGGGATTTGAACCAAGGGAGTCCTACCCTGGTGCTTCATGACTATCTGTGGATGTTCAGTGAATGAATGAGTGAATGAATGATCCTCAGCTCCACTGTGAGGTCCAGAGAAATTGCTCTCTCTCTCTCTCTCATGTATATTAGTTATTTAAAAACAAGCAAAAAAAGCTTTTTGAAGAGCCAACATATTCACATAGTTCACAAGGAACAAAGGGATATAAACTGAAAAATATCCCTCGGGGCCTTGACCTCCAGCTGCCCAGGTCCTTTCCTTAAATTAAGGCGGCCACTCTTACCAGCTTCTTGTACAAACAAATGTATACTCTCCTTTTAATTCAGATGGTAGCACGCCATATGGAATGTTCTGCCTGGATATTTTTCACTCCATGGAGAATGTCCATATTACCAGAAGACTTTCTGAAACTCCATCCCCCTCTCCCAAGCCTTAATGTCTTCATCTGTGCCTTCACCGAGGGCGGCTATGAACATTAAATAGAATGCATGGAAAGTGCTTACCATGGGGCCTATCAAATAAGAAGCACTCCACTCCATTTACCTGACTGTATTTTATTTAAGTGGGGTAAAGGAAGTGAGAGTTGAAATGGCCTCCACTCTGGACAGGCCTCTGAGGCCCATCCCAGCTCCTGAAGGTGACGAGACTTCCTGTTGGAGTTTGTGGACAGATAATGAGCCATTCACCCCCAAAAACAGGAAGGGAAGAAGGAAGGAGCAAACGAAAAGGTGGACGAAGAAAACTTCAAAGTCACTCTGAAAAATAGAAACGAGGCCCTCCCCACCCCGACCCCAAACAGGCTGACTCACCCCCTCGAAGGCCTCGCCAGCACTCAGGTGGACACCATCTGGCTTCAGACACTTTCCCTCCACACGCCAGCATCAGGTCAAGCAAAGTGGGGCGGGAGGAGAGAAATAAATGGGGTTGGTTCACACAGAGCCTCCAGATTCCATGCTGCAGTGATGAATAATGTACAAGGCCCAGAAAACACAGCTCTGTTGAGTCTGGGCCTCTTATTCATCCAGAGGTGTGAGCAAAGGGGAGCAGGGCGCTTGTCCTGCTAAATTTGTGAGCTACGATTCCAGGGGCCTAGCAGGAGCCCCAGGTGACTGGAACAGTCTGTTAGCAGAGCCAGTGGCCTGCCCGGCCGCCGTGGGCCTCCCCATGACGATCTGGGCAGGAGGGGTTTGTCTCTTAGTATCATGAATTCATTTCTTTCCTCCTGGCCATCAAATCCCATTAAAAAAAAGAAAAAAAAAAAAAAACCCCAACATAACATTTAAATAATGGTAAGTTTCTTTTAATCTATAGGTATTTTTATTACTGTTTAAAAGATTTTTTCAAATTACCCCTGGAAACTCCCACTATCTAATAATTATCAGAAAAAAGGAGAGAGGAAAAGGAAAGGGAGGGGGGAGGAAAAAAAGCCCAGGGAAGCTCTGCTTTGTCAGGGAGAAGAAAATAAAGAGAAATCAGCCCAGCTTCAAAGGGCGCATTTCCATAATTGCCCTGTAACTTTGGCAAAATAAATCTGAGCGGCTGAGAAGAGCACAGTCTCTCAGATGAGTGCACTCCAAAGGCCCCGAGGGCTGTGGGCCCACTTGTTAGCCTCCTAGAGCAGTGAGAGAATGCGGGACAAAAGCTGTAAAATCACAGCCTTCCCGTCCTAGATGGTCAGCCCCAGAGTAAGACCTTACCCTGCCTCTGTCTCCCTCTGGCTCCCTGACATGGGACACACACGCGCGGGCACGTGCACACACACACACACACGCACACGCACACACACACTCCCGGGTAAAATAAGCAAGTAAATAAATAGACGCGTTTATATGCACGGAAGGGCTGGCAGCAGTTAAGAGGTGGCGATAATTCTGAGGCAAAACCACAGGAGTTAAGCTTTCATCTGTGACAATATTCCCGTAACCTGTCCCTGATATAAATATCCAGGGAGAAAGGTCCCAACTTTCCAGACACACAATCCTCCTTGGGGCTGACTCTGCCCCTCTTGCCTGAGACCGTCTCACCTTCAGTGACTCCCGGGCACCAGGCTGAGTTGAAAACCCGCTCTTTTTATTTCCCAGGCTGGCAGAGTTTCCTGTTTGCACTCCCTCACACCCACTTCCCCATTCCAGGGCCAAAAGTTTTTAAAGAACAAAAACGCCCCACTTAGTGCCCTGCTTTCATGTTTCTGTCCACGAAGCTGTGGTTTCTGGGAGAAAATATCTTCCGTGATTGCCCCAGACTCCTCTCCCCTCCCTCACCTCCATGTTTCTCAAGCTTGGCACTGTTGACATCTTGGACTGGATAATTCTTTGCTGCACGCGGCTGGCCTGTGACTTGTTGGACCTTTAGCAGCATCCCTGGTCTCCATCCATGAGATGCTAGTAGCCCCCCAACCCAGGCATGACAACTGAAAGTGTCTCCAGACGTTGCCATCTGTCCTGGAAGTGGGAGGAACACCTGGTTGAGGAGCTCTTCCAGGTCTCTTGCCCTGAGTACTCATCCCTTTCACCCTCAGGAAGAGACGCCTTGTGGGGTTTTCCATCCAGACCATCAGGAGAGCCTTCGGAGGGGCTGGAGCTTCTGTTCGAAGGGAAGCAGCAGCTGCATCAAAGCTAGGTTGGTCACACAATAGATGGACACTTCCAATACGATCAAGTTGGCTGCCTGGATCAGATGACAGTGGCCAATTACGATCCAGAGGTGGTTACTAGAAAGGTTATGGGGCCTCCTTATCCCAATAATTATCTCTGGACCCACACTTCCTACATTCATGCCTAATCCTAGACAATGTTGGCTTTGTAAGAAAGTTTGAATAAATTTGTCTCATCCAATCTCCTCCAAGTGGCAGACGGTGAAAGCGGGGCCTTGAGAAAGGATGAAGCTTGCCCCCATTCAAGTTGGAGGTGGCTCTAACCACAGATGCAATTTTTACACACCCGCAATTGCCTATTTTCATTTGATGGAGGTAGAAGGTACATACAACCAGGAATTAGAGGACGCAGAGGACATTTCTAGAAGGATATAAATAATTTGGCCCAAAGCGAGTTCCTGACAGAAGCTCCCAACAAACCAGTGAAGACGTCAGACATCCAGCTCCTACCGAAGTATTCAATCCCTCTCTCCAACCTTCCAGAACTCAGGCCTAAGACAGCGGACGCTTTGGCCCTGCCTGCCTGCCAGGTGCCCAGAGAACAGCAGCCCAGGAGCCCTCCTTCTCCCTACTCCTCCCCTGGGGCAGTGGCTGGAGCCTCCCTCCTTGTCCCCAAAGCCTCTGCTGCCCTAGCCCTCCGGCCCTTCCATGCTGCCTTCTGCCTGGACCCCGCTTCCTCCTCGCTGTATTCCACCAAAAATACATTCAATTGGAAACCATGCACGTCCTGGTCCCAGAGGTGGGCCATCACTTAGGGAGATAATTTTATTCTCCTCTGGCTCCATGGCCCGGCAAAGCACCCCCCCCTCCACCTCCATGCAGATAATGAGGGAAGCAGTGACATATACTCCCTCCTCTGACCTAATTGATTATCCCCACACACCTCCGAGTGCTTTGCATAACCGGCCCCGACAGGAGGAACCCCTTCCAGGCAGGGTGACTGACATATTTTATTTCTAACTGAAGCTTAATCAGGACCAAGAATGAGATGCCCATATATTCTCTCTCCCTGGCTTTCTGTTTTTCTCTCCCTCTCTTCCTTAGCTTCCTCTTTCCTTTTTAAATTTTAGGGCCAGAGAATAAAGGACAGAGACAGTTCCTAGGATCACTGAAAGGAGGGCATACGGGGGGTACTCAGGGAGGAGGTCCCGGGAGGAGGCTGAGGAATCCGTGCCTTGGTGAAATGAAAGTGGTGCAAAGAAGTGGTCTCCTCTTCCCTGTTTTAGCTGAAAAGCCTATGAGGTTCCTTTTCATTTTGATCACATTATGTTATGGGGGTCAACTCGGGGCCATTTGAAGGGGCCATGTGTTCTATGGGATAGAGAAGATACACACATACAGGGGGTCTCTCCCAGGTGTACCTCAACTCTCCTCTGGCATCACACATCCTGCCCTTTCAGTGGGGCACGATTGGTCTCCTCCAAGGACCAATATCCCCAGAATAGGATGGACTGAAATGCTGACCAAACCTGACAGGTGATCAGACCTCTCCAAGCTGGGCCTGGCCTCTTCACACCCGTCTCCCTCTGAACAGACTGACGCACGCTGTCTTGCTGGACGGTCCGTGTGGGAAGGCTGCCTGACTTCTTCTCTCACCTGCTCTCCCTGCTGCACTCCTCCCTGGAGAGTGTCCTTTCTCCCTGAGTTCAGCTGGGTCCTCAGATGTCTGTATGTAGACACCTGGCTTTTATGGCTGATGGGAGCGGGTAGGGCAGAATACTACCGGGAGTTTGAGGAGTGGGGCTTGAGATTTTTGGAATATAAAGATAAGACTAGGGCTATTACTCCTCCTACCACATGCCAGCACTGGACATGCTTTGTCTCTCATCCTCACGACCACCCTGCCAGGTAGGTGTCATTATTCCCATTTTACAGATGAGGAAATGGGGGGCAGAGAAGCTCACTGTCTGCCCAGAGTTTCCCAGGATGCAGAGAAGGGAACTCGGCCTGTGCTCTGATGAAGCTTGTGCGGCACTCACTGAAGGGCTAGCGGGCTGTTGCCCATGTAAAGATACTGACGTTAACCCGAGGCCTCTGTCCGGCCTCTGAGGTTCAAGGCCCAGGCAGTTGAAACGGACGCCACGTCTGGGGCGCTGTGCCCAGGGTCAGAGCTGACCCACAAGTCTGTGCCTGCCACCTGGGAAGGAGCCTGAACCGAAACCTTAGACGTCTCTGGCCTCTGGGGAAGGGACTGGAAGAGCGAGTCCCATCCTTGCAACGTCTTTGCTGGGGTGTGCGCTCCTGTTTCACCAGCCCCCGGTGGGCCGCAACGGCTGCAGACAGACCCTCCTTCCCAACCCGCCCCTGGGGCGCCGTCACGCCGATGGCCCCAGCCTCCGTGGGGTTCACCCGGGGCCGGCGCTGGCGGCTGTGCCCGCATGGATGGGTCCTTGCCGGACGGACTCCCTCTGCTCCCGCCGAACCTCCAAGACGTACAACATGACGCGGCGCCTTGTTCCGTGACTTCGGGTGTGCAAGCGCTCCCCAAACTTCCCGGGGACCCGCGCGATTGTGACATGTCCCACTGTGCGGGGCAAAAAGCAGGCGTCTGGCCGCCCTATAAATTTACTAACTCAGCATGGGGAAGGAGATGCAAAAACGATACCCCCAAGGCGCCAACCTTCCAGCATCCCTACAACTTCTTTCAATCAAAGTCGGGCAAGGCTAGCTGACTGCAAGAGAAAAAAGAGGGCGCGGAGGGGACGCGACGCCCGGCCTGGCTGGAGAGGCCGCCGAGGCAGGCGCCGAGCGGCCCTTTTGTCCTGCAGAGGGAGCTCCAGCCCCAAATTTCCCGGCTCCCTCCCCCGGCCCGACCACCCCCCTGTCCGGCTTGGAGCCGGAATCCCGGCTGGGCCGGTGCAACTGCCCGAACCCCCCGCGCCGGGACCTCAGAAAGCTGCTCTTTCAGGGCACTTCGGGAAAACCCACTGGGATGCCAAGATGCACATGCCGCCCGGAGCCCCAACTGGCAATGTGGGCTGGGCAAAGTCACCAAGGGGAAAGGATGTGCACCCCTGGATTCCCCGCTCCTGCATATGCCCCCCCAACTCACTGCCACCCCACATCCCTGCATCTATATAAGGAGCCTGGGGGTCAATGTGGTTGGAAGGGGGCCCTAAGCGGAGCTTGCACAGCCCCTTATGTAAGACTGAGAAAGCCTCAATTGTGCCTATCGAAGAATGGGGGAGGGAGGCATCCAGATCCTTCTCTGAGTCTTTCTGCTGCATCATCAGAGAAGGCCCCAAGGCCCCGCGGTTGCTCCAGGGGACCAGGGAGTTGGGCCCAGTTTCCCAGCTCGTTGTAGGGAATCTTGCCCCCTTTCCCACCTGTCTCCTCTGCCCTTTCTCTCGGGCGCCCCAGGTACTTCTCCAACCTTCTCTTCTCCAGCGGCGCCCCCAGCCCGGCCACTTCAGCCTCTCCTCCGCCGTCCTCCGACCACAGGGCCCTGACTCGCCTTGCCTTGCCTTCTCTTCCGCTGATTCGGGCGACTCTTCAAACATGGGGGGATGAGGGTGTAAAACAAAACAAAACGAAAAGCACCAAACGGATCCCTCCGGGGGCAGACAGGCGGGTTATAGTCAAAGTGGCAACAGCTCATTTATTTAGCCAAAAATAGATACTTTCTTGTACAATTTGGTTCACACATATGTACATTTTTCTGTATATACAAAAAAAGTCAAACACGCTTATTCTCACTGAAACTCCACCCCCCCCCCAAAATCAACCGAACAAACAAACCTCACAAACTCAGCTAATGCGGGGTATAGAAGCCACCGGGGGAGGACTCAGGGGGGATTTGTTTTATTTCTTTTTCTTTTTTTGTTTCGTTTTCTTTTTAGGTATTCATACACGGACATGCTTACAAATCGTAACTATACAGAGCGATTTTTTTTTACAATTATTACAACGATTAAAAAAAATTTTTTTTTTTTTAAAAGAACTAGGATGAGGAGAGAGCCGATAAAACCAGAGCGGCGTCCAGGTGGTTCTGGGGCCTGCAAGAGAGAGGCAGTGGTAGCAAAGGAAGTGAGTTAGGGGCACCGACGCTGCCTAGCATTGGGAGACCCAACCCGGGGCTGAGGCCAGGGTAAGGGAAACGTCTCAATGTGCAATGAGGTCCAGCTGTAAGATGCTGGTTTTCCGGTTTAACTATAAGGTTGCGCGGGAGGCGTCAAGACCCGAGGTGCGCGGCTGGAAGGTGGTGGGCTTCACTGAGCCACCGCCCGCTCCGAGGTACCCTGGGCCCCGCCCGGGTGCCTGCACTGGGACTCTCGAGCCACCTCTGGGCCCGTGGCGACGACGGAGAAGTGTGTTTCGTCCCCTTTTAGAAGTTCGTCCTAGCTGCGTTCCCCCGGGGGTAAAGCCCGAGTTTCCTCCGCATTCTTTCCTGCCCCCGACTGCCAGTCCCAACACCCCACCCCAGCTCGGGGTCTCTTACCGCCTGGGCACGGGCTGGAAAGCTGTCTTGAGTAACTTTTTCTCCACTTCCAAGGCACTACAACGATCTACGGGAAGCGGGAGAAAAAGGGAGGCCTTTAGATCGCGCCATTCTAGCGCCCAGGGCCGCGGGAGGCGGGCGCGGAGTGGTAAGCGCCCTGCGTCCCCCGGGACCTGCCCGGGCGCGACCTCCAAACTCGCCCCCTCCCTCCGCATCCTGGGCTCCGCAGTCACCTGTTCCGCCCTCGGGCTCCGCCGGCCGAGCGAAGGCGGCGGCGGCGGCGGCCGGGTGGCCCGCGGCTCCGGGAAGTCCCAGCAGGTGTGGAGGGGCCGAGCCCAGCAGGGAGAGCGGGTGCGGGTGCGGGCGTGGGCCGGGCGGCGGGCCTGGGAACGGCCGGTTGGTCCAAGCGGAGAACTTGCCCAGCGGCGCCGAGACGAGTCTCTGAGCCGCGGCGGCGGCGGCCGGAGAGAGCTGCAGGGCTGGGGGCGCGACGGCTGCCCCGGGGGGAGAACCCCCCGCGCCCGGAGGCGAGCGGCGCGGGTTGTCCGGGCTTGTGGCCGTCTCGGCCAGGGACCAGATCTTGGGTTTTTGCAGGGCCGAGGCGGGCGCTGGTGCGGGAGCGCAGGGGTCCAGGCCCGCTGAGGGCGAGGGCGGGGATGGCGGAGTCGCGGCCATTGGCGGTGGCACTGGGGCCAGACTCAGGACAGGCAGTGGACGCTCCTCCAAGCCCTCGGAACTGTCATCGGAGTCGCTATTCTTGGAGTCTGAGATGGGTTCCAGGCCGAGGTCGCCGTCCCTGTGCGCCGCGCCAGTCAGGGCCAGCTCGGGCCCCGCGGCCGCGCCGTCTAAGTTCTCCAAATCGATCTCCTCGTCCTCATCGTCGTCAGCCAGGCCCTCGCCCCCGGTGTCCTCCTCCTCCCCACCGAGCTCCTCCTCCTCCAGCTCCAGTTCGCGTTTGCTGTCTTCTTCATCCTCTTCCTCGTCTTCCTCCTCTCGCTCGCTCCCGTAAGCGTTGCCCTCCTCGTCCGTGCGGCTGCGGGGCGCCCACGTCATCTTGTTCTCTTTCTTGAGGCGCCGGCGCGCGTTGGCGAACCAGGTGGACACCTGAGTGAGAGTCATCTTGGTGATGATGGCCAGCATGATCTTCTCGCCCTTGGTGGGGTAGGGGTTCTTGCGGTGCTCGTTGAGCCAGGCCTTGAGCGTGCTCGTGCTCTCCCGGGTGGCGTTCTTGGGACGGGACGGGTCCCCGAACTGGTACTGGCCGTACGGGTAGAAGGCGGGGTGCGGGTGAGGAAACGCGGTGGCCGCGGCCGGATGCTGCACCCCCGGGCTGTCCTTCAGCTCATACTGCGTGCCCTGTACGCACATGGAGAAGGAAGGGACACGCGCGGAGGGAGCGTGGATGAGCCCTGGCCACCGCTGCCTCCACCCTCCCGGCCCAGGCCCCTCTAGTCTACTCCCGCGCGCACACCTCTTCCGGCGCCCCAGCCCCATCCTCCCCGCTGCGGCTCCCCGGCCACTTACCAGCTGCGGGAAGATGGGCAGCTCGGCCGCGTAGGGCAGGAAGGCGCCGTAGCCTTGGGCGGCTGCGGCTGCCGCTGCCGCCGCGGCATAGGGCGCCCCGTACACGGACGAGAGTACGTTGGACAGGGACCCCGAGGCAGCCAGCTCTGAGGCTCCGACTCCCGGGCCGCCCCGGGCCCCAGCGCTGCCACCGCCGGCGGCGGCCCCCGGGCGCTCGGGTGGGTAGAGCGGGCGGATGTACTGATATCCGAGCTGGGGGAAGGACATGGTGGCCCGCGGGGCACGGACGGAGAGGGGGCCCGGCCCCTGGGGCCGCCCAGCTCAGCGCCGCCCGCGGGCTGCGGCGCGCATCGGGGGCTGGGCCGGGCTGGGGCCGCGCTGCCTCCCGCGCTGCGCTGCGCTCGGCGTTTGCCTATTGATCTGCTCCGCGGCGGCGGCGGCGGCGGAGGCGAGGAGCCAGGTCAGGTCCGAACAGATTGGCGGAGATTCCCGGGGCTCCGGGCTCTGATTGACATTTCTACGGGCCCGCAAGCCCCTCCTCTCTGCGCCGCGCTCCCTCCTCTCGGCAGCCGGAGCTGCCTCTGCCCGCGCCTCACTCCTCACTGCCCTCCTCTCCCCGAGCTGTGTCGCGCCTCGCTTCCCTCGTCCTCCTCTAGTTTTCACTCCCCCTCCTCGCCCTTCCTCTCCCCTCCCCTTTCTGCGCTCCTCTCCCCCCCCCACCCCCCAGGATCGCTTCCGCTCCTTCGGGCTCTTTCACTTTCCTGGACGCTATGAAACTCTTGTCTTTCTCTTCTCTTTCCCTCTCTCACTATTCCTTTCTCTCCCCTCTCTGTTCCCTTCACTCTTTCTTTTCTTTTTAAAACCTATTTCTCTCTACTCACACTACACTCCCCGCACCCCCATCCCCGGCCTCTGCGCCCCGGGCTAAGGCGGTTTAAAGTTGTGGACACTTCGGGTGTCGTGGGGGTGCGTGTCCGTATCTGTGTCTGTGTGTCCGTCCCCGCCCTCACCCCCCTCCCTCGCCCTTCCCCAAATCTCGGGTCTGACGTCGCGCCCTCTTATTCGACTTTTCCTTGCGTCTCCTTCGCGAGTCACCAATCGCCGGGGCTCCCTGCAGGCGAGGCCGCCCACCCCCGCGGATACTGCGCTCAGGGCGGGGCGGGGCGGGGCGGGGCGGGACGGGGGCGGGAGCCCGGGCTCTGCTAGTCCCTTCCCGCCCCCTCTGGCCTGCGGCGGGAGGAGGGGGGGGGGCGAGAGGCGCGGGGACCGGGGTTAGTATGGGGTCAGCTCGCCCCTCCCGCTTCCCGCCTCTCGGCACCTATCCCCCCGCCCCAGCGCGCGGGGCCTGGGTCGGGACCAGACCTTGGACCAGGCGCTGGGGCTTTACTCTGCCCGGGTTTGCTTTCCAGCTCGCACCTCTGGACTCCCGGCCACTCTCAGGCGTAGGGAGGGAGCTTGAAGAGTGCGCGAGGGATCGGGGGTGCGTTCTAAGGGAGTCTTCAAGGACCGTCTCTCTGCCCAGGGAGACGAAGCAGCCCCCTGCTCAAGAAGACCAAATCCTGCAGTGAACCACGTTAACGCCGCACGGGTGTCAGGGTGCAGAATCCCGTCTTAGAAATGGCGGGGGGAGGGGGTGGTGCTAAAGGGTGGACGCCCCGGGAATCCTGGGGAGCGACGTCAGGAAAGTGGAGGCTGCCCTTGCCCTAAGCTGGCGTGGGATGGGGGAGGAGCAGGGAGCCGGGTGGCGAAGGCTCCAGGAACTTTCGGGGAGCGCTTGGAGAAGTTTGTATATTGGCATTTTCGGTCCGTAGAGATTTCTTCGTTTCACTACCCCTTCTCCTGCTTCCGGGTCTCTGCGCCAACCTGTTTTCTTTTGGCAGGTATACTCCCTCCCGCTCGGGTGGGGATGGGAGGCAAGACTTTTAGTTTTATAGTGGGATATTTCCTAAACCAAACCTGAAATCCCGGTATCCGGGCGCCCACCTTCACGGATTAGGGCTTGCAGCCTAGAGCAGGATTGAAATTCCCGGTATTGCGGCGGCTCCGGGCTAAACGCTTTAGGCCGCTGCGGCGACCTACGCACAGGCCAGGCCTGCAGCAGGAGCGCTCCGGGGACAGCACCCGGGGCGGTAACTGCCTTGGAGTTGCCAGTCCCGGCTCGGAGGCGGAAACTGGCCGCCGCGGGCTGATTGATAGACGAATCGAATCCGAATTCCACCAGAGTGGAGGGATCGGAGAATCTTGGCCCCGGCTCTCTCTGGTCTCAGCAACAACAGGGAGTCCCCGTGGGGAGTCCCGCGGGCACCCAGTTTTGACCCCACCCCACTCCCCGCCTCTTTCTACCAGTCTTCGCACAGGTCGGCGGCTCCAGTAGGTGTGAAGGCCGAGAAAATTGGGGGGAACGCAAGGGAAAGTTTGGGGGCAGCTAGGTTTGGGGTTCGATTGGGGAAACTAAGGGGCGGCCTTCTCAAATTGGGTCAGACTGCTTCCCTAATCTCCTCCCCGCCTGCTTATGCTTGGTGCCGGGTGTTGGCCTTAACTGGAGTCTCCCCAGGAGAGGAGATATCAGGGGGAGCTCTGGCTTTGAAATGTTTTCCCGGCGCCTGATTTCGTTTTCAGTTAAACCCCTCAGCGAAGTGGCGTAGGGAATCATGGGCTCACCTTCTCGCGAAAAATCTCAGGGTTACAAAATTGAGGGTAACCTTATTGCCTGGAGCGTTTCCTAAGTGTCAGACCGGGAGCCTCGACGTCCCTGGAAACCTAGAGTTTGCACAAAGTAGTGGCGCCAGACCCGCGAGGAGCCAAGAGCGAGATTCTGAGGTGGGGAAACTGGGGCTGCGCTGGGCCGCTATTTAACTCAGCTCCTCCAGAAGGAAAAGAGAGAACAATGGGCCCCGGAGATGATGCTTCTGTCCGCCTTAACCAGCTATCGACCCGGCTGCGTCGGGCTGCGGGAGGCGGGAAAGAGGCCAGGGAAGGGGCAAGGCTGTTCTCAATGACTTAGCCACGCCGGGCCGGGGCACCCATGGCCCGGAAGGAAGGTGAACCTCTAACCCAGATAAGGACCCAAGAACCTCTATTATTTAGATACCTCCAAGCGCCCCAGGTCTCGAGCAGAATCGGTCTCCAGATAAGATCAGCCCTGCCATGGCCCGGGCGATCCGCGCCCCACGTCGGGACGCAGAGTCCTAGGCAGCCGAGCCCCGACGTGGCGCTGGCTCCCCAACTCCACCACACCAGTGGAACCCGGCTCCGAACTGAACTCACGGGTCCAAGGACAGCCGAGCCTTTTCCAGGGATTTTTAATCCACGAGATGGGGTCAAAGTGACACACTCGCACAGGGAGGAAAAGCAGGTGCACGGGAAGTTGATTTGGGAAAGGCATGCGCGCAAAAACGCGCCGCGCGCAAACCCTTCTCCATCATCTCGCTTTCTTCCACTGTTCCCAGAGCACAAAGCGCTTCGGAGGCTTGCTGTAGACGCTTTCTCAACGCGGCCCAGAGTGTGGGGAATGCAAGGGGGCGTCCATAGCACTCGCTTAGCGCGCACAGCAGCGCTCCCCGGTCTCGCACTTGGAGCCGCGGCCCGACGTGTGCCCAGGGCCGGCGGCCCGTCTGGCTCAGGGGCTGCGCTGCGTACTGTACACGAGCCGCGAGCCACTAGGCCCCCTTTCTGCCCCCTCCTCGCCCAGACCCACGGTGTCCACGCGTCCCCATCGGGGGGGCGCTGCTGTAGCCCTAAGTTTACCCGCCGAGGCCCATCTTCTGTCCTTCCCTCCCAGGCCCGAAGTCCCCGGGCTGCAGTGAGGACCCGCGATCCCTCGGCTTCCTGCAGACGCCTTGGCGCACGCTCCCACCGCTCCCTCCCCCCGCGCTCGGGTTACAGGTTAATGAAATGCTCGTTTTCCTCAGTCATTTGTTTTGTTTTCCTGCAAAGTTCTGATAAGTAGCTAACCAACGAAGCTTGTAATTACAATCTTACAGAAACCGGGCCGATCTGTATATAAATCTCACCATCCAATTACAAGATGTAATAATTTTGCACTCAAGCTGGTAATGAGGTCTAATACTCGTGCATGCGATAATCCCCTCTGGATGCTGGCTTGATCAGATGTTGGCTTTGTAATTAGACGGGCAGAAAATCATTATTTCATGTTCAAATAGAAAATGAGGTTGGTGGGAAGTTAATTTCTCTCCGCTCTGTGAAGCGTAGACAAGAATTTAATGATTTAATTACAGTTGTAAGCCCTTTCCATGAGACTTAAATTGAGCTGAGAATATTTTTTTCTTTCTCTCTCTCTCCCCCCCCCCCTCTCTCTCTTCTGCGTTCTCTCTCTCTGCTATTAGCAGCCCCGTGGACGCCCGAGTGCGTGGCCTGGTGTCCGCACCGGGAGGGGTTTGTCTCTGACCAGAAATCCGGACCCAGAGTATCCCAGCAGGCGCGGGGCCGCGGCCTCCAGGGCCGCCCCAGAACGGACTGCCTCTCCCCACCAGCCGCCAGGGCCTCGGAGCCCCTCCCTGGGTCCAGAGAAGCGACGGGGAAACTTTGGGAGAAACTTTGCCAACTTCGCTCTCGGCGAGGGAGAGGCTGCCCGAATGGCCGGGCCAGCGGCTGGCCGCGACGCGCGGGGTGGGCCCCCAGCCAGGCCCGGGCACCCGGAGCGGGCCGGTCCGCCCAAGGAGCCGCTCCAAGCCGGCCGGCCGGCCCCTCGCTCCCCCACTCCGCCCCTGCTCCTCCCCGACCTGGTCCGCGCCCTTGGGTCTCCAAGCAGCCGAGATGCGCAGCGCCCAGAACTAACAGGATCGGGAAACCTGGCCCTCAGCGCGAGTGACGTTATTTTTTTTTTACCTCTCCAGGATCATCCTTTTCCACCTGACTCGAGCAGTTTCACTCCCTCCCCCTCCTTTGTTTGTCTCTATCCGTCTGTCTTTCCCACTCTCTATATATTCGATTTCTAGGTCATTGCTTTTTCTTCTCTTTCCTCAATTCCCTCATTCGCCGTTTTCTTTTTTCCTCTGGACCACTTTTCTCAGTTTTGCTCCCTCCCTCTTCCCTTATTTTATGGCTTTTCCCCCTCTCTCTGACTCTGCATCTCTTTCCCTCGCTCTCATTGCTTGTTCTTTCTTTTTTTTCGTCCCTCTCTTTCATCCTAATCTGTTTCCTTCCTTCGTCGATTTCTTGGTCTGTCTCTCAGGTTCTTTGCATGTATTTTCTCTGCTCTTCCTCTCCAGGATCCGTCCCCTCCCCCCGTGGATCTGCCTTCCTGGCGGCGCCCCCTCCTCATCCATCTTGGGAGATGAATATGTCGCTTTATTGGATGCCGAGGCCAGAGCTGGGTGATGGGGCTTGGCCAGCCTAGCGCGTTTTCTTCATGCATATTGACGAGATGGTAATGAGTGCGTTTGCATTGTTGCATGGAGGTGCTTCGTCTCCTGCCGCAGTTCGGAGCCGACGAGGGTGTCGCGGGCCCAAGAGTGCCCTCAGTGGGCACCCGGCCTGATGGCCGCAGCTGGCCCTCAGCGGGTTCACCGTGCTCAGGGCCCGGGCAAGGAAGTGACCTCGCCGAGCGCCCGCTCGGGCCGCCGCCTCCTTGGGCTTCTCCACAAAGGCTGGCGGCCCTCCTCTCATTAAAGCCTCATTACTGGAACCCCCGCTTGGCTCGCGACGGTTCCTTCGCGCCCCCCAGCCCAGGGGCCTCAGAACCCCCTCCCCTGATGTTTTGAGGCCCGTGATGGAGCGCCACCAGGAAATTAGTGCCTGACAACATCGTCTAATGGCAATAAATTGTTTGCGATTCCGAATGACACGTCGCGGGATCAAACACAGCCGCATTGTGTACGGTGCCCTCGCTCACTCCTCGTTAACTTGGAGTGCGCAGTGGCCGCTCTTGGTCAGGGAAGGTTGTGCGCAGGCCGCTGGCTGTCCGCTCCCGCCTGGGCTCAGCCGACCTGGAGGACCTAGTCGTTCTAGAGGGGCGTGTCCCTCCCAGAGAAGATCTGCAAAACTCAGGACCCAGGGACGCCTCTCCAAGAGGTGAAGGTTTCTGAAAGTCAGGAGCTCAGAGGGCGCAAACTCTTGAGTTGAGCTCAGAGGGAACCGAAGTACTCCTTGCTGGAAAATCAGAAGGACATGAAGCCTCCGTTCCAGACACAGTCGAGCGGAAAACCTCTGGACATTACACTTTTGCATTAATCTCCCCATTCTCTTCCAACTTCGTACTGGGAAAGTTGAGAGCTCTTGGTTTAGAAGCAAAAATGTCAAATCTGGACTTGTCTGGAATTGTGTAATATCGCGTCCCGCAAACTTCAAGGCCACGGCTACCACCTCTACGATTATTTGCTTAATATTTTCCTTTATGTTGACTCTCTTTAAATACTTAAATACATGTTTTTGGAAAAAAAACCTTGATACTGCTACTGTGACTGGAAAAGTGGCTGTTACTCACCATAAAAGGAAATTGTAAAAGATAAACACAACCAACCAACGTTAATACAGGTTAGCCTTGTTGCTTGCCTGGGAATGACTTCTAGAGGTCCAACTGTGTGTGTGTGTATTAGCAAGTGTTGAGAGTGTCAAATACGAATCTTTCTAGAAGAAATGAGAGAACTGAAAAGGGAATGTTTCCCACTATTCAATAATGTGAATTAATTCTTTATCTCCACACTATCTAAAATTATGTTGAGGACCCTAAAAGTTGCACTGGTTTAGGGTTTACCAATGTCTATTGAAGAGTATGTAAAAATTCAAGATAAAAAGATAACATGTTGAGTTATTATTATTTACCCAATAATTGTGTTAAGCATGTTCACACAGTATCACATTTAATTCTCACAATAGACCTACAAGGGAGAGACTAGCTTAGGGTGGCCATGTATGGTTGTGCAGGATGCTCACTGAACAAGGGAACCCAGCTGAGGGACTAAGAGGGTCTGAAGTTCAGTCCTTGTGTGCTCATCAAGCTGAGTACCTCAGCTCAGGGCTGCACTCGAGGAAAAGCATATTTCTCTAATTTACACAAAGTTGGGGTATGACCTAGCCCTTATCTGAGAGAGCTTAGAGAGCTTGGCCAAGCTCAGACTGGAACCCCATCTGATATTCATCCTTCTAGGAGGAAGACCAGGGTCTTTTGGGGATTGGGGAAGGTGGTGCTGGGAGGCTCGGAGGGGGATACTGGAAGGCTAGTCCCTGGTTTGACCAAAGGTAAAGGCAACGAGACTGCTGGGCTTTCCCTTCCCCTTGATCCTCACGCTTCATGCAAATACTTGGAGAGGACTTGAGTAAAAATACAGCGGGTCAAGGGCCCATTTTCCCTGCTAGCAGCCAGGCTGGGGTAGGGGGAGAAGATATCCTGGTTTGCTTGACCTAACCATGGACGTTTAGACCTGTTCCTTGCCTTTTTTGGTTCAGTTTACCTGCATGAGTTTATAGACCAGAGTTCTGCTTTGTTGCCACCCCTACCGTTAGGAAATTTCAGATTCTTAAAGGCAAACAGGAATTGCATTGCACCAGAGGCTGAGAATCAGGGGTTACCTCTGGTCATAGGCATCTTTTGGGGGGTGGTTTGCTCTCCATAGAGTTTTTAAAAAGTTGAATTGCTTGCCAACACTTGCTAATTAGGTGATTTTATTTAAAAATCTAGATCTCAGAGTTTATTTGAAAAACCAGAAGGCTGAGAAATACAAGACTCTCCTTTTTGAGATCACAGCAGCTACCCATCTATCTGGACACACCCCAGTTTGCTCCAATCCCCACCTGGCCCACTTCTCTCCATTGCCTGCAGGTAGCTAAGTGGTAGCAATGCTTTGCATCCTCAGTGGAAAGAATGGGACGCCCATTCTTTCAGGAGACACTGCTCCTCCAATGTGAAGAAAGTGGCACAGAGCATGACCTGGGCAGGTGTTCTTCTTTCCTTTTCTCTCTACCACTCCCCCGGTTAGCTGGGTAGCTGCTTTTCCAGCTAACCAGGTTGAGGGCAGGTTTCCAGGAGTCATGGGAATGAATATCTCTGAGAGGTTGTCCAGGAGACCCAGCTGGGCCAATTCTAAAACTTCTGGGAAGAGAATAGAAAGGCTGGTCCCTAAACAGCCATTAGTAGGATACCCCTGCCCCCTTGCTTTCCCCGCCTTAGCATCAGCCCTTTCTTGATTCCTAATGTCAAACCACAAAGTCTGCTTCCTCCCTTCTTTCCTCCCTCTCTACCTTTCTCTTTGCAACAAACATTTATTGGGTGCCTTCCATGAGCTAGGAAGTGTGCTAAGTGCTAGGAAGGATGAGCTGGACAGACCAGGACCCTGTTCTCAAGGAGCTTACATTTTCTTAGGGCAATCAGATACCAATGAGGAAAACAGGCAGGACAAATTAAGATGCATTAAGTTCTATAAAACAACACAAATGATAATACAAGGTGTACCAAGTTGGATGGTGTCTCCCTCAGATTCATGTCTTTCCCAGAATCTCAGAATACGACCTTATTTGGAAATAAGGCCCTTGCAGATGTAATAAATTAAGATGAAACTTATATGGGAGTTTCATCTCCTATTGGAGTAGGTTGGGCTCGTAATGCAGTAAGACCAGTGTCCTTATAAGAAGAGGAGAAAAGACACAGAGATAGACACAGAAGGGAACAAGGTGATGTGAAGACAGAGGCAAAGATTGGGTTGATGCATCTATAAGCCAAGGAATGCCAAAAATTGCTGACAATCACCAGAAGCTAGAAAGAGGCAAGAAAGAATTCTCCCCTAGGGCCTTCAGAGAGAGCATAGCTCTGTCAATACCTTGATTTCAGACATCTAGTCTTCAGAACCATAAATTTCTGTTGTTTCAAGCCATCTAGTTTGTGGTAATTCGTTACAGAAGCAGCCCGAGGAAACTAATGTATAGAGTGATGTGATGGGTTTAAGAGAGCTGTTACTTTAGATAGCACAGTCACAAATCTGTGAGGAGATGATGTTTTAGCTAAGATGGAGCCAGTCATGAAATTCTAGGGGGACAAGTGTATTTTAAAGCTGCTCAGTCCAATACAGTAGCTGCTAGCCACATGTGGCCATAGAACACTTGAAATGCAGCTGGTCCAAATTGAGATAAGCTGAAAGAGTAAAACACCACCAGATATCAAAGACTTAGTATGAAAAGAAAAGAATGTAAAATATCTCATTCATTTTAAAATATTAATTGCACATTGAAATGATAATATTTTGGATAGATTGAGTTAAAGAAAGAATATTATTAAAAGTAATTTCACCTGCTTCTTTTTACCTTTCTAAATGTGGGCAGTAGAAAATTTCAAATTACATTTGGGGCTCACATTATATTTCTACTGCATGGTGTTGTTCTAAAGGCTAGGAACAGCATGTGCAAAGGCCCTGTGGCAGGGAAGGAGCTTCATGTGTTCAGTACTTCTATACTCAGCCTGCATGTTGATATTTATTTGGTGATGTTGCTAAACCTTGGGAGCTGATCCGAGAAGGCCTATTGAACTTACGAAGAATAAATATGTGTCTTCGTTCCTTCTTTTCAGTGGAAAGAGAGGTCATGAAATTCAGCCCTTCAGCCTGAATGGCACCTCCTTTCTCCTTTCCAACTCTCTTAGGCACAAACTCTGCCCATCCATTCTGCTCAGTACGTCCATCTCACCCTCTCCCTATGCTTGCTTTTTTAAAAAAAATTAATTAATTAATTAATTTTTGGCTGCGTTGGGTCTTCGTTGCTGCGCGTGGGCTTTCTCTAGTTGCGACGAGCGGGGACTACTCTTCATTGCGGTGTGCGGACTTCTCACTGCGGTGGCTTCTCTTGTTACAGAGCATGGGCTCTAGGCGCGTGGGCTTCAGTAGTTGTGGCACGCGGACTCAATAGTTGTGGCTTGCGGGCTCTAGAGCGCAGGCTCAGTAGTTGTGGTGCACGGGCTTAGTTGCTCCGCGGCATGGGGAATCTTCCCAGACCAGGGCTTGAACCCATATCCCCTGCATGGGCAGGTGGATTCTTAACCACTGTGCCACCAGGGAAGTCCTCCCTATGCTTGTTAAGATGAAGGACTTGGAATGAGGTCTAGCTCCATAAGTCTCCTTATCTGCTGATGGCTGGCGCCAAGGCCGTGGTATGACGGTACAGAGCAGAGACCACCCTCCTCAAACCCACAGCTTGCAAAGTGAACTTCAAAGACCATGTTAGTCCATTTATTAAGCTAGAATTTTGTTCTTCCAAGACAGAGGTATTACAAAATGGTAGAATACAAAATGGTATTCTAGGCAATGGAATGCTGCCTCTGAGACAAGATGATAAAAAGACTGTGGGTTCTGTCTTGGGCACTTTCTGACTCTCTGTCTCTGAGATTACCAGCTGCTATGTTGTGAGGATGTTCAGACTGCCAACGGAGGGGCCCATATGGCAAGGAACTGAGACCTGCTGGCCGCCACATGGGTGAGCTTGGAAGCAGATTCTCCAGTCCCCATTGAGTCCTCAGGGGACTGTAGCCCTTACCAACCACTTGACAGCAACCCCATGAGAAACCCTGGGCCAGAGACACCAGCTAAGCTGCACCTAGAGTCTGACTCATAGAAACTGTGAAATAATAAATGTTTGTTGTTTGAAGCTAGAAGTAGGCAAACTACAGGTGGGCTGGCTGTCTATTTTTGTAAAGTTTTACTGGAACACGAGAATGTCCATTGTCTGTGGCTGCTTTCAGGCTCCAGTAGCAGAAGCTGTTGAGTAGTTGCAGTGGACATCATACGGCCCACAAGTCTGAAATATTTACTCTCTGGCCCTTTAAGGAAAGGTTTTTGATCCCTGCTGTGTTTTAGAATAATTGTTACAGAAATAGGTAACTAATACAATGACTTTAGGATCTAGAACAATGGGCCCAACTGGGCTTGTATGGTATGGGGTAGGGCTTCTGATTTCAGTTTAGCTCCATTTAAGAGGTGTTAACTGAGCATCTACTGTGTGCCAGGCCCAGTCTCAATCATATTCCAGAATGCTGCATTTATTCCTTTATCTACTGTCCCCTCAGGCACTTCTGAGTTGATGGCATTCTGTAGGTGTGCCAAGTGTCTGTGGATTTAAATTGGCTTTTAGAGATTGGAATTAGCAGGACATTCTTTGGAAACACAATGGAGTACTCTGTAATCATGGAGCAGGGAGCAGGCAGATTTCGGCTGCTATGTATGTGAAGAGTTTTTTGGTTGTTACAATCTGGAAATGTTCCTATTGCCTTACCCTGAGCCTCCCAGGGCTCTCCTGCTGCCCCAGCTGCCCACCACCCCCCCCCCCCTTGGCCCAATGGTCCAGCAACCACAGGGCATAAGGCAGGCAGAGCAGGGGCCTCCGGAGCTTTTGGGGTCTACTCTGATTGGTCAGTTCTCATGTCATACCAGTGATGGCATATTTACATGTCACCCCAAGACAAACCCTGACTGCCAGCCACTGCTCCACCTTAGTCTTGGCAGGTGGAGGAGGAAGGCCCATCTCCACTGCTCTCCAAGGCCAGACCTTGGGCCTGGCCCTGAAGAGACCCTCAGCGATGTTGTCCGTATGATGGAATTCACTGGTGTCCATTGAATGTTTGCCCTTTTCTGGGGTAGACAAGGGAGAGGGTGCAAAGAAGAATAGGACATGGGGGTTCTGCAGCCAGATCTTCCGTGGTGAAATCAAACCCCATCGCTTACCTCGGGCAAGTGACTCAGTTCTCCTTGAGTCAGTTTCCTCCCCTGTGACAATGATAGTTCCTACCTCATGGCATTTTTACTGAGGAGAAAGTAATATAATTTTATATATATGTATATATAAAATTATAATATATATATTATATGTCAGTACATCATATCAATATGATGTAATTATATATAATATCATAATATAAAGATAGCACTAACACAAGTGCTAAGAATAATACCTGTACCTGGTAAGCACTCAGAAAATGTTAGCAAAGAAGTCCAGGGACCAGAAGAATAAACTCAGAGGGGGTCGTGATAATGGCAAGGTGTAAGTTCAGTCAGTGTGGAATGAGCGCTGACGATGTTCCCACGATGCAGACAGGGCTGGTTTCCTGGGCAAGTGACCCGTGCCCAGTGGCCCCTGCTTAGAAGCACCCTGCACTTGGTTTAATGCTTTACTCTCGCCATCTCAAAATTCTTAAGTAACTTTTGTTTGTTTGCTTGGTTTTTTTTTTTTTTGGCTTGGTTTTTTACATTGCATTTTTAAATTAATTTTTATTGGAGTAGAGTTGCTGTACAATGTTGTGTTAGTTTCTGCTGTATAGCAAAGTGAATCAGCTATACGTATACTTATATCCCCTCTTTTTTTGGATTTCCTTCCCATTTAGGTCACCACAGAGCATTGAGTAGAGTTCCCTGTGCTATACAGTAGGTTCTCATTAGTTATCTATTTTATACATAGTAGTATATATATATCAATCCCAATGTCCCAGTTCATCCCACCCACCCCTTCACCCCCGACCCCGGGATCCATATGTTTGTTTTCTATTTCTGCTTTGCAGATAAGTTCATCTGTATCATTTTTCTAGATTCTACATAAAAGCTGTATTATACGATATTTGTTTTTCTCCTTCTGACTTACTTCACTCTGTATGAGTCTCTAGGTCCATCCACGTGTCTGCAAAATGCGCAATCAAAATTCTCAAGTAACTTCTGAACAAGGGGCCCACATTCTCATTTTGCACTGAGCCCTGAAGGTTATGTAGTGATCTTGCATACAGAGGTGCGTGAGGCACCGTTCTGCTCCTCGGGAGCTTGGCAAGCCTGCTAGGTGGGCGGATGGACCCACCGTAATCACATCACAGAGTTATAGGCCTCCTGGGGGAGCATCGGGCTTCCATGTGTGTGCCCACGCATCTAGGTTGGGTGGAAACTGCCAAGAAGACCTGCTTGAAGCTGCAAAGGAAAGCACAGCGAAGGCCAAGCCTGCCTGATTCCACCATGGCAACCCCAAGAGAGACTCCAGCAAGGAAACCACATCCCATGATGCATTTGTTCAGGGAATGCTGCTTGGATTTATCTTCTGCAAGAGGAATAAGGTTTTGAATTTCTATTTTTGAAAACTTTGGAAAATCCCTCTTTAATCACTGATGACAGTTTGACATTTTTCCAGCTGTTTAGAAGCAGTAGACAAGTCAAGTCGCTCGGCAGGGCACAGGTTGGCATGCTGGGATGAGTTTGGGTTCTAACCTCCCTCCCCATCCCTGACTCCTCTCAGCTTTGACGAAAAGGGAAGGAAAAAAAAAGAAAACCCAAACCCAGGCTCTTGCAGGGTCTTTGCCCGTCTGTGCCATCTGCATTTGGGGGTTTACTCCTGAGAGTGAAATCTTAATTGGGCAACTATGTCTTTCCTCCTCCCAGATTCGTGGACTCACCTCCTTCTTGCCAACAGAGGATTCCGGTGGCTTGTGTCTTTCCCTCATTAAATTCGCCTCTTGGTTGGGAGGATTGTTTTATTGGCTAAACAGGCACCAGTGATGGCTCTTCATTTTTTTACGTGGTCTTCCACGGACAATCAAGATGTGGGTGTGGATAATAATCCAGGTTCCATCTTCACCTGACTTATTGGATAAGAGCATGTGCTCAAATCTTAGCTTTGCCTCTTACTCTCTGGGGGACATTGGGAAAGTTATTTCACCTCTCTGTGCCTCAGTTTCTCCATCTATAAAATGCCAGGAGGAAAATTAAATGACTTAATACATATAAAGTGCTTAGAACACATAATTAAGCGCTTAGGCATATAAATATGTATATAACATATTTTAAAAGACATCTTTCCCACTTATTATTATGTATGGATATACTATTACCTCTATCATCATACCCCTATCTATAAGAACACGTGTATATAACACCCTCTACATTCCAGGTGCATTTTTAAGCCCTCTACAAGAATCACCTCACTCAAACCTCAAAATGACGTTGTGAGGTAGGGACTGTTTTTTCCCCCATTTTATAGATAAAGGAAACTGGGGCACAGAGAAGTTAAGTAGCTTGCCTGAGGTCACACAGCTAGAACCAAGAGTCATACTCAGGCCTTTAGCGCCAGAGTCACTCCCCACCCTTACCCACTGGGATCTACTCATGCATACAACACGCTTTGCTGAACATTTAGGATTTTTCCTTTTTCAATAACATTTTCAACTTCTTATTGAAGAATCATAGACATACATGAAATGCATGTATCATAAGTGTAGAACACATGTATTTTCACAAAGTGAAAACACCCACGTAACCAGCATCCACATCAGGAAACAGAAGATGATGGTCCCTCAGGAACCCCCTGTGTCTTCTGGTCACTCCATTCCCATCCCCCACCCATGAATACCCACTAGCCCGACTTCCAACAGCAGAGATTAGTTTTGCCTAGTTTTATACTTTATGAAAACAGAACCACGCAGGATGTATTCTTTTGATTCTGGCCTGTTTTGCTCAATATTATGTTTGTAAGATTCATCCGTAGTTTTGCTTGTGGTTGTAGATTGTTTATTCTCCTTACTGCATAGGGTCCCATTTATCAATCTATTCTACCACTGATGGGCGTCTGGGTCGTTTTCATGCATAGTGCTACCAGGAACATTCTGACACATGCTTTTTGGTGGACATATATATGCAGTGCTGTCGCGTGTATACCTAGGAATAGGACAGCGGATATGCATATATTCGGCTTCAGTAGATACTGCTAAACAGTTTGCCAAAGGTTTTTCAGGACACTGTGTGGTGGTGTTGGGGAATGAGATCGGGGGTTGGGTATTTTGTAAGTGATTTCCCTTTCTGGCCATTGACTGGAAATGAAACATGACATTTGGACCTAGTGGCAGGCAGAGTCCTCAAGGTACACCAGGGACTTATTTATGGGGTTTTGTTAAACATCCCACCTTTCTTTAATTTCTGCAGGATTTCCTCTTCCTGTAAAGTTGGCCGAAAGGGCAAACCGTGCAGGTTTCGCGATGTGGCTCTCAGAGCCGAGAGGCAGAGCAGCAGCGGGTTGACCCTGTTCCCCGGTGGGCGCGAGCCTGGCGCTGAGCCCTTGTCGCCCTGTGAGTCCACAGAGTGAGCGTGATGGCGAGGCTCATTCACTCATCACCAAACGTCGACTAAGTGCCCTCTGCGTGGCCCACCCTGTGCGGGACGCCGGGGACGCAGTGATATACAGGGTCGGCCGGATCCCTGGCCTCTCTGGGCTTACATCCTCCTGGAGGACTCATTCAAACAGGGACACGAACAAATTGAAACAAGTATTTTCAGGGCATGGTAAGAAAATGAAAAAAAAGAAAAGAAAATAAAACAAGGATATGAGAAAGCAAGTAATTGGGAAGGTGGGCGGCATTGTTGACAGCCCAGGGAAAGGACACCAGTCATCACTTTAGAAATATCTCAATATTTAGAAACACTGAGCAGGGCCGGCCTCTTGGGCCTGCAGGTCTGTGCACTTGCCGTGATGCTCTGCTCTTGCTGTCCTAAAAGGCTTAATAATTTTTGAGCAAGAGCCCACATGTTCATTTTGTCCTGGGCCCCATGGATCACGTAGTTGGTCCTGCTAGGTTGTTGGAGCGGGGAACAAAGAAACTGCACGTAAGACACCCCGATGGCTAAGCCTGGAGGATTCCTCAGTTTCTCCTTGCCCCTCCCCCCTTCCCCCTCATTTCTCTGCACCTTACAAGTTCTGAACCTGGCTCTGAGGCTTCGGTGAGAGCAAATCAGGATCCAAGTTGGGCAGTTGCTTTTGATGTGGGCCTTTCATGGCTTAGGAATCCTGCAGTTCCCATCCCCGGAGGCCCCCGGGTGATTAATGATAACGGGGCTTTCTCCATTGTGTAAGCCAGAAGGAAGGAAGGAAGAGCACTTTAAAAGGAGAGAGTGTACAAGTGCTGGGCCCTTGGACTTCAAGCCCCCTGGGGAGGGAAGTGTAGCCCTTCAGCAGAGGGCTTGTTGGGGTAGCTCTGGGGCGCTCCATGGGCTGGTGACCCGAGTCAGGTCATCGGGCTCTGACCCCCGGTCATCTCTGTTGTGCTTTGATAATCCGGCCACTGCCTCAAGTCCCAGCTGAGGCCTAGAGAGCCACTGCTGAGCATTTGAGACTTTGGCAGAATCCAAATCCTGGCCTAGTCCTCCAGAATGTTCCCAGCATCCCAGGAGACCCTATGTCCCAGTTATACTGGCAGGGAGGGCCTGGGGCAGCTGCAGACAGGGCTCCTCAGAGTCTGAGAGGAACCCCACTTCTATTGTTATGAGCCCCTCCATCATTTCAAAGGGTGAAGAAATGCCAAGATAAGGTTCTAGAAGATCATGGTTCGTTTTAGACATTTGCCACCAACAAACGAATACATTTGAGAGACACACACAGAATATCATGTAATGTAATTATGTTGGGCAGGATTTTTATATTCACACTCATATTTGTACTTATAATTAGCTAATCAATGGGGGATAGGAGTGTGTGGATACACAGCCCAGCTTTCCCATCCGCCTGGGAGATGATTCTCCAGCGGAGTCTACGTGGCTCCTCTGAGGGTCCCGGGGGCTGAGTCCCAGTGGTAACCTGCTCGTTGACACACCTTTCGCGGCTTTCCTCCCTTCCCTGCCTCGCTTTCCCCCCACTTCATTGTGCTTCTGGGATCAGCCCCCTAATAGACTCCCTGTACCCCAGTCATTTTCTAAGGCTCTGCTTTTGGGAACCCAAATTAGGACACTGCCTTAACAATTCAGATCTACCATGCCAGTCCCAGAGCTCCCTGACCATCCTCTAGATTCTTAGTTCACCATCCTAAATACATTTCAAAGTACTGATACTTGTTCTGTGGCCTTAGGTAAATCACTCTACCTGTCTGAGCCCAGATTTGTCACCCATTAAGTGAAATAACATTAAGCTAATAACACCCATGTCTTCACTTTTCCAGTATGGTTGTGGACGTCAAATGCTGTTAAGACCTAGGGAATGACAATGATCCCTGAGTAGAGGGATTTGAGCGATGTACATTTTCTTCGTCTTCTTTCTTACTTTCCAATTTTCATGCAAGGGATATGTAAACGTTTTGAAATCAGAGAAAAACAATTCGTGCTATTGGAAAATGAAAAGGCAGTTTCTGAAAACCGGAGAACACTAGGCAAGGGGAAAGAGGAGGCTGGAGAGAGTGGAATTTGAGGCAAACAGCAGTCATTTGGGGGCACTGGGTCCGATGATTGATGATAAAAGTCAGTTTTCTTTGGGGGCAACTTGAGAGCCCATGGTCTCAAGGGGGCCATGGAAACCTGGGCTGGGGGCTGGGGTAAGAGACTCCTTCTCATCTCCCTGAATGAGAGAAAAGGGGTTGATGCTGGACTCACCATCAGGATTGGAGCATGATGGTGGGAGGACAGTGGGAGTGTGGGAAGGGGGCATGAGAAGGAGTGGGAGAGGACCCGGCCATGAGTGATGGAGCAGGGCAGAGGAGAGGCCCTAATGACGGACATCCAGACAAAAGTACGGCTTGGATGCACTTGGATGTTCCCTTACGTGTTTGTAAAAGAAGAAATAGAAAGAAGCTATAATACTCTCAGAACCCCAAGTATCCCTGAGCAGCCCCATTTCCTGATTTAAGCCAATCCTCTGCTGGGCTTCCTGATCTGTGAGGAGAGACATCTCTGTTTCAGTTACTGCCGTAAACCCAGTGCCTGGCACCTAGGGTATCCGAAAACTATTATCATTCAACTGGTTTAACCCAGATATAATCTGGGACACTATGTGGCTCAGTCTTACCTCAGGGTGGTACTTAGAGAAACAGAGTCCAAAATAAAAAATATTCAGAATTTAAAAGTGATTTGAATCTTTACTTGTGACTCTCAAAACACTTCCATGTGGCTCTAATTCATAACCTAGAGCTATGGTTCCTGAAATCCCCCTTTCTCTCTTCTCTGGTCCTTATACATCCTGCTGCTGCGGCAGAGATGCTTGCTGTCTAAATGCCCCCAAATCTGTTCCTCATCTGCAGCCTCTGTGGCATTTCCTCTTCCTCCTTTCCACATGTCACACTTTATGGCCTCTCGGCCAGATGTCCCTGGAATGTCTGCTCTGGCCAAAAGAACATGCTAGAAGGGTTGGAGAACACATGAGCTCTTTGCACAGAGTCCTTCCTCATTCTTTACAGAGGGAATCATGCCGAGATCAGTGATCAAATGAACAGATAGATGAAGGAGGACTTGCTAACAGCAGGATCTGGGTTTGGATCCTGGATCCTCTTCTCGTTCACCATGTGACTTGGTACAAGTGATGAAGCCATTTGGAAAGTCAGTTTCCTCGTGAGCAAAACAGGGAAATGATATATTCCCTGATGATATATTCCCTGATGATATATTCCCTGATGATATCTTCCCTGATGATATATTCCCTGTTGATATATTCCCTGATGATATATTCCCTGTTGGATGCAGAGAGGAGTTAGCATCAAATGAGTTAATTTACTGAGATGCTCTAACAGTGCCTGACACGGAGCACTAATAAGGGTTGGCTAAGTCATCACCGTCACCATCCTGAAATGTCTTTCACCAACATGAAAAAAAATGTTGGCCCTCTTCTGCCCCAGGAGAGAAGTGACTGGACTCAGTTCCCTTTGAACCCTCAACATTGGCACCACCATCTTCCCCCTTCTCCTCCCCCTCCTTTTCTTCTCCTTCTCCTCCTCCTCTTCCACCTCCTCCCCTCCTTCTCCCTGTTCCCCTCCTCCTCTTCCCCCCTCCCCTCCCCCTCCCCGCCCCTCCCCTCCCCCTCCCCCTCCTCCTTCCCCTCCTTCTCCCTGTTCCCCTTCTTCTTATTCCTCCTCCTCCTTCTTCTTCCTCTTCCCCTCCTCCTCCTCCCCCCTCCCCTCCCTCTCCTCCCCCCTCCTCCCCTCCCCCCTCCTCCTCCCCCTCCTCCCCTTCCTCCTCTTTCTTTTCCTCCTCTTCCTTCTCCTTCTCCTTTTTCTTCTTCTTCTTCTCATTACATTATCATTTTACGGTCTCTGGAACCAGACTGCCTGAATTCAAATCTTGGCTCTAGGACTTATTTGGATCTAGGAAAACTGCTTAGCTGCTATGCACCCTCTTCCTCTGTGAAAAGGGTTAATAATAGTTCCTACCAAACAGAATTGCTGTGAAGATTACGGAAGCGAATGCCATAGGTAGAAGAGCTGAGGAGAATGTTTTCATATGGTAAGTGGCCCACAAGTGTGAACTATTTTGTTGTATGTAGAGTAGCAGGTGGCACCCGGAATGGAAGCCAGTTCTGACAGCAAACTCTATGTTTATAACACTGGCTCTGCCTCCTGCCTTCCGGCTTAGCATGGGGCCACTTGTAGTTACAAAAATGTCCCTTCCCCATAGGCCCCAAAGAATTGAAAGTAGAATCTCAAACAGATATTTGTACACGTATGTTCATAGCAGCATTACTCCCATTGGCAAGAGGTGGAAACCACTCACATGCCCATGATGGATGAAAGGGTAAACAAAATGTAGGTACATACCATGGAATATGATTCAGCCTTAAAAAGGAAGGAAGTTCTGACAGATAGTACAACACGGATGAGCCTTCAAGACATTATGCTGAGTGAGATAAACCAGTCACAAAAAGACAACTACTGTATGATTCCACTTCTACGAGGTACTTGGAGTAATCAAAATCATAGAGACAGAAAGCAAAGTGGTGGTTACCAGGGGCTGGGGGACGAGAAATGGGGAGTTAGTGTTTAATGAGTACAGACTTTCATTTTTCCAAGATGAAAAGAGTTCTGCAGATGGCTGACGGGGACGGTCGCACAACAATGTGAATGTACTTAATGCCACTGAACTGTACACTTAAGGTGGCGCAGTGGTTGAGAATCTGCCTGCCAATGCAGGGGACACGGGTTCGAGCCCTGGTCTGGGAAGATCCCACATGCCTCAGAGCAGCTAGGCCCGTGAGCCACAACTACTGAGCCTGCGCGTCTGGAGCCTGTGCTCCACAACAAGAGAGGCCACGATAGTGAGAGGCCCGCGCACCGCGATGAAGAGTGGCCCCCACTTGCCGCAACTAGAGAAAGCCCTCGCACAGAAACGAAGACCCAACATAGCCAAAAATAAATTAAATAAATAAATAAATAAATTTATATTAAAAAAATGGTTATGATGGTAAATTTTGTTCTGTGTATTTCACCACCAAAAAAATCCACAAAAACCAAAAATCAAAATCTTGCCCCCCTTCTGCCCCAGGAAAGAGATGACAGGATTCAGTTTCCCCTGAGAACTTTTGTTGCTAATCTGGGGGCTGTGGTTGCCTCAGTCAGTAACTCCATCTCTTGCTTATGCCCTGAATTTGTGGTGTGGTGACATGGGTGGTGACCAAGAGCAGTGAGCCCCGAACCTCCCACTGGGGGCAGGCATGCATGACCAACACCCATCCTCACTGCATCCTTGAGAAGAAGGACCAGCAGTGGCTCTGGTTGACAGAGCCAGTGGCTCAGGAAGTCAGGAGATCTTTAAAGTTGATTAATTTTGAAATCTGGGGGAAACGTCTTATTTTATTATTGTCTGTGTGTCACTGGGGAAAAGGAGAAATGTTGTGTGTTTCTGCCATTGCCCCACTGGTTTGTGTGAGTGGCTATTTGCTGTAGAGACCTGTCTCCTCCTTTGTCACAAACTCCCCGCCGTGTCCTGGCCACGTCCTCTTTAGGGTCCCGAACGTGAGTGAACCCTTTGTGTCAGATGGAACACGCTGCAGTGACCTGCGGTTAGAATTTTTTTTTTTTCTTTTTCCAGTTAAATTGCTAATGTCCGCTGGGGCTCTTTGAGCAAAAATGTGGAGATCTTCTTCTGGATCAGGAGGTGGGGAGACCATGCACGGGCAGAAATTGCTTCCTCTGGAATAGGCTTGATTGGAATTCTGAGAAAGCGAAGGCAATTTGGAACTTTGAAAGAGAGAAAAGCGGTGGGCTAACCGGCAAATTGAGTTTTTTTTTTTCCCCTCTCTCTCTCTTTTGGCTTAATTTTTCTCCCTGTCTTTCTGGGGTCTCTGGTCCCATTTCTCTCTGCCAAACTATTTCTACTTTCTACTTAAAAAACCCAGTTCAAACCTCTAACCCTTTGGGAACTGATTATTTCTGATTAAAGCCTTGTCTTCGCCTGGCCTTCCCCAAAAGCAGATTCTCCGGCAAAAGCTGGCGAGCAGGTAGTTTATTTGGGAAAATCCCAGGCAGCAGGAGCTCAGGATGGAGCAGGGGTGAAATGAGGAGGGTGGGAAAACCAACACAGGGAAGCATCATGGACCGCGTCTCAGCACTGTCTCCCCAGGGAATGAAAGGGGGACCTTTTGACCATCAGTCTCCACCCCTGTTGGCCAAGCGAGGCCCCTGGTGTTTGGGGGATGCACAAGCCTGGTGAATACTGGGCTCCTGGAGGCCCGAGAAGCCCCACACTGTCAGAGAAGCCCCAGGACAGGCAACGAGAGGAATATGGCAGAGTCAAGGCAAGGGCTGTCTGCTTGTAACTGCAGGGACCGGGCAGAAACCGACATGGAGCCAGTCTCCACGGTTGTGGTCAGAGTAGCGGTGGGAGGGCCAGGAAGTGCCCCATAGAGCTTTAGAAGCCCAAAGCTCTGAAGGAGACACAGGAATGTACTTCTGCATGCAGCCAGTACTGAAAACATAAGAGAACTCCACAAAGGCTGAGTTCTAAAGCCTACCTCCATGATTTCTGAAATAGCGTCTAGCGAATGCCTTTGTTCTGTTCTCTAATTTTGGGTGCTGCTGCCCTGCCCATACCTTAAACACAAGCTCAGCCTGCCTGTTGGGTACGACCAATAGGCCAGACCACAGCCAAGGCCATAACTGCTACTGAGAGCCTGCACCTCACAGGTGGGCAATGAAGACTGGGTTAGATCATGTATGGCAGGTACTTGGCATGTAATCATGGCTTCCCAAGCATGGTCATTGGCTTTTTTAGCTATATTATTAGTGTCTTTGTTCTGGAGTCCTGAAGGTTACTGGGAATTGAGAGAAAGGGTTAAAAAACGCTTTTATTAGGGAAGAGGTGTTCCTAGGCTAGTCAAAATGTCTACATATAATATTTTATATATATATATGTATTTAGTTGGATTCACCAAGTGTTTGTTTCCTGGGTCCCTAGCATGGGCTCGGAACCCTGTGGGACATGGTGGAATGCAGGAGAACACGCTGTAGCAGAGGCTGTTGGTATCCCACCCACGTCCTCACTGTCTACCCCAGAGGTCACCCGCAGCCTCCGTGGACCATGGCTTTCTACCTTGAGCTCCTGCCTTTCCTGCCTGAAGGCTCTTTCTGGCAGAAGGAGCACCTCAGTCTTTGGGTGGAATAGGCTTCCAAGGGCTGCCACCACTTTGAGTTGCCTTGATGCTGATAATTGCTGCATTAAACTTCTGTTAACACCTCTAGGAGCAGCAGCAGCCGATGAGAGAGAGAGGAAGTGGCGGAGAAATGGCCCAGCTTCCTGCCCCCTTGGTGGGACAGCTCTGACGTGCTCTGCACACACTCTCAGAAAGTCCCAGAAGAGGTCTAGTCCAAGGTGCCCACAGAAGCAACCCACCCATTATCCACCTTTTGTGGGCTTTCCTCCTCCTCTGTCTCACTTCCCACTCCTTCACCATGTTGTTCCTGGCGTCATGGCATCTACCCAGCATCCTTTAAAAAGTACTTTAGGGGCTTCCCTGGTGGCGCAGTGGTTGAGAATCTGCCTGCTAAGGCAGGGGACACGGGTTCGAACCCCGGTCTGGGAAGATCCCACATGCCGCGGAGCAACTAAGCCCGTGAGCCACAATTACTGAGCCTGCGCGTCTGGAGCCTGTGCTCCGCAACAAGAGAGGCCGCGATAGTGAGAGGCTCGCGCACCGCGATGAAGAGTGGCCCCCGCTTGCCGCAACTAGAGAAAGCCCTCGCACGGAAACGAAGACCCAACACAGCCAAAAATAAATATAAATAAATAAATTTTTTTAAAAAACTTTAAAAATTTCATCCTGATTGGAGAAGTAATCCGTGCTTATCATAAACAATGATGACATCACAAAAATGTGTAGCATAGGAAATGATAGTTCTTTTGGATATCAGATTCCTGCCCCTTCAGCTGGAACTCTTCCTAACAGTTTGGTGAACATTTCTCCATACTCCTTCCCATGTTTTAACAAAGATAACACTTTTTATTATAAAAAATGGAATCATATTATAATAACGTTCTGTAACTTTTTCCCATTTAATATATATTTTCCCAGGGAAGTCCTTATAGCTCTATCCCATTCTTTTAAGCAGCTGCTTCATGTATCAATAAGAGACTATATAATACTTTATATAACTAAGATCCTGTTTATGAACTCTTGGGTTATAGCTAGAATTTTGATACTGTAAATAACGTGCAGTAAGTCTGTGTGCAAACATTATTTGCACCCTGGTGCTAGCATTCTTATGGGGTAAGTTCTTAGAAATGGACTTGCTGGCTTAAAGAGAACCTATATTTTAAATGATGGTAGATACTGTCCAATTGTGCTCCAAAATAATTATACTGGTTTATGCTCATGAGGTTTTCTGTCACTGGCTGGGAAGTTGGTGTGGTTTCAGGGCTGTCATGAGCCAGACAGAGGAGCAAGTGGGGAGACAGGCTTGGCCACCCCAAATACATTCTTGCCACCCTTTCCTTGCTCTCAAGTTCACAGACTCCCATCCTGCCAAAGCTCCTTTAGGGGCTCATTCTCTTTCCTTTTTCAGGGGGACCCTGGAGAGTGGGGAATGGCGCATTTTAATGTCTGGAAGGCACATGGGTGCTACAAATATTTTCATGTTCCTGGTCTATGTGTTCCCAGCCAATCAGGAGGGGAAATAGTGTCTAGAATCAGATAGACCTGGATTCAAATCCCAGCTCTGCCACATCCAGAGTGTATAAGTTTGGGTAAGTCACTTACCTCTCTAGATGGGCTTTTCTCACCTGAAAACTGGAGATCAGAATATTTGCTTTATGAGAATATGATATTCCTTTGGTTAATGCTTAACCTAACTGCTGTAATAGGAGGCCTTAATCTCAGTGGCTTAACACATGGAAGATTATTTCTCACTCAAGTAATGTCCTAAATGGGTGTTTCTGATTGGTGGGTAGCTCTTCTGCAAGTGATGGGGCAGGTTTCTTCCATCTTTGGTTCTTTAACACATGGCTCCAAGGTTCCCGTACTTGTGTGTATCGAGTGGACAAGGAGAAGTAAGCACGGAGGGTCACCGTGGGAGGGTTTATACACATCAGTCCTGCCCACATTCCATTGGCTAGAACTCAGCCGAGTGGCGTGGCAGCCATGAAGCTGCACCTTTCAGGGCTCCTGATGTGGGGAATATAGGCGGCCTCAGCTGCTGTCTTTCTGGATTTACCATCACATCCTGGTGGAGGGAGCCCATGCTTCTCCTGGGCTGTTCCCAGCCAAAGACTAATCATGGCAGAAGTCTTCAGCTAGGCCCATTCTGGTAAGATCAGGGACTCCTCCAGTGGGCGACTCGAGCTTGAAGACCTCCCTTTGGCCAGGCAGAAACTTTCTTGGAGGTGTGATGCAGTCTGAGACTTTTCCTATGAGATGCTCCGTTTTCCTAACTTTATTCCCACAGGCGTCAGACCCTCATGTGGCCTGAAAGCTCTCTCTGCTTCCTTCTTCTCCCTCCCCCAGGGAAAACCTTGCATGTCTAATCCCCTCACATGGTTTCTACTCAGCCAACCTGAACTAATGCACTTGACTACACTTACCTGCAAGGGGGTCTGGGAAATGTAGTTTATCTGTGTGTCCAGGAGGAAGAGGAAGTGGGTGTGGTGAACAGTGAGCCAGTCTCTGGCACAGACATTATGAGAATAAAGATACTATGTAAAGTACGTAGCTCCCTGCCTGATATAGGACAAGGTAGTAAGTGGCTGTTCTTGTCACTGTTGCCATTTGTCCCCTGGTATCAAGTGCCTGCAAACATGTGGTGCATCTCTTTCTCATCCCCACACTTGGCTTGGCCCAGCAGGTGGTCTGACACTCCCTAGGTTTCTTACGAATCAAAGTAGGGAAAGTCACAGACACATGTCCTGAGATGGGGAATTAGTGGGACAGAAGCCACTTCCGGGAACATCTCCTTGCCAGCAGCCACAATTCACCCTCCGCCTGGCTCACCCCTCAGATCGGAGCCCAGTGCTGTGGTGTGACATGACCAGCTTAGCCAACGCTGGCCCCTGGGAGAAGCCCAGGCATCCCAAAAGGAGCATCTTTGCCCATCCCCAGCCATCTCCCTCCACGCCTGCTTCTGAGGGCCGCCACTGCTTTAAGAGTTCCATAAATGCTGATAATTGCTGCATTAAACTTCAGTTTATTATTTTCTCTGGGTGCAGGTATGTGGATGATATGAGGCCTCGCTGCATTTACATACAAATTGAAGATTTTTATTAATCAGTCCAGTACCAGGGATCCAACGGTAACAGTCCATCAGGCCCTTAAATACATTTGGTGACATTTTTACCATGCATTAGCATGATAGGGCAAGGCGAATATAATGTACCAATGATTGCTTTTCCATTGAAAGCACAAACGGTTTCATTTTTCCTGTCATCTCAAATAAGTGTTAAAGAGGGTTTGGAGGCTGTTGTGTCCGCGCCGTATGCTCGGGACTTACAAACACTGATGAGGGCATTAAATAACCATTAGCGTCTCGGCCTGGACCATGGTACCGTCCCTCCTCTTCAGAATTTATTCTTTGATTTAAAGTGAAGGCAATCTGTGGTTGCTTTCATAAAGTCCTGCGGCCCCTCCATTCTCCCTCCAACAAAATGTATTACAACAGTAATTTTATGACTGTTAAAATAACTGTCGTTAACAAGCACTTAATTAAAATGTACAATAAATAGCAGACCACAGCCTTATCTGCTCTCTGGAGCGGCCACGGCCCGAGACTGCAATGCCCAGGCCTGCTGTTGCCCAGCTTGTTTGCAGATTAATTGCTTTTCGAGCTGGCAGGAGCTGCCTCTTCAGCAGCCAGATCGTAAATGACCAGATAGGAACTTTATCAATCAGGCGAGTGCGTCTGTGACCGCTGGTGGATGGGCAGGAAGCCTGGGGGCAGGCGGAGGGCAAGGCTTGGGTTGGGTAGGTGGCCTTCCTGACTCGGGGCGGAGTGGGCAGTCATGGAGGTGGCAGAATCTGGATGATGGCGAAAAACTGGGCGAGGGGCTCCCCGGCGGACTGGTCTGCTCCAGCCCTCATTTGGATAGCTCTGGCGTAATAACAGTTGTGATAATAATAATCACCATCATAGCTAGCACTTACTCTGTACTGCTACTTTATTTTTATCAGTGTATTTAATTGTCACAAGAATTCTATGAGGTTGTGATTCCTAGGATTCTCATTGACAGATGAGGAAACTGAGGCTCAGAGAGGTTAAGTGACTAACCCAGGGTCACGCAGTTCATAAGTGACTCAGCTGGAATTCAGACCCAAGAAGGATTGCTTCATGGGAGGGATGCTTTACCACCGCTGGGGTGGTCATAGTAGATGTGAATTTACTGCGTGCCTGTCAAGTGCCTGGGACTGTGCTAAATTCTTTACATGTATTACTTCCTGTGAGTGTTAATTCCTTTTATAAACTTATTTATGAAGTGCCTACTATGTATCAGGCCTCTGCTAGATGCTAGAGGTACAGTGGTAAGCCTGGGGATCTGATCTCTGCCCCTAGACAGCACACAGGCCATGGGGAAGGCAGCTGTTGAGTAGATAATGGACAGCAGAATTCCTTAAAAAAGGGGTGTGTGTGTGTGTGTGTGTGTGTGTGTGTGTGTGTGTGTGTGTGTATGGGCAAGGAAAGCTCCCAGGAGCAAGTGATTTTTAAGCTGGGGTTTAAGTGGAGCAGGGACCAACCAGGTGATGGGCAGGGGAATGAGCATTTCCAGGCAGGGGGGACAGTGTTTGCGAAGGCATGGAGGAGAGAGCATGGTGTGTCCGAGCAGCTGCGAGAGTTCAATGTGGCTGGGCTTTAGAGTGGTACATATGAGCGGCAAGGGATAAGGCTGAGGAACTCGGCAGGTGCTACGTGGAGGAGGGCCTTTGGACCCAGGGGTGTAGGCAGGGAGCTGATTTCTGCTTTAGAAGGGCCCCATCTGGAGAAGGGTCTTGTCAGCAACTTTGTGAAATAGGTATCATGAGTCCCATTTTTACAGTCAAGGAAACAGAGGCATATAGAGGGAGGGTAAGGGGCTTGCCCCAGCTCACTGGGCCAGAGGCGTCTGGAGCAGATCGTGGTGGGTAGGGGGCCAGCTTCCCACACAGACGCCCAGCGCTTGTCCGCCTCTGCTCGGTTGTCACAGCCCAGGCTGGGGATTACTCTAGGTTTTGAAGCTGGTATCTTAGAACCACTGAAACTACTGAGTCATGAAAATAATTATCTTAAAAGTGTAGAGTATCTTCCTTTGGAAATCCATTTTGCTAGGGTTCTTTCCCGGTCCCCAGGCAGGAAGGTAATTATGGGTAAGTTTGGGAACAATGGGTGAAAATGCTTTAGGCTGCAAATAGCCGGATAAAGTATAAGACCCAACCAACAGGCTGAAGCAATGTGCTCATTTAATCATATTCCACAATGAGAGGTCTGGAGAAGGGCAGTTCCAGTTTGGGCCAGGAGCCCCCCACCCCCAACCATATCATGGAGGACCCGGGCCCTTTTTATATTCCCTTCTGCTCTTCTCAGCATGCTGGCCTTTCACTCTTAATGACCTTTCACAAAATGGTCACAAAATGGCCACCAGATTAAAGGTAGAGGAAGGGAAGGGGCTAAAGCAGGAAGAGCTTTCCAGAAAGCTGGCGGCCCACGTCCCCTTCTGGCCCTTGGTCAGATTGAAGTCACGTGACCACCTCTGGCTGCAAGGTATGCTGGCGTGCAACGCTCTAGCAGCCAGCCTGCCATGATCGGTGGAGTGCTGGGCCCAGGGCCACCCTGAACAAAATCAGATCTCTCGGCTAGCAGGAGAGGGCAGGGTGGATGGTGGGAGGAAGACATCTGATCATGTCTGCCATAGTATCCCATGATTACTTTGTGTCCAGAATTAGGCTAAGGGCTTTGCAGGAAGGCTGGGGAAACTGAGGCTCAGAGAGACCCAAGAGGGGGTACTGTGGTTGGACTCAGACCTGTCTGTCTCCAGGGTCCCTGCTCATAACCTCCAGGGCATAGTTATGTGGACACTGCGGCCCCGGAGTGCGGTGAAGGAGGCTCTCCCTGTATCTAGACACCTGCAGACAGATAGCCCCATGCCCCATCTACACCAGGCACACCAGGCCTTCAGACGGGAGCCTGACTCCTGTTTCCCTCTCCTGAGGGCTACATTCATCCACCCCTCCATCTCCTGACTGCTTGGTAGAGAACACTTCTCTGGATATCTGGCAGTGAGCTCATTTTGGGCAAAACATAGATCTTAGACTCATTTGTATAAAGTCAGTCTCATGATAGTAAGGAAAGCTCCCCTCCAAAAAGATGAATAGAAGGCAATGGTAAATTTTTAAAAATAAGAATGAGATCAACTCTTTTGAGATGTTTGTGTGTGTGAGGTCTCTGGGGCCGGTGCATATAAGCCATCCCACGCTGGGGAGGGGAAGGGCCTTGGTAATAACGTGGCTACAGGCTGCTGAAGGGCCAGGCCGGGAACCTGGCTGCATCCCTCAGCCTGGAAATGCATGAGAGTCCTATTAATGTGCAAGCTTTATTCATATGGGTCCATCCCAGCCTTGTGGATCAGTGGAGACCGGCCAAAGAACTGACCTGGAAGCCACTGCAAACACAGAAACTGCTGTCGGGGGTGCGGTGCAGTGGAAGGAGACACTTCCAATCTTGGCATCTCGGAAGATATTGAACTGAGGTCTCTACCTGACTGTTATTTAAACAAACACAAAAGATGAAGGTAAGTAGTCCAGGGAGGATGCAGGAAACAGTCGGCAAACAGGGGAGCTCAGCTGGGAGGGAGCTGCTCTGTGTTTGTGTCAAATCCATTTGCATCAGAATCCTGCAGGACAGAAAGCCCCAAATGCCAAGTGAGTATGCACAGCTGTTTGCAGGTGTGAAGGACCGGGAAAGAGGAGGGCGGGCAAGGTACACACCTGCCCCCACCCCGATCCTCTGGTGGCCAGTCTCTCCGGTGTGCATGCATTAAAGGGCCAGCTTGGTGGCCCCATGGCCAGAGAGTGACAGCACTACTTGTGCACCAGGTAGAGCCTTACCCTGGCACGCACCATTCTGATTGATGTTGAACTGCTTAGGAGTCTTACTGAGGGAAGACTGCTTACAGAGCAGCCCAGCGGCCACTCTACTGATGGTCCCTTGTCACTGTTCACAATCTCTGGCTTGGTTTCTGCCGAAACTTGCCCATGGAGATCAGTATGATGGGGTGGAAAGGACAGAGGCTTATCGTTGGATCAAAAAGCCCTGGCATGGGCTACTTGTGTCACTTTGGGTAAGTTACGGTCTGGGCGAGCTATAGTTTCCTCTTTGGGAAAATGGGAATAATTTTTCTCAGCATCGTTGGGAGCAGTAAATGAAGTCGTGGTTCCTCTAGAGGTATGGTTCTCCTCCCTTTGCCCGCTGGTGACTTAGATCCTGATTTTATTGTGGGCTTGTCAGGAGACCACTGATCTAGAAGAGAAACCCAGGGACCACTGATGCAGTGTTTGCAACTGTGGGATGAATCCCAAGGGTTTCGGCCCTGCTAGGAGAGGCACTGGGTGACATTGTGACATAGAATTTCATAGCATGGACTGTCCTGCTTTTCAACCCTCTTTCAATCGTAATTAAGTAAAAAAGAGAGCCTCAGTTTGGTGCTAATATGCCCTTAACGCTTTTCCCACTCTTTTTAATCTGCCTTTAAACAAAGACAGATTATAAAGACAGAAAATAGGGCTGGGAGGAGGGGGGATGGGGAGCTACTATTTAATGGATATGGAGTTTCAGTTTGGGAAGATGAAAGAAGTTCTAGAAATGAGCTGGTAATAGGTGCACAAAAATAAGAAGACACAGTGCCACTGAACTAATTGGACACGTAAACATGGTGAAAATGGTAAATGTTTTATCTTGTGTGTCTTCCCACAATAAAAACACCAAAAAACAAAACAGACAGAGCAGGCTTCAGGCACAGAGGTTGTAGTAGGTAACAGCATTGAAGCAGATTTGAATAGTATTAGTTTAAAATGTCATATTTACTCTTAAGGTTGCCTTTTATTGAGGACAGAGAATACTGGCTTTCCATTTCCAAATCTCCACTTGATTCACTTTCCTTTTGAAATATACGTAACTAAGCCAGAGGAGATAGTAGGTAAATAACAGTGCACGGAAAGGGCAAAATCATGAATCTGGAGCAGGAATGCCGGAAGTTGGGGCATCAGTGCCTGAGTCCAATTTTCAGGGGGGACACCTGCAGCCTGGAGGGCAGCACTGGACCCAAAGCCTGTAGCAGAGCAGAGGTTCCTCTGTATCCCCTCCGGGCCCACCCACCTCCTGATTCCCTTGATTCTTTGCCTTGGACTGCCTTCACTTTCCACTGTCCCCAGAAGCTAAGAGGGATTGGGAAGAGAGAGGAAGTAAACGATGAGGCACCCCGTGTCTTTGCCTATGCAATGACTTTGCAGAGATGAGCCTTTCTAGGAGACTTCTGCCTCTCCCTCCCTCTGAATTTGCAGCTTTCAGAAGCAGTTGGTGCTTCCACGGATACTCAGCTAGCTGGGACCAAACTGTTAAAGGGCTGATGGCCTAGCACCTGCCAGAACCTCATATCAAACCTCAATTCAACCCAAATACAAATTTCCTTCGGCTTCCACAAGCTTCTAGGTCTTATTTCTCACGTCCGGGTGGTTGTACAACGTGGACCCTCTCTTCGGTATCAGTGTTCAGGGCCCCTGACTGTGGCTGGGAAGCAGGGGCTTGGGGGATCTAACCTGGCTTGAGGAAGGGTGCTGGGGAACCCTTGGGAGACTAGGTGGTGTGGAGAGAAGACTTAGGGCCTCTCTCTCCACTAAGGAGATTGAACTAAGCATCAAAATATTAGTATCTCCAGCCTGTGATATCAGCAGATCGCTGGGACTTGATTAAGTTTTGGAAGGCATAACTTGAAATGTATTTGTGAAGCAGACTTGGTGGGCAAAGGAGACCAGATTTTGGTCAGACAGAGGTTCAGCGCGGCAGAGGTGGGTGGTGGAGTGGAAGGCAGGTGTTTATCCTGGTTCTGCCAAATCAGCTGCACATTTGAACCAAACATTGCTGCCATCTTTCCCCTCCCTCTCCCCAGGGAGTTACCACAGAAGCAAAGGATCATGTTTTGATGTTTTTCTCTGCCGCTAAGTTTTGTCTCTAATTTTAACATTTGGATCATGTTCCGGTCAGATTGGAAAGATCTGTCTGCTCATCTGCAGAAAGAACATACTATTCCCAGTGAAATCTACGTAACAAGACCTGGCAGTTTCCGAGAATCCTCCCCCTTCTCCTCCCTCCCTGCCACATGTAACCCCTAAAGTTTGTCAGAGTAGGAGAGAGCTGAAATTGCCTTCTTTCTTACGTGACTGTCCCACTTATACCAGTCAGGAGAGGCTAGGTTATGATGTAGTAACAAATAGCCCCCAATGTCGCATGTCATTGTCCTCAAGCAAAGGTTTATTACTCACTCACACTTCATGTCTGACGTGGCTTGGTGTGGAAACTGGGGATGGGGAGGAGGGGGGACTCTACTCCATGTGGTTTGTCACTCAGGGACTCAACTGATGCCAGTGGCATCTCCACACGAAGCTTCCAGAGTTCTTCATGTCAGGGGAAGTGATGGCTGGAGAGCTGAGCTTGCTCACATCTCATTGGCCATGACTAGGCCTAGAGGCAGGGAATTACCATTCTTCCTGTTTCCCGAAGTAGAAGAGCAGTAGGTCCTGGTGACAGTAGTAATCTCTGTGCCCCACTGAAGCCTCTAGGCTTTTGGTCCTTTCTGTAGGGCTCTTCTCAAAGCCCAGGTGCTTTCTTCCTCCTTGGGATCCCCTCCCAACCCCACCCCTATGGGCTTCTCAGTGGAGCCCTTTGGGAAGAACTTGTCTTGGACTCACTCCAGACAGTAGGGTGGTGCAGTGGTGAAGAGCACAGATTCTAGAGCCAGACTTCCTGGGTTTGAATCTGAGCCCAAGGAAACGTTCTAACATTTCTGACCCTCAGTTTCTCATCTATAAAATAGAGACAGTGACAGTACCCACCTCCCAGGCTTATTGTCAGTATCAAGTTGCCCATATATGTAATATGCTTCAGGAAGTCGCCTGGCACACAGTCAGCTCTCTGTAAGCATTGTTTTAATTATGTGACCTGTGGCACTGAATGCCTATTATGAATCAGGCTGCAAGGTGCACGGGAAAATAAGTCGCAGGCCAGCTTGGCGCTTGGCTGGAGATGTTGGGGTCAGCCAGGCCTTGCCATTCCAGCCAGGCTGCTGCTGTTCTTTGCATTTCCTCATTCTCTGCCAGCTTCCTTGCACTTTCCAGAATGGAAATCCATGACCATGACAAGGATGTTTCCTCACCCTCATATGCCTCCTGGAGTGAGACCCAAGTGGAGCCTGGGCCCAAAGCCAAGGGCAGAGCAGAAAGGAGCTTTGCCTCCTCAAGGGTTTCTAACTCTTTGAAAGTATCCTCCCAGAGCAGCCTGGCTCCTAAAGCCGGGAAAGCAGGGGCGGGCTTTGTATAATTTCTCTGCTGCTAGCTGGGTGATTCTGGCCAAGCCAAGCCTCAGTTTCCTAATCTGTAAAATAGGGGTTATAATATCTATCACGCAATGTGGTCACAATCCTGAGGATCCAGTGATAGAATGTAACAACATGCTTAGGATCAGGCCTGGCACAGAGGAAGTGCTCAATACGGCTCCCATTACTCTTATTATTACTGATGACAAGTGTGGGGAACTGGGGAAGAGGAAACCAGAGAATTAAACAGGGGTGGGTCCATGCAGCCTCTGTAATCATTTGGGGAGTTCAAACTACCCCGAGGACAAAGGGGCAGCACTGGAGCGTTTTAATCAAAGTATGACATAACTGGGTCTCCACTTTGGGAAGATTTCTCTGGCTTCCTTCTAGAGAGTACATTAATAGGAGTAGGATGGGAGCAGAAAAGCATCCAGTAAATGTCTTGGATTAGGATGACATCAGTGGAGGATAGAGAAAAATGGATTCATCATGTATTTAGCAGACAGCATACTATTACGAGCAGATGTTTATATAGCATTAACTATGCACCAGGGACTGTTCTAAGCATTTTACACTATTTGCTCATTTAATCATCACAACCACTTTATGAGGTAGGTTCTTCCATCATCAACACCATTTTTTTGATATGGAAACTGAGGCACCAAAAAGTTAAATAACTTGCCCAAGTTTGCACAGCTAGATAGGGGTTGGAGATGGATTTGGAATCAGGAGGTGTGGTTCCAATGTCATCCTCTTAAAACTGGGCATCAGGGGACTTCCCTGGTGGCGCAGTGGTTGGGAATCCACCAGCCAATACAGGGGACATAGGTTCAAGCCCTGATCCAGGAAGATCCCACATGCCGCAGAGCAACCAAGTCCGTGTGCCACAACTACTGAGCCTGAGCTCTAGAGCCGGTGCTCCGCAACAAGAGAAGCCACTGCAAGGAGAAACTTGTGCACTGCAACGAAGAGTGGTCCCCACTCGCTGCAACTAGAGAAAGCCTACTCGCAGCAACGAAGACCCAACACAGCCAAAAATAAATAAATAAAACTAAATAAAAAGTTAAAAAAAACCCCAAAAAACCCAAAAAACTGGGCATTGTTTTGGTGATTGATTGGATACGGAGGAGTGTATCTGTTATCTATGACCCCAATGATGCTGCATAACAACCACCAAAAACCCAGCCGCATAGACCAGGAAACATCTTTTGTGTGTATGCTCATGGGGTCTCTGGGTCGACGGGGCAGTTCTGCTGCTCTGAGCTCACTGGGGGACTCACTCACTGGTCTGTGTTTAGCTGTGGGCCTGCAGGTGGCTTTGCTGGGCTGGGTTCTTTCACAGGTCTGAGGTGTCAGGTGGACTCAGTGCTGCTCCGTGTTTCATGCTCCAAGAGGCTAGCCTGGGCATGCTCTCGGAAGAGCAGAGGTGCTGAGAGTGATTGGAAACATGAAACTAATGGACCACGGTCACATAGCCATGTGCCATTGACCAAAACCAGTCCCAAGGCAGCCCTGATGCAAGGGGTGGGGATATGGACTCCACCTCTTGTTGGGTCCAAAGCATGGGTACAGGGAAAGTGAGACACTTGGGCCATTTTGCCCAGGATTTTTGCTCAGGCAGCTAAGTGAACATTACAAGTTGCTGAGAGGAGTGGAAATAAGGGCAGTTTATGGGAGAAGATGAGGAGGTTGAGGCTCGGTGAGACAGGATGTCTTGCCCAAGCTTGCACAGTTAGTATAATCAGGGTACAGACTCCAGCTGGTCAGAACTGAAAATTATCCCAGTGACCAGATAGGTGTAGCTCTGTGGCTATCGATGACCTTGCTGGAGGCAATCACTTGGAAATGACGCATATTAACGATTCTGCGTTCAGAAGCCCTGTTTTCTACCAGCTCTGTTCTGGGATGCCCGAGTTTCCTTTCATATACTAAGAGTACTCTCCTGGCTCAGGAAAGTGCCCCCCAACGGGCTTCCTTCTTCACACCGTAGGAATTGAACAGCCTGTTTTCACCTCCAGGGAATAATCTGGTATTGTGCTGGCCTCTGGGCTGCTGGCCTTTGGCGTCTAGAGCAAAGTCTTTCCCTAGGACTCCTGGCCTCACCATCCAAAGCCGGCCTAACCCTGCCTCTGGGGCTGGGGTGGGCTGAAGTTGTGGCTCACCCTCTTCCGGTATAATCACTGAAAACCACTCCTGCTCCCCCACTGAAGGGGGTTTGAATAGCTGCGTCTACATGGAGGCGGTCCATGAGCCTGGCTTTCCTTAAATCTCCGGCACCTGAGTCCTCAGGGCCCATTCCGGACACGCAGAAACCTTCCAGGCCTTATGAATCCCTTCCCAGTCAAGGGAAACTTCTCACCTTCTCCAGCAGGGCTGACCCACCTGCAGAACTCATTTCCTGCACGTTTCAGCAGTCTCGGCCTCAGCAGCCTTTAGCCCAAGCTGGATCCAAGCTCAAGCTCCCCAGCCCTGCACCGCTTTGGCAATGGCCTCTAGGCGCCCTGCCTTCTCCCACACTGGACTGTCCTCAGGGAAGCCTCAGGGCCTGTGTGTTCCTTTAAAGGTACTGTTTCTCCTGGAAATGTCACTGGTGCAGGCTAGTAGAGACCCCAGACTGTTTCTCCTGGAAATGTCACTGGTGCAGGCTAGGAGAGACCCCAGACGATGGTGAGCTCAGACTGGCCCCTCTCCAGTGGAAATGATCAGAAGCAGTCTCAGTTCTAATGGGCATATAAAGCCAATACTCAACGAGCACTTACTACCTACAAAGCATTACGCCAATGTATTTGCTCTCCCTATCTCCTCTTTCCTTTCTTCCTTCCTCCTCTGTAGAGGGATGCTGTGGGCTTAACAGTGAGGAACTTAGGAATTAGCCAGGCCAAAATTTGGGGCAAATGATTTCTTAATCTTCTTTGAGCCTCAGGTCTCCCTTCTGTAAAATGGGGCTGACATATTCCCCTTGTAGGGTCATGGAGAGCATTAGAGGTGACGTATGTAAAGGGCCTGGTACACAGTAGGCTCTAAGTATGTGCTGGTGGAGCTTTTTATTGTTGCTGTTGTTAGTGAGCCCAGAATCCCCGTGGCTGCCCTGGACCTCTGCTTCCTTCTCCTCGCAGCCTGATTTCTTCCATCCAAGGACCCCGTGGGAAACTACCTACCCTACCAAGATGGGGAATGGGACACATGTCTGTGGCTCACTCTGATGAGTGAGTCTGAGGGCTGGGGATGTACAGTGATGGGGGTTTCTTCCTCCCTCTTTGGAAATGATTTATCAGCTGGCACTGACGATTGTGGCCTGAGATGGAACCCCTGTGGCTGGGAAGTAGCAGCACCAAGGAGGATGGGCTGGGTAACAGGATCGCTCGTTGGACAGTAAACTGGTTGGTGGGTCAGGCATCTTCCCTCCTTTCCTGACACCTCTCTTGACATCTTCTTCTTTCCTCCCTCATGTGAGACAGCCATTTCTGCCACTCACCCTCTGTCCAGTATGGCTAACTGGTCCTGCTGACTTAAATCACCGTTTTTTCATAACCCCCCAAAGTTTACCTCCATTAAGCTGTATTTCCCATTAAATTGTAGTCCCAAGGTAAGAGCCAATTCTGCAACAAATGTGTGGCCACAAGCCTCTCTCTGCTAGTTTATTATCTGTGCTGGGGTTGCTGGGGTCTGGGATGGTGAGGCCTGGCTCTGTGCAGAGGCAAAGAGTGGGAATTCTGCATCTGCCTCCCCTCCCCTGCTCCCCTTTGCCTTGGGGAGACCTGCCTGCTAATTTATCTGGGAACCTTTGGGCTTTGATGCCTAATGGGTCTGTTTTCCAACTCTCTAAACAGATGAGTGAGTGTGAAAAAGAAGTCAACACATAACACAGGCTTCCTTCAGAAGATCTTGAAACAAAGCAAACAGCTGCCAGCATCACTGAAGCGAGAGCATCCCCAGCCTCATGCAGCATGGGACAAATTCCACTCGCTACTTCGGAGCTAGAAAACTCGGAACTGGGGCTTGTGTCATACAGAAATGAGAAGATCATGGTTCCTTCAATTACTGGCTGTGCAAACTCAGGGAAGTGACTTACTGTGCTGCAATTTCTCCGCCTGTAAAATGGGGATGCATAATGATGCTAGTCCCATAGAATCACACTGCAGATAACATGAGGTCATGCATGGAAAGCATTTAGAATAATGCCTCACATAGAGTCAGCTATTATAGTTTCAATTCAAATGGTTATCAGTCAAGCTGAAATGGCTCCGTGACCTTGGACACGTTACCTACATTTTTCATGCCTCAGTTTCCTCATCTGTAAACAAAGGGACAGTCATACCTGTGTCATGGGGGTAGTTTCAAAAATCCTAATTAAAAATTATAAAAACTTCTAAAAATCCTTAGTATATTGGTTAGCACTTTAGCAGGGTCTCAATAAACCCGGTTTCCTTCCTTTCACTGAGGCTGAATCCAAACAAACGGTAAGTTAAAATAACAAGGTTGTTTCCTTAAGGGAAAAAAAAAGTTATTGTAGCATAACAAATCTAAAGTATACATCTCTCTCTCTTTTACTTAGTTGCAATGACATTTATTATAGTGTTCTTTGAAATTAATTAATTAATTTTTAATTGAAGGCTAGTGGATTTACAATATTATATTAGTTTCAGGTGTACAATATAGTGAGTCAATATTTTTATAGATAATACTCCATTTAAAGTTATTACTAAATAATGACTGTATTTCCCTATGCTGTACAATATATCCTTATTGCTTATTTATTTTTATTTTTATTTTTTTTAAAAATTTATTTATTTATTTATTTATTTATTTATTTTTGGCTGTGTTGGGTCTTCGTTTCTGTGCGAGGGCTTCCTCTAGTTGCGGTGAGCGGGGGCCACTCTTCATCGCGGTGCGCGGGCCTCTCACTGTCGCGGCCTCTCTTGTTGTGGAGCACAGGCTCCAGACGCGCAGGCTCAGTAGTTGTGGTTCACGCGCCCAGTTGCTCCGTGACATGTGGGATCTTCCCAGACCAGGGCTCGAACCCGTGTCCCCTGCATTGGCAGGCAGCTTCTCAACCACTGCGCCACCAGGGAAGCCCGCTTATTTATTTTATACATAGTCGTTTGTATGTCTTAATCCTCTACCCCTTTCTTGCCCCTCCTCCTGCCCCTCTCCTTACTGGTGACCACTAGTCTGTTTTCTGCATCTGTGAGTCTGCTTCTGTTTTCTTATATACTTTCATTTGTTTTATTTTTTACATTCCACATATAAGTGATAACAGAGTATTTGTCTTTCTCTGACTTAGTTCACTAAGCACAGTACTCTCTAGGTCCATCCTAAAGTATACACCTCTTAAAGGTGAAACTCAATGAATTTTTACAAATATATTCACGACTCAGATCAAGATAGAGAACACTTCTGATACCTCTGAGGGCTCCATTGTGCCTCTTTCCTGTCAATACTCTCACCCCTAGAGACAACCATTATCCTGATTTCCAATACCATAGATTAGTTTTGCCTGTTCCTGAACTTCATATAAACGAGGTGATAGAGTGTATACTCTTTTGTGTCTGGCATTTTCAGTTCAAGATGATGTCTTCAGATCCATCCATGTTATTGTACATATCCATTGGTAATACACACTTGGGCCATATCCAATTTTAAGTTACTTACGAAGGAAGTTGCTGTGTACCTTCTCATACATGTCTTTTCATGGATATATGAACTTATTTTTGTTGGGTGGATACCCAGGAATAGAATTGCTGAGTCATAGCCAGGTGCCTGTTAACTCTGGTAGATTTTTGCCAAACATTTCCAAAGTAGTTACTCACAGGTTACTTTTTGAATTGTTAAATTTTTTTTTTTTTAAGAGGAGGAATTAAGTTTAGAAGAGATTTAAGGCTGAATTTATTTCATTGAATTTTTATTGAATTCTAATTTCCTCTTTCTTATATATCATTACTTATGATTCACGGAGAATTGACAATCTTCCATAGAAACAGCTGTGATTATACCTAAATATATTGCTACAAAAATATTCACTATTTATACTGGAAATAAATGAAAATAATCTAAATGTCTGTCAATAGAGGAATGATTAATAAATCATAGTATTTCCATATTATGCCATTGCAAAATAACATGAAAAAGTACTAGCCTGGTAAGATGTACAAATGGTAGTAAGAGTATAGAAGGTATGTTGCAGAATATTACACAGAATATGGATTATACATGTTTCTTATATGTTAGGAAATGTTTTATGGTGGGCTGTTTTGAAAATTGTTTTAAAATCTCTCTCTACCTATCATCCATCTATCTATCTATCTATCCATTGAAATTGGGCAAAGAGTATGAAAAGGCAATTCACAGAAGAGGAAACAGGAAAGGCCAGTAAACATACGAAAGATTCTCAATTTCATTAGCAATCATGGAAATGCAATGAAAACAACCATGAAATATCAGTTCACACCCAGTCAATTAGAAAAAGTTTGACGTTGACAACACCATGTTGACGGTGGAGAATCTGGAACAACACAAACTTTCATACACCGGAGGTTATTGCCAAATTGTTCTCTGAAGTGATTCTACTAATTAATATTCGATGGCAGGAATACAAATTAGGGCAGTCATTTTCATGAGCCATTTGTGAATATTCAGTAAAGAGGAAGATACTCATATATACACAGATATTCCAACTAGCTCTATACTGGAGAAAATTATGCCCATGTACACAAGGAGATGGATGCAAAAATGTTCACGGCAGCATTGTTTCTAAAAGGAAAAATTAGAAACAACACCAGTATTTCTCTACAGGAGAATGTATAAATAAATTGTGGTACAATGACACCATAAAATATGATATTGCGTTAAAAAAAGAATAAAACAGTGTCACAATGTAACTACATGGAGAATCTGCAAACAATGCAGAAGGGGAAAAAGCAAGCTGCAGAAGATTGCATATCCTATGATACTGTTTCTATAACAAGTAGCATTGAATAAAACAATGTTATATGTTGTTTTATGACTATAAGTACATGTAATGGAAGTATAATAGGGGTATCAAAATGATAATAATTTCCAGACAAAGGTTACCTGAGGGAGGGAGGAAGGGAATGATATAAGAGACACAAGGGCTTTCAATTTTGTCTGTAATGTTTTATTTCTTAAGATGGATGGTGCGTTCTTGGATATTCATTACATTAATCTCTGAAATACTTAATATCAAAGTAAGATTTATCCATCCATCCATCTGGAGGGATCTATATCAAAATGTTAATGGTGGTTATTTCTGAGTTGTAAAAATATGGGGGAGAGTGTATTTCATTTCATTTTCTACTTTATATATTTCTGTTGAATTTTTAATTAGTATATATTGCTCTAAAAAGGAAGAAAAAAAGAAAGTTGGTAATCCATGCATGCTAGATGTGCTAATTCTCGGTTAAAGAGAGCGTTTCATTTTCTGACTATTCAGGATAAGGCCCTAGCTGTAAACGAGGGTGGATTCTCTGTTAGAGTAGAGACGATTCCTCCTGGAAGGGTTGGGGAGGTGGGCAAGAAGAAGGGCCTGAGTTGCTATGGGTGGGTGGGGTGGACTTAGGCCTTGGAGGACCCCGTGCTCAGCAGGAAGACAGGAAGATGGGACGGCTGGGCTGCAGGTGCTTGAGTCCTGTAATCCTCAGCTCTTTCCCCCATTGTCACAGAGCCCCAGTCACAGTGGACCATTTTAGGACCAAGCCACTCCTGAGATAAAAAGTCTTAAAAAGCAGAGACAGACCAATAAAATCCTTCTAGGTTATAGTCTCTTCACTTGGAGCCAAATGGATTGCTTGTTAATATCTTCCCCCCATTTGCCTTATGACCAATTAGCAGCTATGAAGACCCAGCTCATCCTGGCATGAAGCTTTTCCCTAGCAGCGGCTGTCACTGCTATGAGCTTGGGGACTGAGGGTGATTTCCTGCCCGCCCCCCTAGTGCCCCAAAGCTCACTCCCCAGATTAAGCCTGCGGGGAGTGTTGTGTTCTGGGCACCAGCGCTGCCTGACCCTATCGGGGAACCCACAGGAAAGCCTTGGGCTGCCGTCTACCCAGACCTCCTGCCTTGAGATGCTGCCCCCAAGTGACTCATAGACAGGCTGCCTGTCACAGAACCTGCAGCCAAGATCCAGATGCAGCTTCTCCTTCCCCCCTTCCTTCTTTCCTTCCTTCCTTCCTCCCTTCCTTCTTCCCTTCCTCCCTTCCTTCTTTTCTTCCTTCCTTCCCTCCTTTCCTTCCTTCCTTCCTCCCTTCCTTCCTCCCTTCCTTCCTTCCTCCCTTCCTTCCTCCCTTCCTTCCTCCCTTCCTTCTTTTCTTCCTTCCTTCCTTCCTTTCTTCCTTCTTTCCTTCCCTCCTTCCTTCCTCTCTCTCTCTCTTTTCCTTTCTTTCTTTTACATCCTAACACGCAAACAATGTCCGTGCCTTTATATTGAGCATTCTGCGTACCAGATGCTATGCTCAGCGCTACAGCACCGTGAGAACAATCATCCCAGTTTGACAGTCAGGGCTACTGAGGCACACAGAGAGAGGTTAAGTGACTTGTTCAAGGTCACCTCATGAGACACTGGCAGAGCTGAGGTGAGAGCTCAAAGTCTGTGCTTTTCACTGTGAATCTGAGAAAAGTATATTCTAACAACCACAAGGTTCTTGAAATGTCAAGAGAAGAGCAAGTATAATAAACGTTCCCATCAAGGAGCGTCACTTCTCTCACTAAGACAGCAACACTGCATGTGGAGACAGAGTTTTATTCCTTCCGTGAGTGTTTATTGAGCACCTGCTGTGTACTATGCACTCTTCTAGGTGCTGAGGATTTAGCAGTGGATCAAACTGACATCTCTCCGTTTCTGACTCAGTTTACATTCGAGGGGGATGATGGAGACTAATGAAATAAAGTTATACAAACGAGAAACTGAATCAGAGCAGCCTGTGAGATACACAGAGAAATAAAATTGGGTGGCATGATAGAGATGGAGACAGGGTGGGCCCGGGAAGGTCTCTCCAGAGCCCTGACCGTTGAGATGAGGTGACTATATGGCAAGACCTTGGGGGGAAGAATGTGTCCCTGCGAAAGGACCAACAAGGACAAAGGCCCTAGGCTAGGAATGACCATTTCAGGTTTGAGGAACTAAAAGGCCAGTGAGACCACAGTGGAGTTGGGGAGGAGAAGCTTAGTACCAGCTGAGGTTGGGAGCAAGGCAGGGGCTGGACATATACGGCCTGGTGGGTCATGCTTGTGAGCTTGGGTTTTATTCCATCTGCAGTGGAAGGAAGTGAGAGGGTTTTAGGCAGGGGAATGATGTGACTTTGGTCTGATTTTTTCAAGATCCCTCTGGCTGCTGTGTGGATAATAGCAATAGATCATGTCAAGATCGCTGAAGCACGTGTAGGACGGTCAGCAGGCTACTGGGAGTGGGGCTAGGGCATGCACAGGGTACCCCTAGGACGGCTGCCAGGAACAGGAGGGCTGGGGCCAGAGTTTGGAGACCAATGCTCTTCTTGGAGGGACATAAGTTAGCAGTCTAGCTGCTGAGCCTTTGGGAATAAACGGACACCAAGTCAGGGCTAGAAAACAGGGTTTGGATTTCATGTTTCTTGAGCAGCCCTCTTCTCTAGGCTTGATACTGGACCCTTTGTGTCTCTTGTGGGGCAGATATTTTTATCCTTTTCTGTGCAGTAGATGTCTTTACCCTCATTTGTGCCAGACGCTTTATTTGCAGTGGCAACAATTCAAAGAGGTATGTACCACCTCCCAGTGGTGAAGGGTGGAGCTCTTGGGCCAGATGGGCTGGGCTCAAATCCCACTCCACCACCTGTGGGATCTTAGGCCAGTTACTTCACCTCTGTAAACCTCAGAGTTCTCATCTGTATTACGTATCTGTCAGCGAGGATTCTTCTGGCTGCAAGTAAGAGCAAACACCAGCTTAAACAATCAGGAAATTTATTCTTTCACATAACTGCAGGTGCCAGCCTAGTGTCATCTGTGGCTCAGTGCTGTCTTTCTGTCTCTCTGCTCTGCCATCTCCAGATTAACTTCATCCTCAGGCTGGAGGAGGAATGGTTGAGGCAGCTTCTGGCATCACATCCAGATGTGACAATGTCCAGGGGAAGAGGAGGGACCATCTCTTCCTAGAGCAAGGAAACCTTTCTCAGAAGACCCAGTCTTCCCTCCATGCCTCATTGGCTGAAATCAGGTCCCATGCTTATTCGTGATTCTAGAGATAGCATGGGGGATGGGATGGCCAAGCCTGGTTTAGATTAAACACAGCAGGGGTCAGGTGGGGTGAGCTGGGAGTTGGCGGGGGCGTTTGGATGATGCCAAGTCAACCACTGTGGCTACCATCCTGCATCAAAGGGTTGAGATCCAGGCTCGAGCGTTTGGGACAGGGCGTGACACATAGTAGGTGCTCAATAAATCTTAGGTCTGATAGCCAAGAAGGAGGAGGAGGAAGACGAGAAGGAGAAAGAGAAGAAGATCCACCTTTCAAAGACCCAGGGCACTCGGTGGCTATAACATCAAAGCCAGTGCTCTTTTGGTTTCCTTTTCTTTTGCCTCTGTTCTGAGTTAGGTTTTCATGACAAGTGTTGGAGAGCGAAGGCAGAGTTGGTCTGAAGGATCAAGGACAGTTTGCCACCCAAGATGTTTGGTTCCCTGAGGGCGAGGTCTTGATCTCCCCAGCCTCTGCCCCAGCCCCCCACAATTCTCATAGAGCCTATGCTCTACCTCAGGCCTCCCTCCCCATAACACCTCCCTGCTGTCATTCTCAGAGTCCCAGTGCCCAATGCTGCATGGAATCCCTGAGACCTCTTGATCCCTCACCACTTAGGTCAGGATGCCTGTTCCCAGCACCCTGCTGAGCCATCTTACTCAACTCTGAAGAATTTCTGGGCAATTCTGAGACAGCTTCCATGCAGTGAGCAAGTTCTCTGCTCTGCCACGAGCAAAGCACAAGCTATGAGGCCTTGGGCCAATGATATCACCTCTCGGAGCCTCAGTTTTCTCATCAGTAAAATGGGACAATAAACCTCTGTTTTCTGGGCCTGTTCTGAGGATGAAATGAGATCATGTGGGTGAAACACAGGGTCCAGCATGAAGTTTCCAGCTGTGATTTGTTTGTTTTTATGGAGGTGAAATTTACACAAGAAAATTATGCAAATTTTATACTTAAATTTCAGTGTCATTTAGTACATCGAAATGTTGTGTAACCATCACCTCTGTTTAGTCCCCAAATATTTTTATCACCCCATATCCATGAAGCAGTCCCTCCCAAGTCCCCACCCTGGTGCAGTCCCTGGCAACCACTAATGTGCTTTCTGTCACCATGGATTTACCTATTCTGGATATTTCATATAAGTGTAATCATACAATATGTGACCTGTGGTGTCTGGTTTCTTTCACTTAGCATGAGTTTTCGAGATTTATCTATGTTGTAGCATGTGTCAGCACCTCATTCCTTCTCATGACGGAATAATATTCCATGTAAAGACCACATTAAAAAAAAATACTATTCATCCATTGATGGACATTTGGGTTGTTTTAACATTTGGCTGTGGAATAATGCTGCTGTGATCACGTAGGTACCTGTGCTTGTTTGAGTTCCCTGCTTTCAATTCTTTCGTACATTTACTTAGGAGTGGAATTTCTGGGTTATATGATGATTTTATGCTTCATTTCATGTTCCCACCAGCAGTGTAGGATGGTTCCCATTTCTCACCAACACATATTATTTTCCATTTTTTGATTATAGCCATCCTTGGGGGTGTGAAGTGGTATCTTATAATTTATTTTTAAGCAGCGGCATGGAGGGAGATGGTTTTAGGGGTCTGAGTGGTCCACATTCCTGAGAAATGGCTTTGTAACGCTGATCAGCCGTAACCAGTGTTGTCTGTTCTCGACTGTGGGCAGGCGTGCCTCTCCCCAACCCCACTCGTCCCTCACCCCACCAGAGCCGGGGACTCTGAGGCTGGCGGGAACTCCCCCGCCGGAATCTGCCTTCCCTTGTTCCTGAGTCGGGGGAAGGGTAGACGCTAAAGGCTCTTCGATGAGAGAAACCGGGATCATCTTTCGGTCCTGCGTTTCCGGCACCATGATGCTCTCCCTAAGACGGCGGGTGGTGTGGAGGGCCAAGCAGAGCTGCCAGGGTTTCAGGTAGAAACCTCCTGGGTCTCCTTTCTGCTGCTACTGAGTTCCTGCCGTGGGGAGTGAAGAGACCCAGGCCAGGCTTGGGAAGGTGGGCCTCACCGTGGTCGCCCTGAAGGGGGCATCCTCCTCTCAGCAGCCTCTGCTGCCTTAGCCTCCCTCCAGAGCCCCAGGAAGGCGGCTCCACCCTCCCCAGGGCGTTCCCTGTCTTCTGCGTTTCTCTGCCTGAGAACCAAGCCCGGCTCCCACCACCAACACAGGTCTGGGTCCGACCCCAGCTTTTTTTTTTTTTTTAATAAATTTATTTATTTATTATTTATTTTTGGCTGTGTTGGGTCTTCGTTTCTGTGCGAGGGCTTTCTCCAGTTGTGGCAAGCGGGGGCCACTCTTCATCGCGGTGCGCGGGCCTCTCACTATCGCGGCCTCTCTTATTGCGGAGCACAGGCTCCAGACGCGCAGGCTCAGTAGTTGTGGCTCACGGGCCTGTTTGCTCCGCGGCATGTGGGATCTTCCCAGACCAGGGCTCGAACCCGTGTCCCCTGCATTGGCAGGCGGATTCTCAACCACTGCGCCACCAGGAAAGCCCCTGACCCCAGCTTTTGGTCCCTGCTGTCTGTCCCTGTCATTGGACTCCACTCTGCCCTGGGTGGAGGCTTGTTTCGGATTTAGTGGCCTGCCAGCCCTTGCCCTGCCCCCAGCGGCTGCTGCCACGCCTTTCGTGACCTGGAAGACCAGGTCTCACTAAAGAGGCTCCAAAGTGCGCAGGATGCCTGCTTGCATTCTGAGCTGAGCGGACTGGAGAACGGCGGCCCAGGCGAGGGGGGTTTGGACACTATAGCAAGTCGTCCAGACCTGTAGAGCTTTAAGCCTATGTCTCTGACCTTCCAGGTCCTTTGGACAAGGCAATGGCCATCAAATCTGGGTTTTCTGAAACGCACTGACCTCCACTAGCTCTAAGCCACCCATAGTCCCCTTTCATTGGGGACACGCCCCAGCCCCCCGCCGCCCCGCCCCCCCCAGTTCATCTCCTCTTTCATCTCCTTTATTAATAACCCTCTCCATCCCCTTCTCACCCCACGCAGGGCACAAGCCCTTCGGCCACCTAAACTCCTGTGGGGGATGAGATGGGCGAGGGAAAAGGGGGGGCGGGGGCACCAGCCACTCACACCTTGTTTCCAAATGTCTGGGACCATCTCTCCCCAGCTTCCTCCAGACCCCTGATTTGGATATGGGTCCCCGTGAGCCTCGCTGCTCTTTTGCGCTGAGGTCCTTACCTGCTGAGGTCACAAACCAGCTTCGCCTTTCATTAGTCCCACTTTCCCCTTTAAAAGCAAAAATAACCCCTCCCCCAGCAGCTCTATCAGTTTAAAAAATTTTTTTGGTCATTGCTGGAGTCCTATCTTCCGGGAGATGGGCAAGCAGAAAACAACCAAAAATTAAAAAAGAGAAAAGTACTTATAATTCTGCCACCCAGCATTAACCTTTTTTACATAACAATAACGAGAGCAAGAATCACCAATTACTGAACATTTATTTTGTATCAGATATGGAGCTGAACACTTTACATAGGTAATCTTATTTGATCGTCGCAACAGCTCTGTGAAGTAGGAATCTTCTGCATTTTACAGATGAAGGAGCTGAGGCTTAGAGAAAAGTTATATAAATTGCCCGAGGTGGCATAGCTTGTAAGATTCAAACCCCAAACCTGTCTGTCTGCCTGCAAAGCACACCCATCTCTCAAACACTCTTCAAGTAAATGCACGAATACAAAATATTTTAATGGAATTAACTGTAGCTCTTGCTCTGTAACCTGCTTTTGCTCCCTCATTTAACAACAGATAATTAATATCTTCCCCAGATCACTGTGTTGTCTTTTGCAATATTATTTTATGTAGCTGCTGAGTATCTCATTGTCGGCATGTTCCAGGGCTTGTTTAGCTAATCCCCTATTGCTGTGCAGGTAGGTTGTTTCTAAAGTTTTTGGTTTTATAAACAACGCTGCAAAGAACAGACCTGTGCTAATTTATCTTGCCAATGGTTCACTGTAGTTTTCTTACAGATAAATTCCCAGAGGGAGACGTTGGGAGGGAGGGGACATGTTTTTTAAATGTCTGTAACATCTTTGGATCAGTTACATATAATTTGTGAATACAAGCTGTGCCGTTCACCGAGGGAAGGTTGACACCTTTCCTGACTTGCTGGGATTTGCACAACCTGGAATTAGATGGGTTATAAACGAGGCTTCTAATAGCCCTGGATTATCTGTGGCGATTGTCAGGTCATGTAGAGGTGGTAATTTATTAAGCAGATTTTTCAAATGTGTCCAAATACACCGGGGTGGAACTGAGCGTGGGAGGGGTTTGTGGAGGAGGAGGAGGGGTGTGGTATTCGGGGGAGCTGGTGGGCAGCTGGTGGCCATTTGTCTTGGGGCTGGCACATGCCACCAACCTCTCTGTTTGATGTAAAGCTAAAGAAACTGCCCCGGGAGTGAGCTGCCCCCCAGATTCTTGGGGAAGGGATGGGGGGGCAGCAGGGGGTGGAGGCCATGTGGGCGTGTGGAGGTAACAAGTCGCGCCCTGTTCCTACAAGATGGTGGAAGCCATTTCCACATGGTTGTGACCTTGCTTCAGAGGCCAAGGAACAGCTGCTGGTGATGGTGACGTTCCGCAGAAGAATTTCTTCAGGGAAGCTCTTCACCAGCTAAACAGTCTCTCATTCACGAAGACTGTGAGGAAGGGGAATTTTCTCCGTGCAGGAGGGACGCCCTGCCCCCTGGTGCTCCCGAGGCCCGCCTTACTGATCCGGTCACATTCTTTGGGCATCACTTGTTCGATCACATTACCTGCTCCCTGAACAGACAGGAAGGAGAGGCTGTGAGGTGGGGACTTCATGGGTACGCGCACCAATTTAGCTGGAGCGGAACCAGTTTGGACTTCAATCTGGTTGTTGCATGAGAGGTATGGGCCAGTTTTCTGGGCAGACAGGGCAAATGGGGTCAAGGAGACCGTCCCTGCCCAGAGAGGCTTTCCTTCAAGTGGGGCCACTAACTCCAGGGCCGGGACGAGGTTTTCTTAGGTGGAGGTCAATATGGTGGGCGACGTACCATGGACGTTGGGGGGTGAGGAATGAACAAACAGAAGCCTGGCGGGCAGTGGTGAGCTGGGGTCCAGGAGGCAGGGCTCCTTCACCAATTCACAACTCTCCAAGGGCACCAGGCTTCTGGGTCTTTCTAGACCACACACGACTCCCTTACCCATCCATCCCCCCACGTCTACAACCCCATGGTGAACGTTTAGTCATTTTTTCAGGAGTCACCGTAGCAATCATTCCATTTACTGTGCACTGGCCACGTGTCAGTCACCATCTTAAACACCCTGCATGCATTGCTTATTTCATTCTTCCAATAGCCTTGTGAGGTAGATACTGTTCTCTTCACTCTATTACAGGTGGAGAAATCCAGGCTGGGAGAGTTTAAGTCATTTGCCCCAGGTCACCCAGTCCTGGAAGTTGCTATTGAAACTCAGGTTTGTATGACCCCAAAGTTTAGTCTCTTTTTTTTTTTTTTTTCCATATCTCTTTTAGTCTCTTTTGACAGCAATGGGCTCACGCTTCTCTCTGAAGCTTTTCCTCACTCACGTCTCCCAGCGCTTAGTCGTGTCCTCAAGAAACCCTGAACGCCATTGGAGAGCCTCCGCCGCTGTCGTGTAACTGTTCTTTTTTGTGTCTGTCTATTTGTCCTGCTGGAAGGGGCCAGGGATTGTGTGTGCTTCACATCCATAGCCCAGCGTCTGGCTCAGGGCCTGGCATATGTAGATGTTTAATAAATGTTTGAGGGGAGAATGGGTTGTAAAATTCAAAATAACTCAGCTCGATGTCTGGGTATTTATAGGCTTTCTCCTCTGGAAGCTTGTTCTGGAACATCCAGAAAATAGAGTAAATCCAGGGGACACACAAACTCACAGAAGGGACTGAGTTAACATCAAGGGTTTTCTTACATCTTTGAAAAACTCTTTTTGACAAATGCGTTTTTCCTTCTTGATTTTCCAGCTTTAGATTTTCGTGGCATTCTGGAACATTAACGTGGATCTCATTTGTGATCTTTCTTGGACTTCACACCTGCCCTGAAAGGAGAGTAAAGCTGGTGTAAAAAGGGCCTGTCTCATCCGTGAGGTCCCTGGAAGCAGAGACGTAATTCTAAGGATGAAATGTCTCAGGAACTAATGGACTCAGTGAGGGCTCTGGGCTACCCCACCCTCCAGCCTGACCATGTCCCCTGGGTGCTGGAGATGCCGGAAGCTGCAGATCCAGGTTAAACATCTCTCTACTGGATACTTAGTGGTGACCACGGGGAGAATGGCAGAGTCAAGGGCAACTCCCCTTCCCGATGTGGGGCTGGAGACCTTTCCACCTATGTGCATCCTTTTTCCCATTTGGCTGATCTCCATTTGGGAACAGCAGCCTTGAGCTTGGGGCCCCCATGGATCCCTGTTGGTCCACCTTGACATGATCATTTTCCAGGTTCAGAAATATCCCTTGCCAATATGGCAGCCAGCTGTGTTAAGCCTCAACCTCATTAGACTCTGCCATTCTGTGGTACCCAAGGAAAGTGGGCCGTCATTAGAATTATCCTGCCAACCCAGCCTTCCCCATAACACCAGGTTTTCATATCCTTCCGTAGGTTAGGGAGATCCTCACACAAGACTCAAGGTTGCACGGTGAGGGGCTCTGGAGTCTTTGAGAGGGAAATGAACAGAAATTCTGCTGGGAAGCAGAGAATCCTTAACCTTGGGAATGTGGGAACTGAGCTTTTTTTTTTTTTTTTTTTTTTTCCCTAGCTCCCATGACAGCTAGAGAATAAAAAATGAAGATAATGCATCTAATGGGAAGAGGGAAATGCTACTTAAAAGCATTAGCGCCTTCTAAGGAGGATGGGTATTGTTAACTGGCTTCCTAAAAAATTGACCAGGCTGAGGACTCCCTGGCATTTCTACCCCAGCTTTTGTGCATAAAAGAAAATTCCACCTGGTCACTTCTTTAACTGCAGTGTGATTGCCTCAAATAATTTTAAAAAAGAAAAAGAACTGATGTTAAACCCCTGGTGACTCTCCCATGCGGGTGTGCTGGTTCTGATGAGGGCAAGGGTTGTGACAAAAGTCACCTCCAGGGGCACTGGTGGCTGCTCTGTGCTCCTCCTCTCCTTCCTGGGATGACACAGTCAGGCCAAGCTGGTCGGTGACAGGAGGCCGCCGAGGCCTCCGCCCCACGTCCTTCCCAAGGGCATGCCCAGTGTCCACCATAGCTGCCTCGTCAGGCAGTGAACTCGGGGCAGAGGAGGGCGGAGGGAAAGGCATTGGCCGCCAGCAGCAAGCCCTTGGCAGCGGGGTCTGCAGGAGGCTGAGGGCCTCAGCGTGAAGGACCAGACCTCTCCAGGAGGACTCGTCGTCTGGGCTGATGCCAGCCAAGACTGAAAGCAAATGGGGCAGCTTCTGATTCTCCAGCTAAATGTTTGTTTTCTACGGCAGTCATGGCTGGGGTTGGGTTTGGGGGGTTTTTTGTTGTTTTTTTTGAGATGATTCACATATAAAATTCACCCTTTTAAAGTATACAACTCAGTGTTTTGGGTTTTTTTTACACTGTTGTGCAACTATCACTACTGTCTAATTCCATCAATTCCATCATCCCCCAAACAATTTTCATCACCCCCAAAAGAAATCCCATGCCCATTAGCAGTCACTTTCTATTCTCTCCTCGTCTCAGCCTCTGTCGACCACGAATCTACTTCCTGTCTTGCCCAATTCGTCTAATCTTGGCATTTCATATTAGTAGAATCCGACAGTATGAGGCCTTCAGTGTCTGGCTTCTTTTACTCGGCACAACGTTTTCAAGGTTCATCCATGTTGTAACGTGTATCCAGACTTCATGCCTTTCTATGACTGAATAAATGTCTATGGACATTTCAATTATTCCCACTTTTTGGTCCTTATGACTAATGCTCCTAATAGCATTTGTGTAAAAGTTTCTTGTGACATATGTTTGCAATTCTCTTTGGTGAATTCTCTTCAGAGTGAAATTTCTGGGTGATAGGATAACTCTATGCTCAGCCGTTTGAGTCATTTCCAGACTGTTTCCACAGCGCCAGCACCATATTACATTCCCACCAGCGATGTGTGAGGATTCCAATTTCTTCGCCTCCTCGCCAACACGTGCTATTGTCCATCTTTTTGATTAGAGTCATCCTCGAGGATGTGGAGGGCGGGGGATATGCACTAGGTGATGCTTGTGATTAGGATGACCCAAGCATGAACTGAGAGGTGGAAATTCGGGTGTTGGAAGCATCCCAGTGTACATCCCTAGGAGGTTTGGGGACATGTCCCATCAAAAGTGAGGCAAAACAAACAAACAAACAAACAAAAAAAAAAAAGTGAGGCAAGCGGCATGTGAGGTTTACTACTGGCTTGTAGCCCCAGCACCTGGAATGAAGCCGATAACTAGAGGCACTCAAAACTTGTGTGTTGAATATATGACTGAATTAATGAATCAAAGCCCCAGTCACTGGGAACCTGGTGAGCATGGAGGGACTAGGAGATGGGTCTCTGTCCTGCATATTCCAGGAGAGAACTATTCCCCTTAGTGTCTTGTCCTCAGTCTTTTTCTTGGATGGGGGAAGATGTAGCTGTTAGTCTTTTTTGTAAACAAGGCAATGAGGCTGGTAAGGAATGGGTGGGAAGGGACCAAGGCTTGCCTTGCGGAAGCAGCGGGCTGTGAATTGCAGCTCACAACAACCCCCAAGGACAACATCTCCAGAGAGGCTTCAGCAGCCAAGAAGCTGTTCCCCTGTTGCACCTGACTTCCCAAATCTCCCTTCCGTGGGAACGTTCAGTTTCAGATCTTGTCTCTGTTATCTTCTTCAGATCTCTCTCTGCAGAGATTGCTATGATCCTTGCATTCCATCACAAGGGGGAGGACAGCCACTTGACGGCTGAGCCCCCTCCCAGCGTGAACTAGCTAGCTATTCAGACTAGCTAGCTGGCATGGCTGTGTGGGTACAAGATGGGAAGCAGAGCGGAAAGCCTGCAGATGCTGTGCTTCCTGAAGCTTGGCACTGAGGAGGAGAAGGGCGCTGAAAAGGCCACTTTCTGTGGCAGAACACTTAGTGTAATAATCATAACAGTTCTAGACTGTTATTATTAGAGTATTTTATATGCGCCAGATTCTGCCCAGAGTGCTTTAGATAATCTGGTGACTGCTGTTGATTATCTCCCTGAAGGAGACAATCCTCCCTTCCTCCTTATTCCTGTTAATAGAGGACCAGAGGATAAAGCGAGATAGGCACCTCTTTCCCTTTTCCCACACACTTGTCTTCCCAGCATGCCTTGTAGCTAGGGGTGGCCAGATGATCCAGTTCTGGCCAGTGAGATGTAAGGAGAAGTGTTCTGGGTGCTCTCTTACAAAAAAAAAGCGAGGTGTGGGAATGGAAGTCCTCTGTACTGAAGAGTCTGCCTTTAGGGCTCCTGCAGCCCCCTTGTGACTACAATAAGGTGAAAGAAAACCAAGTGGATTTCAGAGCCATTGAGCTAACCCTGGAAGTGCCTACTCCTGATGTCTTGTTATTCAAGAAAAATATATTCTTCTTTGTTGAAGTCACAGTAAATGAGATTTTTTTCTGTTCCTTGAAGACGAAAAGCATAGTAGGCACATCTGATTTATCGGATTAATCTTCATAAGCACCCCCAGTATACTTATTTCCAAATTATAGACTAGAGAATTCATGTTCAGAGAGGATAAGTTACTTGTCCAAGTTCACACAGCCAGAATAAATGGGTGAGTCAGAATTCGAATGGAATGTAGGTCTGTCTCCAAGCCCTTGTTATTTTCATTGTTCCAAACCTCTGTCCACTCTGGCCTCAGATTGGGAATATGAACAATGGCCAGACAGAAGTTTTGGCAGAAAGGGACTTTCTTCACCCCAAAATGAGCCCTGTGTCCCCCAGGCTGCTAGCTTTTTCCCCCCCTCATGGTATCAGAGTCTTTGGGCCCTTCCACAAAGCAGGCCCTTCACCATCTGGTGAGAATGACCAGGATACAGGAAAGCACACAGGGTTTAGAATAAATAGGCTTGGGCTCAAATCCCATCTCTGCCACTTATTAGCTGTGTGACCTTGGGTAGGTGGCCTGACTTCTATGAGCCGTGATTCCTCATTTGTAAAATGTATGAGAATTCACTTGGACAGAAAAATCAGGTTGAGCTATCTTGAGCCAAAATGGGCATTTACTGGCTTTTTTCTGCTGAAAAGTCCAACGGGTAGTTCTGGCTTTAGTCTTAGAAATAGAGGTATTAGTAGAAAGAGAAAACATGGCCCCCATTTCCAAATTCCACTGCCCAACTTCATCTCCCCAGGTGGCTGCATTTTCTCCTCCCAGCACATCATGTTCTGGCCCTTTCACTGGCCCCATGGAAAGATCATGCCTGTTTCCTGGGGGTACTGGCAACAGGTTCTACAATGAACACTGGTGTCTCTGATTGGTCTGGCATGGTCACATGACCACTCTGGGAGCCAGGAGTTAGTTCCATCAGAACCTTTCTCTGAAAGTGGGAATGGTTTGGTTCCCCATGGAAAGAGGAGGTCCTGTATCCAAAAAGTAGGGAATAGGTACAGGAAAAAATCCAAAAGATGTCCCCTCCCACTCTTCAGAGAGCAGTTTTGAGCATTCGATGAGATAGATACACCTGTGCAGGTGCCCAGCACAGTCAATAACCCTGGTAGACCCCTAGTAAATGTAGCTGGCCTCTTCCCAGGACTTGGCCCTGCCCTTGGCCTGTCCCTTTATGTCAGTGGGCACATTTGGGGGAATAGGCCCATCTTCACTATGCAGCCCCTATCCATCGCCCCAGCCTTTGTCCCCGCACCCAACATGGCAATTACCATGTTGCTTGAGATGAAATTCTAATCCTATTACTCATTCATCAACCAGTGGATGAGAACAGCGCTGGATCGAACACTGCCAAGGAGGCCGGGAGAAGCCTTCTCCACTGCTGTGAAACTAGGCTTAGCTCAGGCACAATAGGTGTGTAATTTAAGGTTTTGTTGAGCTGAAATCCAATCACATACTTGACTGGTGGATCACAGAGACTCCCAGGCTAAAAGAATGAGATAATTCCACCTCACACAAACACTGAGATTCGGCTTTGACTTAATGACAAATGTGTGACCAACCTTACACTGTTTCATTCTCTCCCTCTCTCTCTCTTTTTTTTTTTTTTTTTGGTTTCAATATATTTCCACCTCCTTCCTCTCTCTCCTCCATGCCATCACCTCCTCTGTACCATCCAGATATGGGATGGGACTCGGCAAAGTCCTAGAGCTAGAAAACAAAGGTAGATAAGCAGGAGGATGCTTTATAAACGATGATCATCTGATGGGATGCACTCATGTTCATTTTATTCACTTAATTGAATGATTACATGGAGGTGAGAGATGGCTTCTAGGGATGGATTTATTCTAATGCTTTTTATTTTTTAAAATATTTGTTTATTTATTTTGGCTACACTGAGTCAGTTGCTGTAGGAGGGATCTTCGTTGCGGCATGCGGACATCTTAGTTGCGGCATGCGGACTCTTAGTTGTGGCATGCAGGCGGTTGTAGTTCCCCAACCAGGGATTGAACCCGGGCCCCCTGCATTGGGAGTGTGGAGTCTTAACCACTGGACCACCAGGGAAGTCCCTATCCTAGTTCTTACTTGTCTTGGTTCTTCTGTTCCAGGAGCGGCTTAGAATGAGAAAGGGCAGCAGGCAAGAGAGACGCCTGGTCCTGCTCATGAACTATTCCCTTTATTCATTCAATGCTTTTTGTCTAGTGGGCATTGCTCAGTGTGGGGTGGGGAAGGGTTGTAAGAAGAAATATTGTATTTAGTTTTTGAGCCCTGTTAAGTGCTGATATAGATGTTTACATAATTAGATAACAGTATACATGAATTCACTCAACTTCATGAGTTCACTCAAATTTATTCACTGCACAAACATTTATTGAATAGATACCACATGCCTGCACTCTGGTAGCACTGGGAGATGCTCTGGCGAGTGAAAGCATTAAACAAATAGCATGTAACTAGGAATGATGGAGAGTGCTACTTTGCAAGTGAAAGGGGTGCATTGGTGGTGAATTAAATGAGAGGTGGTTGTTAGGGAAGACTTCTCAGAGGAGGGGACATTTGAGTTGAGGTCTTTATTCTGAGATCTGGGGAAAGAGCTTTGGAGTCCGTGGCTGGGGCCTAGATGGGAGACAGCAGGGTGAGCCAGAAGGCCTGGTATCAAGCTCTGCCCGCCATTTACGTGGGCTATATGTCAGGGCAAGTCATTCACCTTTGTCGGGGCAAGTCATTCACCTTTCTGAGTCTCTGCTTTTTAACCTGCTGTGCTAACTTCACAAAATTTGTGAGGTCCCATTGTGATCACAATGTGTCAGTCTGAAAAGTGACAAGCAGAATGTAACCGCAAGGAAGATGATTAGATTCATATTTCTTCATCGAATGGGCATACTAGGTGTGGGGAGTGTTGTCCCCAGAAATGGAGGTGGTCTGGAACCAGTCTTTGGAAGGGGTTTCCATTAAATGTTCTTTCTTGGAACTTCTGTATACGTCAGGCCTTGGCTGGAATTTTTCAGAGAAATATTTTCTATTGGTAGAGAGCTGAACTGAGCTTTCAAATGAGATTCTGGAATAATTTGAGATGAACTTGACCCTCATCACTCCTGCACTGACCCAACAGGGGCTTGACTTTGTTGCCAACATTAATTTTACATCAAATAAGTGCCAGATACTGTACCAAATATTTTACTTATATCATCTCATTTCATCTTTATCAAAACCCTATTTTTAAGACAAGGAAAACAAGGTTCTTAGAGGTTAAATGATTTACTGCAGGTTACACAAGACAGTGGCAGAGCTCAGATTTGAATATTTCTAGTACTGTTATTACTGTTATGAGCACTAATAATGATAGCTTCCATTTATTGAATGCTCACTAGATGTCACAACTATGTTTTTATTGAGAAGTCAGTTATTATTTTAATTGCTGTCCCTTAGTAGGTAATAATTATTTGAGTTCAAGATGCTTCTTTTTGTCTTTAGTGTTCTTTCACTAAGATATGTCTAGGCACGGATGCTTATTTATTTATTCTGCTTGGGATTCCTGAATCTGAGGGGTTATAGACTATTCGTGTCCCTGCAAATCCACATGTTGAAAGCTAATGCCCAATGTGATGGTATTTTGAGGTGGGGCCTTTAGGTGGGCTCTGCCTTCATGAATGGGATTAGTACCCCTACAAAAGAGGCCCCAGAGCGATCACTCACTGCTTCCACCATGTGAGGACACAGCGAGAAAACAACCGTCTATGAACCAGGAAGCAAGCTCTTACTAGACACTTAGAATCTGTCAGCAACTCGATCTTGGACTTCCCAGCTGCCAGAAGTGTGAGCAATAATTGTTTGTTTATAAGCCACCTCATCTATGGTATTTTGTTAGGCAGGCTGAACAGAGTAAACATGAGGATTGGTGACTTCTATCTATTCTGAAAAATTCTCAACCATTTTTGTTTGAATATTGCCTCCCCTCTAATTTCTTATCCCCTCTTTCTGGAACTCACAGTAGATGTATGCTAGAACTTTTCCTTTTATTTTCACTATTTTTTAAACCTCTCTTCCAAAACTTCCACTTCTATTTCTCACTGTGCTACAGTCTTAGTAATTCCTTCAGACCTGTCATCCCATTCACTAATTTCCTCTCAGTTGTGTCTAATTTATTTAAGTCATCCATTTCCTTTTAAAGAGAAGTAGCTCCGTCATTAGGCTTCCAGAGTCACCCAGGGAATGCTCCCATGGTGGGCCTCCTGTCCTCTGAGTGTCCTATGTCCATCTTCTGTTCTCTCCCAGCCCCGCTCCCCAGCCTAGTCTGTTCCGTGGGTCCCAGGACCCCCGTCTACCCTCCTCCTAGCCTTGGATCTGGACTCCTGGGTTCCAGTCCTGGTGAACTGGGGTACCACCAGTATCTGGGGTGCCATCATCTTGTCTGCATCTGTCTTGGTTGCTGAGAAAGAGCATGCCAGCCTCTTGGTCCTCTGAGCTGCTGCTTTTTCCTCCAAAGGGAAGTTGTTTGCGTGTCATTTAGAAATAAGGTTCAGGGGGCTTCCCTGGTAGCGCAGTGGTTAAGAATCCGCCTGCCAATGCAGGGGACACGGATTCGAGCCCTGGTCTGGGAAGATCCCACATGCGGCGGAGCAACTAAGCCCGCGTGCCACAACTACTGAGCCTGCACTCTACAGCCCGTGCTCCGCAACAAGAGAAGCCACTGCAATGAGAAGCCCGTGCACCGCAACGAAGAGTAGCCCCCACTTGCCACAACCAGAGAAAGCCCACACACAGCAACAAAGACCCAACGCAGCCAAAAATAAATAAATAAAATAAATAAATTAAAAAAAAAAAAAAGAAATAAGGTTCAAAGAGTTGGAAGCACAGAAACTAACTCCTATTGAGCTTTTGCGCCAAGCATTTGTTTCACAGTAGCGAGCAGGCGTTATTTTACTTTGATATACTTTGTCTATTTTTGACTGCCATCAGCACCTACTTGTATTTTACATCAGGTTTCATTACACCGTTGGGAGACTTAACACGGGATGGGCAGAGTAGCCTGGTGGGTCAGAGCAGGGGCTCTGGAGTCAGAGGTGACTGGGCTCAAGTCCCGGCTTTACTATTTTCTCTCTGTGTGACTGTGAGTCTATCTGGATCTCAGTTTCCCCATCTGCAAAGTGGAGCTAAGAATAGCAGCTACCTCAGATAACTAGAGTGCAGACAGGTGACTGGGAGGTCACCTCTAGTCAGTTCCCATCCTTGCCAGTGGCTGAGTGTCTCCTGGCCTGTAAGGGCGAGAGTTGAAGCCCCGAGGAACACCCTCAACCAGTGAGGCATGGGAGCTGGTGGCTAAATAGCCCAGCTTCTGGGCCCGCAGTGGGACCATCTTATGGTATCTTCTACGTTGTCTCTCAGAGGGTGCCCAGCAAGGTTGAGCCCCAGTTGCCCACACTGGTAACCAGCCCATTAACACACTCTTTATAGGCTTTCCTCCCTGCTTCGCCTCACTTCCTCACCCCTCACTGTGCCTCCTGAGATCACCTTCCATGTAAACATGGGTACCCAATCTTGTTCTGTTAGCTTCGCTTCCCAAAGCACATCACGTGGGAGATGCTCCGTGCTGCGTTCTCAGATGGGATTCTCTTGCTCGGGGATAACGGGATCCTGGGCTTATTGGAGGGAAGGATGTGGTAATGGGAACACAGCACTTACAGTTTTTAAATAGCAGAATCCTTGGTCTGGTGACATCATCGTACGCACCATGATGAAGCTGCCAGCTGGGGGGCACTGTGTTCTTGACCTGCACGTCCTGCTCTGTGAAATGGGAAAGTCTTTTAGCATTTTTCCTATTGCAACATTACAACCTGCAGGCAGTGTGCCGGTGCCCCCAAATGGCAGGCTTTGGCAAGCGTGGGCAGGTGGGAGGCCCTTTGCTTTCCATCCACATGGACACCTATATCAGGCAGTGGCTCTATGACCTGCCCCTGAAATGGACTGAGGTGCTCTGAGCTCAGTGAGCTGTGGTCAGGACTTTTGGCCACTGGTCTGGGGCTGGGCAGCAGGCGTCTGTTCTGCGTAGCTGGGCCTTGGAGCAGAGTGACCTTGTCCTCTGCTCTGTCATTTGCCACCAGCTACTTTTTACCACAACGACCCTGAGAAGTGAGTATTCTTTCTACTCCCCTTTTACAGATGAGGAAACTGAGGCTCAGAACGGGAATGTGACTTGCCCCAGTGCATCCAGGTGGTAAGTGGAGAGTCCTGATTTGAAGCCAGGATTGGTCTGATGCAAAAGAGGAGACGGGAGTCATGGGGTGGGGCTCGCATGACGTGGCTGTAAGCATGGGGCTTCCTGGTGGAAATGCCTCTCTATCCAGGTTCTTGGAGAGGCAGTTGGGGGTCCCTGGAGCTCGGGGGGCAGTGACAGGATGGGTGTCACAGGGAATGGTGAGGCAGGAAAGCCAACAGAGGGGGGCATCGTGTCCTCTTCTTGAGTGGGCACTTCCTTCAAAGCTGGGAGAAGGGGAAGAAAGGTGGTCCCCGAAGGGGCCTCCCAGACTGTAGGGAATCTGTTCCCAGCTGCCTGAGGCTGTGTGAGAGCCTGGGACTTACTGCACCCCAGCCAGCTGAGGAGATGGTGTTGAGGGAAAGGCAGCAAATCTAATAGGCACCCCTGCCTCCTGCCATGCGGGGGTCATGCAGCCGGTCTGGGGAGCCAGGGAGAATCAATCATCTGGGACCCATCATGCCAGAACCTGGTTCCTCTTGGGACAGGTCTTGACAATGGAGTCTTCAAAGTGGGTGGAGACAATGCTGAAACTCTTCCTTCTAAATAGGAAATACATTAGTGGTGTGGCATTTCATTGTAAAGCTTATAACCTCCCTGGGAAGTTAGTTAGCTGGGGCTGCTGGCCATTCAGCACCTGAGTTAGAAAAAGACGCTCCTTCCGGGGAGGATGTGGTCCAGCCACATCCCTGGTCGCCTGTCGAGTGAACGGGGGCTGGAATGGTTGGGCATCTTTGCGCAGTCTGCGGACTGTCCAACTGTAGTGACCCCGAATAACAGCTATCCCCATTTTACAGATGAATAAACTAAGACTAAAGAGGTACTGGCCCAAAGTCACACAGCCAGTAAGTGGCCGAGTCAGGATTCGAACATGCCTGAGTCCCAAGCCACCGAGATTCATATGACACCACATTTTAGAACCACTCCATTTAATAAGTATGCTTGAGTGTATTGGTGGGGGGAGAGGGAAGGCGCGCATCTATAAAGATGCATTTCATTAAAACCTTGTAATTGCCAGACTGGTGTAAAAAGAAGATAATTTGCTACAGTTTTAAAGTCATCAGTGGATGGGGGAGAAAAAAAAAAAAACACTTGTAAATACTCTTAGCTGCTCTCCAACTTTGTTGAATTTAGCTGATGTTTTCGGTGTTGACTTTCCCAGCTATCAGCTTAACTATATAAATCCAGTCGACGTGTCTTTATTCAGATAAAACTCTAATACTGCAAGTGTAGCAAATTAGATGCAAATGCCCCTTTTTTATTTTAAGTATACTTAAAGCTGCCTTTCCAATGCAAATTTTATAGGAAATCTCAACCAGCTAGGACAAACATCTTAGCTGTCAGCAGGCAAATGCTTTCATTTTGGTCTTAGGCAAGGGAGCTGCCTGCTTTTTTTTTTTGGCCCCTGCAGATTGAGATAATTAAAACTACAGAGAACTAGTTTTAAATATACATGATACACACAGTTCCTTAAATTATGGGATAATGCATAAATTCACCCATTACCATATTTGATAGTGGTCTCACTGACCAAAGCTGGGCGGCTGGCAGTTGCGGGTGGGTGATGTGATTTTCTCCAGCTACTTGCTTCTCTTGTCACTAAGCCTCACAACTCCTATCACTTCACCTGGTGTCCTACGGAGCCCTGGTAATGGTTCAAAAAGAGGTTGTGAACACACTCATTGAAAAGGGACCACTATGGTTTTGTTTTTTTAAAGATATAAAAATGTTAATGGTAACTTTTTTTTCCTTTTTTTTTCCCCCAGCAGTTCTCAGTCTCTTCGGAATACATATCCATTTCGGCTTTGATTTGTTGAGCTCCCTGAATGAGTTTATCCAAACAATGTGAATTTACTCAGATCTCTCTCAAATCCCACATCTCTTGTGGTTGATAAAGCTGACTTTAGCTAAGAAGGGCTGGATCAGTGTGATTTGAAATTCACATTGAAAATGATAAGGGCTTTGCTGGAAATAATAAGCACAGTCAAACGCTGTCAGGAGGAAACTGTCGAGCATGCAGGGAGAAATTTGGTAAGGCCGTGCCCTGCCCTCCCCCTTCTCTTTCAAGAATCAAGGTAGAGAAAAGAGGGGAAAGGTGAATGGGGCTTTGCTTAGACACACACTTCAGCTCTGCACATGATGGGGATGATAATTCCAAAGAGCTTTGTGCATTAGCTTATTCTTTATGATTGAAAAATCGCAGCAGTCCCTTGATGGGTAATGGGCACCCCCGGCCATTTGGGGTGACAGTGATTTTTGCCAGCACAGTGCCTGACACCAGCTGGAAGGCAATACTTTCTCTCTCTCTCTCCCTCCTCTTCCTCCCCTCTCCCTTCTCTCTCTTTCTCTCCTCCTCCATCTCTCCCTTCCTTCCTCTCTCCTCCATTCCTTTTTGAGCACCTAATACATGCCTGGTGCTGGGCTACATGTTTTCTCATTTCCTCCTCACTACCCTGGGAGGCAGCACAATGATTATACCCATTTTACAGACGGTGCCATCAAGATGTGACCTTGTGGCAGCCCAGTGGTTAAGACTCCGCACTTGCACCGCAGGGGGCATGGGTTCAATCCCTGGCCGGGGAACTAAGATCCCGCATGCCGCATGGTGTGGCCAAAAAAAAAAAAAAAGATGTGACCTTCCTTTTGGAGCCATGGAGGACACCACATCCCGAGGTGGTGGGCATGTGGGTCCCACGTGTCACGGATGAACCTTCATCCTCTTTCCAATTTCGGCTGCTAGGCTGAAACCAACACCTTAAGGAAGTGATGTTTGGAACCTGGCTCCTGAGAAACTCTAAAAGAAGACGTTTTGTTCCTGGAACATGTTAACCGGTGAAACTGACAGGGAAGAGGGGGAGTGGGGAGTGAAGGCAGAGGCTGGTGTTTTGGGGTCCAGAGTGAACTGGAGAGTGGGGTTTTTTTGTCAGTGAGTGAGATCTGGGTAGCTGGGGGTGGGTGCTTCTCAGACTTGGCACTATTGACATAGGGGCGGACGATCCTGTTGCGCGGGTAGGTGGGGGCAAAGGGTGGGACTGTCCTGTGTACTCTGGGATGCTCAGCCTCCTCCCTGGCCTCTATGCCACAGATGTCAGCAACTCCTCTCCCCCTATTGTGACGGCTCTAAGCGTTCCCGACATTGCCACGTGTCGAGGTCGGGGGCGGGCAGCAAAATCACCCCAGTGGAGAACCACTGGTGTAGACTTGGATCCTTCAGAGCCCAGATTCCTCCTTTTCCTTAAAAGGCAGCTTGCATGTAGGTTCCATCCCCACCTCTCCGTTTTCCTTTGTCTCAGAAGACCTCACTTTCACACGCCCTCCTAAGCAGCTAAGTAACCTTCCTTGGAAATAGGTGGATCAGAGGAGCTTTGCCACTGAAACCTTATTTCTAATTATAGTAATAGCTCCCCCTCGTCTCCATCATCAGGGCAGTGGGATCAGGTGCTGGGATTCTCCTCCCTGCCTTGATCTATACAATTCCAGTTTGGCCTCAATGAATGAATTTTCTGACTGCCCCTGCCTTGCTTGCCTCTGTGTCTGTGCGCGTGCGCGTGTGTGTTGGGGGAGCGTAATAGCCAGGCTGGGGCTGGGGGGCAATTCATCCTTCCAAGTCCTTGTCCCCAGGCTGCCTCCCAGGCTAGGACAGCCCCGCTGCAGAATGCGTTTCCACTTACTGAGCTCAGAGCTGACCTCCCTTCCCCTCCACTTGGGGCCTCGTCTCCCCGCTTCCATCCTCAGCCTGGGCCACCTCTTCTGACCCCACGACTCACTATGTCCTAACCAAGGCCACTAATAGCCACCGATCACCGAAGGGCAGTTTAAATTCTATTTAGACTTAAAAAAAAAAGAAAGAAAGAAAAGCGAAACTTCAAAAGCTGTTTCCTGCAAGCTGAGCGGAAGCCCAGAGCAGCCATTATCAGCAGAAGCCGGATCGATATTTCAGCACCGTCCCCCGGCTGGGTTTTCGAGGAACTTTTATTATTATTGCGGTTAAGCTGTTCTCAAGTGGAGAATCATTTATAAAACAAACGGATCCCTTCCAAATAGGTTATTTTCCTGGTTAATGACCGATCGTCTGCCCTGGGGTCTGTCTGTGTTGAGATTCCAGATGGGTACAGGTACTACCAGCCCAATTATCTTTATTAAGTGTTTTTCCTCCCCCTTTCTGAAAAATGAAATGGCAGCCAGCTCAAATATCTCCTCCTTCCCCTTGCTCTCACCCCTGTGCCATTTCCTGCGTTTGCCTCATTATGGACAAGTATGTCCTCTTAGACACGGAGAGTAATGAGGCGGTTTTATGAGACTAATACATTTAAAATTTTACCGCTGGCGCTAGCATCTTTAAATGTACAATTATACATTCATTTAGCACACGCTCTCACTCGCTTTCTCGCTTTTGCTTTAAAAGTTAACAAACCACAGGTGACTAAAAAGTGTATGAAAAGGCAGAATTTATGTCGTTCTTTAGGATCCTCAATTGTGCGAGAACAGAAATTTTCTCCTGACTTTTCTGAACCAAAATTAGTGACTGGGCTAATTTAAAAGAAAAGAGTTTAAAAAAATATTTTTTTGAGTGAGGAAATACAGGAGAGGGTAAAATTATACCTCATGGAAAACTAGTATTTTTCCGTCCCTCTTTTCTACCTATACGGAGTATAGCTAGAAAGCATTTGGAGAATTAGATGTTCTGTGGTCCAGCAGCTGCAGCTGGTGAGAGAGAGAGAGAAAGAGAGAGAGGAAACCCCATGTATCCTGGTCTTTAACAAAAGCCCCCTACATTCCCCACCTGACAGGACTTTATCGGCTAGTAATAAATAAGGCTGAATTATTGATGATGAGAACTGCTAATATTATTATGACCTCAATTAAGTGCTTTTTGCAGACACATTAGTAACAAAGGGTCTTCCCTCACCCGGTTGCTGTTTTTCTCCCCCAGGCCCCACTTTACATTAAAATCTAATGGATCAAACCTATTTGCCATTCGCACAAGAGCGATCACCATAATGGGTCATCTATCAGCACGAGCTCCTCATCAGGCTATTAACACCTTTTGTTGCTGGCCCCAGTTCTGCACCAGCCGAGAGGATCAGAAAGGCAGGGCCTCCGACCTGGAAGGATCGTGCCTGTGTGAGGTCTGACTTGTGGTACCCTTTAATTGCCCTCTTTAACACCCTCGCAAAACACAGAAGACGCTACGCTTCCGAGGAAGTCCCGCCAGGCAGCGGTGGGTAACGAGCTGGCACCTCCCTTATCAGCACAGAAGGTGCTGTGTGTGTGCAGCGGTTTGGTCACCTCCACTCCTCCGCTTACTGTTCCCCCCATCATCTCCCCCTCCCTCTTGACCTTCCTCTGGCCTGCCCCAGGGAGTGCCAGTGTCCTGACTTTAAGGAGTCTGAAACTTGGTGGTGCACGTGAAGGTGTGGCAAGCATGCAGGCAAATACTTCTCAGAATTGGTGCTGGGTTAAAATGGAGATGGGTCCCCACTGATGAGAGTCTTCCCATGACTTACTGGCCCATGGTCACTCATGGAAGGGCCATGCATGGCCCATGAGCCTCTGAATTGTGTGCAAAATTGTGTTGACACGGATCTTTCTGGGAGAGGGTTATAGCTTCCATTAGATTCCCAGATTTGTCCATGACCCCGGAGTGGGTTCGAAATGCTGTCTCGGGAGCTTCTTAGATGGGAGAGGTCTTCTCTCAGTCTCACCCTCACTCAGGGTCTTGGATCTCTGGCTTTGGGGTTACAGTGAAGCCACTGAAATGAGCTTTGCTCCTGGTATACTGCCTGATGTTGGGTTAGACTCAATCTCTCTCTCTCTCCCGCCCCCCCTCTCTAAACCTCTGTTTTCTCTGCTGATTTGGTCAAGAGAAAAAAACTCTAACCTCTTGATTTCCAAAATGACTGTGGGAATGGGCTTTCTAAGTTAGTCTAACCCATGCAGTGTCTCCCTCTGGGTGTTGGAAGATATGAGAAAATAGGAAGTGCCCTGTGTTAGTTGGGTTGCTGTTGTTTGAGAGGTGACAGCTTCCAATCGGACATGACAGGAACTCTCTTCAGGTGACATTAGAAAGCTTGGAGCAGGATTCGAGGCCATCTTTTGGCTCATACAACCCCACCTGCCCACATGAAACTCGCTTCATCACTTTTTTCGTGATATAAATGAATACATTCAGGAATCAGTCAGAAGGGAATTCAAACCTCCTCAAAGCTTAACATTTTGGTTTATCTCAATTTTCATTTTTTTCTATGCAAATAATGCTAAGAAGAGTTCCATGAAAGATTTGTTTGTTTCATTTTTCAAGAATTGGACTAGACATAGCATTTCTGAATTTTCTTATTTACTTAGCAATATATATTGAAAACATCTCTCCATGTAAATAACTATAGTTCAGCATCATCATTTTCAATGGCTGCATAGTATTTAATTGAATAGATTTACCAAAAGCTATTTACCAATTCCGTCTCCCTAGATATTTAGGTGTTGTTTCCACTTTTGTCTATTATAAACAGTGCTGCAATAAATGTCCTTCTATGAATGTTATTCACTTAGCCGATTATGTTCTTAAGATGCACTTGTAAAAGTAGAATTTCTGAGCTAAAGGGTGTGTGTTAAATTTTCTTTTAAAAAATGTACAGTACAGATTAAGGTTTAGGCTAGATCATCAATGCCACTTTTAAGGTGTCGTCGTCAAAGGGCCTTTCTGTCTGAAGGTTGTCCTAGGTGAGGAGTTTTGGAAGGGAGGAGAGTTGAGTTTCCAAAGGCTGATTTGGTGAGTTTTCTCTCTGCAAGCGTGAGTCTGGGGCAACTAGGACAATTAGGCTTAGACTTCCTGCTCCGTGGAGGCAGTGGCAGGGTCGAATCTTTTGGTTCTCTTGGAGCTGCTGTTTATAAAACACACAGCCCCTGCTCCAAACAAGCCAGTTCTCTGTAAAGAGGCTGCGGGGCTGGCAGCTGTGAGGTGATGCCCTGGCTCTCCCCTCATCCCAGAGCTCTGTCCTGATTCCCCTGGACCCGGTGCCCGGTGCCCGGCAGCCAGGCGGGGGTCTGCCTGCCCAGAGCTCCTCGGGAGAATGGGGTGGGCGGGAGACTTCAGGGTCGTGAGGCATTTCGCCACGAGGCGGAAGACATCATTTAGCACTGCCTTGTGGCTTCTCAGCCTGTGTTGTCTTAATTCAAGTTGTCATTCATAGACCAGTAGCAAACTAAAATCAATAAGTGGTGAAAATGGGCTTTAAAGGCAAACTAAAGTCACAGAGGAGGGAGGAACACAACATCTGTTGCCTCTGTGGGTTCTATTTTCCCTTCCTACATAGAATGGCTGAATCTGGGGCCTGTGTTTTTTTTTTATAAAAAAGGGAGGAGGAGAAAATGAGTGACTTTCTCTTTGAAAGATAAACAGGGCATCCCTTGGACAAGGCCTGGGGCAGTTGGGGGGACCATCATTTGATTAGGCCAGAGAGAAAAATGAAGATGATGGTGTTTGTGGTGGGTCCATAGTTTACCGCAAGGTCATTGCAGGTGTGTTTGAGGTGTCTGTCCGCTGATTGCTGTGTTACTTCCTGCCAGTCTATGCCCCTCTCTGGGCCACAGTCTTCTCAACTGGAAAATGGAGTCAGACAAGGTGCGGTGATTTTTCAGCCCTTTTCTGTGGTAAGAATCCACAGCAGATGTGTCTAGGGATGGATCGTGGTGGAAATTGAGGTGGGGGTGTGGTGTTTAGGGCTCTGGTCCTAATCTCTGCGAAAGATTTCATCTGAAGTTAGAATTTCACAGCAGAGACAAATTTTGGGGGGAAAAAAATCACTGAAAAAGAGGGTTTCCAAATTTCCTTCCACTTCTCAGGGGCTACAAAGATCTTTTGCATGCCTACAAGTTATTGGTGAAACCCCAGCTTGAACTAATTCTACCTTCCTCCGGCTACTAGGGTGGAACCAGCAGGAGTAGAGAGAGTGCCAGACGCAGGTGGGTGATGGGCTCTGGTTCCGGCTATTTCTGGAAACACTGAAGGCCTGCATCACCAGTGGGGCATCTCAGCCGTCTTATTCTCCATCTCTGCACTTCATGGGCTTGGTTGTCAGAGATGGAAGAAGAGGAGGCATGTGTCGAACTAGGAATAATTCAAACCAAGAGACAACACTAAAAACATGGCAGCACCATTTTAGTGGTGATAGAACTCTGCTATCCAATCTCAATGGCAAAGTGAGGCAATACTTTCTTGGGCCCCCTTTGAAGAAACCTGAGCTTCAGTAGATTGGCACCAAAAGGGTGGCCTGGAGGGGGCATGGAGGAGGGAGGAGCAGGATTTCAGCAGAAATCACCCACCCCCCAGCCATTTGTTGCTCCTAAAGCCACTTCGGGCAGGTCCCCTAGCGCCCTCTTTCAGTGACTCTGTCACCACTCACATTTAGAAATTCTGGGGTCTCTTGAGTGGTACGCAGATTTGCCTAGTGCAGACAGAGAGCACCAATAAGGGTTAAAAAAGGAGAAAAAAACCCCCACAACACTGGTAAGAGTGGCGTCAGAAATAGAAATGGGAGGTTACCTGTACTTAGAATGTACAAAATAAGTCAACACGTTGGGAAACCTTTCCAAGAAATTTGCCTCTAAAAGCTTGACTTGACTAGGAGGCAAGAAGTTACTTATCTGACTCGGGGGGAGTTCTGACCAGTGTGGAAGGCTGGCCTGGGTCAGGCAGGGAGGGTGGGTTGTTTACCTCCACGTCCAGGGCTGCTGTGTGTACTTGGCTGCTGAGAGGGGTGGACCAGGCAGTGCAGAGAAAAAACCTTAGTGCACGTGCACACTGGACTTCTAGAAACCTAGTGGCTCAGGGCGATCCAGACACAACTGTGGTTCTGCTTCTCCTTGAGCTGTACCTGCATGTCCGCTAGATTGTCTTATTAAAAGGGGCACCTGTCACTCACCCATCGTAATACCTTCTAACATTTATTGAGCACTTACTCTGTGCCACATACCATTCAAAGCCCTTGACATGTACGAATGGATTCCATCCCCTCAGTGACCCATTTCACAGATGAGGACCTTGAGGCTCAAAGAGGTGAAAGAGGCAAAGCCAAGATTTGACTGACTCTGGAGTCTGGGTGTGCAAACACAAGACCATTTTGTCTTTGAAACCGAACACTTCTATATTTAAAGGAAGCGAGAGAGAAGTCTAGTGCCTTTGATGTTTGATCTTGGCCGCTATCAGCTCCCCTTTCTGGGAGGCCCTTGAGAAACACACCTGAGAGTAGGTCAAGGGCTCCTCTGTTCATAGCTGAAGCTTCGGGCCCGCAGACCCCGATTCAGTGCTCTGCCGAGAGGGGCTGGGCTGCCTGGAGACCCCCAGGCTGCAGGGAAGGCAAAGGGGAGGAAAGTTCTCGGTGGCTGAGCTACCTGCTGCAGGCCTTCCCAGGTGGGGATGGTTAAGGATGCAGAGAGACGCCATGCCCTCTCAGGGGAGCACAGTCTTGTGCTGTTGGCATCTTCTGAATCAGGATCTGGCCCCCTGAGACATCTCCCACCTCACTGGGTTGCAGGTGATGGAGAGGAAGATAGACAAAGAGGACCAGACCTGTACCCTTCTCCTTCCCGAGGCCAAGCCTTCACTCCCAGCACACACCTGTGTTGAGAGCCGGTCCGCTGTGCCGTACACACGGGTGGCCGGACTCGGTCTCTAAGGTGGCAGTGACAATGGCTGCTAACACATCAGGAAGGTACAGAGCCCTCGCCGTGTAATCCTTAATTTTTTTGAGTTGTGGAGCCCTATTATTTTATGTGACAGTCTCTTCCTTCCCCCTACCGTGACGGAATGTTCTGTGGCGTATGTTATGATCTTTAATTAAAGAGAACTTAATTTGCTTTGGAAGCATCCTTTGTTCATTGGAGACACCCTAGGGTGTTTTAAAACCAGGTTTGGAATCATTGCCATTGAAATCTGGAGTCTAAAGGCGGTCTCACTGCTCTGGACAGACGCTGGTTGCCTGGATATAAGGGGGTGTCTGTCCCCCTTAAACCCCACCCTGAGCCTCAGTGTAGAAGCTGGATCTTCTCCAGACCCTCCCTGCTTGCCTCGAGATTTTTTTGGCCCACCGTCCAAAGAACACAGACCCTGCAGGCCTGGTGAATGGACCATGGGCCAAAATTATGTTTGAGAAGGGGACGGACCATTTCGATGACAAATGGGCTTCAAGACACTGTCAGAAAGTCCGGGCGGGGGGACTATTAACGGTCACACAGAAGCAGCCGCATCTGTGATGCCAGAGCTGGTCGGTGGGTCCCCACTGCTGTGTTTACCGCTCCTTAATGCGGTATTGTTTACTCACAATTAAACCCTTTACCATTAATTTAACTTTCAGATGCTGAAATTGGTCACACAGCCTCGAGTCTCAAGGCCCGGACAGATGTGTTCTATACACTTGTTTAAACACGGCTCTCATTAGGAGGTAATGCATGTATAGCAAGTTGATTACACCACAAAGCAGGACGCTTTATCATGGGGGCCTCTCCGGAGGCCGCGGGAGGGGCCGTCAGCTGCCGCTGTCACTCTCCCCCCCCCCCCCCCCCCCCCCCGCTCGGATGCTGAGTGACGGCTCGGCCCGCCACCTCCTCCGCCGCCTGCTCGGAAGTACACAGCTTCCCGTCAGAGCGCCGCCGAGCTGCCTGGGAGGAGGTATTAATTGTTGTCAGCCTCCATTTCACACCCGAGATAACAAACGGGAGCCACCCGGGCAGTGTTTAAGGAAGATAAACAAGTTGCCCGAGCCCCTGCAATTAAACACGCTTGCATATTTCACTGAGATGTTTCCTGTAAAGAAAGCAGGGCCACCCGAGCCGGCTTGTTGGGGGGGGGGGGGGTGGCGGGCACAGAACGGTCCTTCTGTCCCCGGGGAATCAGGAAAAGCCCCCCACCCCATTTGTTTGCCGTGTCTCTCGGTAAACCGCGTTCCTCCATCCTGATCCGAACGAACGTCTGAGTCGAGCGTGATGTGAATCTCCTTTATTTCCTGTCTCCCAGGAGAAAGGTAGAATGGTGCAGTGGTTCAAGGAAAGGATGCTGGAGTCAGCCGACCTGGGTGTAAACTCCGGATACACTTTTCTCAGCGTTGTGTTGTGTGACTTCAACTAAGTAGCTTCTTGGAGCCTCAGTTTCCTCATCTATAAAATGGGTATAATAATAATACACGCCTCCACTTTCAAGAGGAGTAAAGGAGGCTAAAGTTTGTGGCACCGTGCCTGACCCGTGGAAGACAGTGAGGAAATGTTAGTTATCTATAGAAGTCAACTTAGTGGATTTTACTTTTACCTTTTAAGGGGTAAAACTGCTTAGCAGCAGATGGTTAGAAGCAAGAACTTTAGGTTATCCCTAAACTAAGGAATGTGACGCCAGTGCTTGTTTGTAGGGTCCCTTTCCTCACAGTCCTAAGAAGTTGGGATGGGATGAACTCAAAGCAGAAGCTGTTGGTGGGGTTTTGCTCAGGGCAGATCTAGCAGAACCGGGAATTGGATAGATCGCCACCTTCTAGATATTTCCAGATGTTTCTTCCCCAACCTCTGTCCGGATTCAATCTGCCAAACAACCCAGTTTGCTTCTCTAGTTCTCCTCCTTCCCCTTCCCTTTCCCCTCCCCCACCTTTCCCCTCCCCCTTCTTCTTAAACTTGGCTCTGCAGTGAAGTCTTATATCCACCAGCCCACAGTAGCTTGCCCCTCCATTCCCTGCCCTGGGGTGGCCACCTTCTGTTCAGACCCTCATGTTTAGACTTTGAGGAGAAACTGTAGCAGCTGGGATGGAAGTCTCTGCTACTCTGTCCCCGTCATATTGTTCTCGTCATGCAAGTCCAAGCCACCTCCTCCCCTTTGTCGTGGGACCTTTGCACATGCCGTTCCCTCTGTCCAAACCACCTCTACTCACATCAGCATCCCAGCCCTGGTTATCACTCAGCCTTTTCCAACCCACCTGATTGGAGCAGACCTCTCTGCTTTAGGTCTTTAGAAGACCCTCTTTTTCCCTTTGTAGCAGCTCTCAAAATATTCATGATTTGAGTAACTACCTGTTGAATTTCCATCTCCCAGTGAAGATAGGGGCTGTGTCTGTCTCGTTCACCACCTAACCCCAAAACTTAAGACACTGCTTGTAAATGCTCAAAAGATGTTTGTTACACTATAGTGAACCGCTAGGATGAATCGGATCATTTTCCTTAGGGATCTGGAGGGAGGGGAAGTCCTTATTATTTCTCATGGCTCTTTAGTCTTTCCTTTCTATGACTCAGTGAGGCTAACCTGCTCCTTTGTCTCCATTTCACTGTTGGAGAAGGAGAGAAGGAAGGGTTAAAGTGGATTCCCATCGGCTAGGTGCTTCCGGTGCCTCTTCCCAGGGCCGGCGAGTCATCACTTTTTCCTTCAGCCTTGCTGACACCACCAACTGCTGGAGAACCCGCAATCATTTGTCCTCGGACAATGCAAAGGATGTGGCTCTGCCTTGTGGGTACATTTTAGAGAGGCGGGACCTTCATTTATTTGTCTGCACAGCTGCTTCCTCTGGGCTTTGTGGTTGCCCATGTGCTGCCTTCTCATCCGATCGCATTACCCTTAATAACCATCGCCATGGCAGGAGAGGGGTGCCGAATTTGGCATCCTGCGTGCATGTGTGTGTAACGTGCTGGGCAAGTGATCCTAATGAGGCATTCAGCACACCACTCCCCCAAGAGCCAGCTTCCAGCTTCTCCAAATCCATTTATATTCCCACTCAGACCTTTGGGATCAACATTTCTGACCCTTTTGTGAAAAGCCAAAACACCTTTTGAAAAAAATAGAAGAGGGAGGTGAAATTCCCTGAGCTTTCATTTCCCTTCATGGTTGAACTTCGATGACTCAAGCCATTTGCAGTCAATCTATTTAGCTGACTTGTCCTGCTGACTGCCAGGAGGTCAGCGTTTCAGGATTTGCCCCTCCAGGGGCAGCATGTGGTCCCAGCTGGTTGTGCCTTGGTGGGAATGGGGGTTGGGAGGTGTGGAAGCTATGTCGAGGTCTCTTCTGTGTTCTGCAGAGATGATTCTTCTAGGGTAAGTGCTTTTGTTTGCTGTTTGTTTGTGTTGGTGGGATTAGCTCTGATTACACGGTAATAACTTAGAGCACCATCTAGTAATTAGATGTTATCTTCCAGATGTTTAAAAGAAACCTTTAATATTTTAAGCTGCTTGGAGGTCTCTTGGCACTTTATTAAAATGGATGGAATTTAAAATGGGGGTTGGTAGGTAGCTTTTTCTGGATTCTCATGCTGGTCTAAGGCCTCAGAGCCCAGGGTACCCGTGAAAGGACCCCAAGCATTTATCGTGGGAACAATTGGGGCAGCCACCCATTGAATGGGTGGTAGAGGGAATGTCGCGGCACTTCTGGCCCCCGTCAATCGGCCAGAGCGGCTCATTGATTCCTTTGAACCACTTGAGTGAATCTCTCAGAAGTTCCCCCTTCTCGGAATCCCATACAATCGCCTGTTCTCTCTTTATTAGGCGCTTTGAGGGACAGCCTGGTCTACACCTGCCTTTGAAGGGGCCCCCATCATGGTTTTAATGACCTCCATCCGTCAAAGGAAAAGTTCAGAGTTCATTCTTTTGTCCAAGTCCCAGCGACTGAGGAGTCCAGGGTGCTGGCTGGTCCGGCCTCCTTAAATCACCCGCCCGAAAAACTTTCCCTGTGACCCCGCTTATGTCAAAACAGCGAGCTGGCCGCTCTGGCCATTGTCATTGGAATAAGGGCTAAGTGATGCTGCTTGGTCATTACGTGTGCCCTGATTGGCAATCAGGGTACAATAGGGGGTCATTAAAGGCCATAAAACTGCCACAGCTCTGAAAAGGGGATTTTGAATGGAGCCGGAGGGCTCTGGGAGCCTGCCTTTGCCCCGCCTTCAAGGAGAGGGGCTCTGAGCTGATCTGGGAGGGGAAAAGTCAGCGCGGTCTGGATTAAGAAGTTTCTCTCCTGTGACACCAGAAAAAGCAGCTCTCCTAATGCCCTCTTCCCTGAATGCTTGTTCCTCCATCCTCAAAAAAGATGCACGTGAAGCAACCACCCAAATAACGCTGCAGGAAATGAAGCCTGGAGGGATGGCTTTAGATATGGAGGTAAAAGTTATTCATAGATATATAAATGCTTATTGAATTAAAGAGTCAGCATGCACGTGTGTCTGTACATAGCTCTCCGTAATGAAAGAGGCAGCTCTTACTTAGTGCTTGCTTTATATCAGCACCTGTTAAAGGTGCTTTACAGGTGTTAATTTAGCACCACACCAACCCATGGAGGTGGGTTAACATTATTATAGCTCTGAAAGGCATTCTAGTAAAGCTTCCCAACATCGCTGGTCTTGGAAAGGAATCATGAAAGAAGAAGGGGACTCGTTTTTCTTTCTTTGAATGATAACTCATTTTTTAAATTAATTTTATTTATATTTGCCTGCGTTGGGTCTTCATCACTGCGCACGGGTTTTCTCTAGTTGTGGCGAGTGGTGGCTTCTCTTGTTGCGGAGCACGGGCTCTAGGCACACGGGCTTCAGTAGTTGTAGCACGTGGGCTTCAGTAGTTGTGGCTCACGGGCTCTAGAGCACAGGCTCAGTAGTTGTGGCACACGAGCTTAGTTGCTCTGCGGCAGGTGGGATCTTCCCGACTAGGGATGGAACCCTTGTCCCTTCATTGGCAGGCAGATTCTTAACCACTGTGCCCCCAGGGAAGTCCTGGGGAATCCTTTTCCTTAGCTAAAGATGCGGGCAGCATTAAAAGTTACATTTTGTTGAGTTCCTACTAAATGCCAGGCATTTGCTGTATCAGTTAATTCTCATGTCAAAACCCTGGAGTTGATACTATTATTATGGAAGCTGAAGCGCGTAAAGGGGTGACGTGGCTGGCATGTAGGCAACTGCCGACCCGGGAAGTGCCGAACACATCAATTCTGTCAGGAGTGCCGCCCTTACAGTTGTGCAACTCCACAGTGCAACTCCGGTTCATACTGGGACTCTCACCCAGCCTTGCCGGTTCCACTGCCTGGGCTCTTGACTGTCGTGTGGGATGGATGTGGTGTCGGAATCCTGGGTTAGGCTTCAGCAGATGTGGGTCCGAGACTCTGCCCTGCTGTGCAGCCTTGGGCAAATCACTTCACCTCTCTGAGCCTCCACCTTCTCCGCTGAAACATGGTAGGAGTGAGGTAAGATCTGGACTAGCTCTGAGCTTCTCAAACTCGGCCCTTCTCTGCCTTGGAATAAAGCTGGAGGATATGTAGGCATCGATCTTATTCCAAGACAAGTTGTTAAAAACATTATTTCTCTGTTTTCTCAGATACAGATATATTCTGCAGTCAAAGGTAAAACCCCCATGACATCTTCAGATTAAAAAGGAACTTTTATCGAAGCGTGGAGCTAGCACTCTACGTGTTTGAGCTCCGTCCACTACCCCCTCTCATCCCCCAAACCACCCAGGGCTACTTGCTTCCTCTCCTGTGCCTATAGGAGAGCTTGGCAGAAAAGTGTAGGATCCACTTGACATGGAGACAGCTTGAGACCCTCTTGAAGTAGCCCACTAGTTGGTACGGGGTCCTCTTGGTCGGCAAAAATGGAGCCTTCAAACCCTATTCGGGGAATCAACTGAGATTTTGGATGAGGAAATGCACTGTCAGCTATACGTGTAGGTGCGAAGGGGAAGATGAACCCACTTTGAGATGACTGGGGATTCCCAAGCCTGTGGTTCCAAGTTCCAGCTGGGACGAGGAGGAGGGACCCTGGGGACCAGGAACAGACATCCCCATAGCTCTTGGCTCCACACAGCACTAACTCTGAGACCCTGGGCAGATGACAACTTCTCTGAACCTTTGTGAACTCCCCTATAAGAGGGGAATCATCCCAGCTCCCAGAGCCTAGGGTGGTGAGGATTCAATGAGGAAATCCACGCAAGGCGCTCAGAACAGGAGTTTATGTCATAAACTCTCTGCAAATATCAGGCACTGATAGTATTCCTACAGTGCTTTATTTCTGTGACTAAGCCCGTTCCTGCAAAGAACTGAACCACTCACCCGGGATCCCCATGAACTCTGACTCAGAAGGAAGAAAGAGAGAAGAAAGGAAAAGAGGGAAGGAGAGAGCGAAGTAATGTGTGTTTTTTGTGGTCTTTCCCTTTTTCAAGGTTTTCTTGGAAGGAATTTTTCTTTCTCTTTTTGTATGTTGAAAGCCATTGGGTGTTTGTCTCCCTTTCTATCGCTTTGCTTTGGATCAGTTAGACTCTCTTTGTCCATCTGTCTCTCTTGGAATCCAGCTTTCTCTTTCTGAATCTCTGAGAATCTCCCTCCCTCTCTCTCGGTTGAGGATGGGAGGTTTTGTTGAGTCCCTGAAGGCAGCCTTTGTTGGAGGGAGTGGAGCTTCAAGGTAAGGGAGGGGAGAGACATTTTGGGGTGAAGCCATTCTCTGGTGGGTGAGAACCCGAAGCCTCTCTTACCTTCCCCAACTGCCCCTTTTCCCATTCTCCATTTGGAACGCCCATTCCGCCACACTGACTTGTCCCGGGGAACTTCTGGAATGTGAAGGAACCATCCTGGACCCCTTTCTCATGTCTGACTTAGGCCAGATTTGCCCGTGTAGATGAAGATTCCCCGTGATGCCCTCCTTCCCTCCGGGAATTTTCCAGAGCACGTTTGTCTCCCTCTGTGAGACAAGCAGGATATCCTGCACTCCAGTCCAAGTTATGAATGCCCAGGATACAACACCATTTAAAGTCTCATCAATCTTGCATCCCAGTTTCTCGAATAAACGGCAGTGGACCAGGCACGGACGTTCGTTTAAGGTTTCATGATCCCAATGGCACCTTGGGTAAAGGACCTATTGACTTCCTGCTCAGGTAATCTGAAGATGGGCTGGAGTTTGCCGGTTTGTTCCTAGTCCTTTTGGATCTATAGATTCTACCCTGGCCTGGCCACTGTCTTGTCCTATGACCTTGGGCCATTCTCTTTCCTTGGCTCAGCCTTAGTTTGTACATCTGTAAAATGAGGAACAAAAAAACACCCATTGGGGGTTGGTGGCATTGGGAGAGGCCTTTAGCACACAAATTAAATATTTGCTTTTAAGAGTAGTTGAGCTTAGTGCATGCTCTGCAGCTGCCTTTTAAGAGAGTAACTTGGCAATTTTTTTTCCCTTGGACTAAATATCTGTCTTGATGAGCATGAAGGGAGTAGCTGCATTGAACATCAAAGCCCTCATTACTAACCAGAGGGAGGCCCTTCCCTCCTCTCTCCCTCTCTCATAAGCCCAACCTTATCTGGAGGGACCTCTGTCCCCAGAGCTGTAAAACAAGCTCTTTTTCGAAGCTAACGGTGCACAATAGTGTCAAATTATGTATAATGATTTTGTAATGTGAACTAATGCCACCAGGGACCTCGTGGAAAGTACCACTTTCATTAAACTTATCCAGCAACAGGGTCTGAATACGAATTTAGAGGTGCCCGTAAATTGCAAGGCACATTTATTTGAAGCATTTGCGGGCTGCTCCTAGAACGCAGAAACCCGTGGGGGCAGAAATCAACAGGACCGGTGCGTTTTGGTTTCTTGGTGTGGCAGTGGGAGGAGGTGAGAGTGATATGTTGGCTGCATCTCTTCACCCCGGGACCCCAAGCCCAGTGAGGTTCTTTGCCAACAGATGCGAGGGCTGTCTGCCCCTCTTTGTTTCAGACATGCTCGCATCTCCTGGAGCGTTCTACCGCCCTCCTGACGGAACAGAGAGGGCACCTGGGCATCGCCTCAGAATTAATGAGACCTCCAATTACATTCAGTTGCTTCAAGGAGTTGTACCCCGCAATGACCCTCACGTTTCAGAGTTTTCCCACCTCCTTCGTGTTCCTTTAGAAAACATAGCTAATTATAAGAAAATTATCCTCAAGAAGGACAAATGGAAGAGACCTCAGAAGAAAATCACAAAGAGATGCCACCTCTCCACCCCAGGGTCCGGTCCTCGAACCCCACTTTGGAAGCCTGCCTCGCTTTCCCTGTGACCTGATAGAGCTAAACTCTGCCTGTGTCCTGGCCACCACCACGAGATGAGAGACAAGACATCACTAATCAAAACTAACCCATGCCATTTTTTCGACTCTGCTAATCTTAATTGAATCAATCTCCCAGCCACTCTTGACAGTGAAAGATTGCTCAAATCTGGGAGGCCAGGCTGGACACGACTCCTGGAAGCAAAAAAATCTTCCTTAATCATTAATTTGTCCATTCCCTCCCATTTGGCCCCATCCTTCACTGTCTTGACGGTGCACCCCCCGACAACCTTCCTCTCTTGGTAATCACTCCTAAGTGTTCTTCCCAATATGCTCACGTGACTAGAAGCCAATTTGCGGGAAGAGGATGTGGAAGAGTTGCTCCCACCCTCTCCCTTTCTTTGGTGCTCCTTCTCTCCCTTCTTTCTATGAAGCCTAGTTTGGCTTTAATTAAGTCCAATGAAGTCTCTAGTACTATCTTCTTGACACAGTGATAAACAGGTTTAGAGCAGACTTTTCCCAGGAGCCTGAACTACTGTGCAACAAATTGGTCTTAGGTAAATCACCAGAAAGAATGCTATCATCCGAGGATGCACCCTGATCCTAATGAAATCCTATAATGAATGGAACTGCAATATCCTTAATATGTCTCAAAAGGAAAAAGACTTGTTATGTCCCCTGGATTTAACACTTAGTTTTCAGAATCTGCTCTTTTTCCAAATTATTCAGAGCTCTCAGACTCTGGCTTTAACCGTGATTTTGTCTTTCTTAAAATGGGTCCAATGGTTAGTGAGAAATATGCATGAGGTACAAGTTGAGGTGAAAGTAGAGTAAGGGAATGTGTCACCCTTTGCATTACCTGTGGCTTGGACTGTTGCAATAGTATGCTAACTGGTCTCCCAGTTTCTATCCTTGCCTCCCAATGCTCTGACCTCCAATAAGAGAGTGATATGTTAAAAAAAAAAAAACAAAAAAACATAGGTCACATCATGTTACTCCTTCGCTCAAACTTTCTTAAGTTTCCTATCTCACTCAGAGGTAAAGCCCAAATCTTTCCCATGGGTTTGACCACCAGTGACCTCTCTGATCTCATCGGATATTACAGGCATCCCCCACTTTTTGAAAGTTTGCTATACGCCACTTCGCTTTTACGAAAGAGCTACATTAGTACCTGTTTTTGATGAGTGAAGGAAATCTGAAAAGGATTTTCGCTTTTACAAAAAAAAAGCGAAAATCGTTTTCAGCATTTGCTTGGCAGGAGCCATTAGAGGCAGCGCGTACTCAGAACGGGGAGAGTGGCGCCACCAAGCTCCTTCCCCAGGAACTACACTCAGCATCCAGCCGCCAGAGCTTTGATCAAGCATCTGTGCTTGATCTAGATTTATTTTGTGCATCTCTTAGCAAGATGTGTCCTAAGGTAATTGCTTCTTCACCTTACACTGTTTGAACTTAAGAAAAGTTTCGTAGGTACACTCTCCTTTATGACAGCAGGGAAACATCCTACTCTTTCCCTGCCAGCCACCCTGGTCTCCCTGGTGTTCCTTGAAGATGTCAACCTTGCTCCCACCTCCAGCCTTTTCACTGGCTGGATGTTCTTACCTCTGTTATCACAGTGGCTTTTTCCTTCACTTCATTCAGGTCTCTAATGAAATGTCCACTTATCAAGGAGATATTCCCTGACCATCCTGTCTGATAAAGCACTCCCTTCACTCTCTGCTTTATTTTTCTCTGGAGCAACTATTCTCATCTGACCTATTATTCTTTTATTTTCTGTGTCCCCCACTAGATGGTAAACTCTGCAAGAGAATATACCTGCCACGTAGTAGATGTTTAATAAATGACTGTTTTCCCAGAGACAAGTTTCACGGAGAGGCCGTTAAAGACTCAGGACTCTTGAAGGCAAATTTTCATAATTTCAAAATTCACAAAATGTCCCTTAAAATGTTACATATTAATCTTGAATTTCCCAATAACAAAGATGGGAAAAGTCTCTATTAACAACAATAATTAGCAGCGTTTGAAGCTAGGACAGACATGACAATTGTCACACTGGACTTCCAATCCAACACTGTTTCTACTCAGGATCAAGAAGCTTTCACCAGACAGCATATCTTTGTGGTTATTTGAGCCCAAGTTCTTAACCCAAGGTGGGTTGCCAGTCATAGGTGGATTTATTGTAGCCTTGTGGACTGTTCCCTGGCTCGTACAGGCCAGCTCCCCCCAGGCTCCTCTGCGTGTAAATGCCAGGTGGTAAAACAAATAAAACACAGTGTTCCTCTCTTGTGCCTCGTCATAAATCGGTCCCAGCCTCACTCCTGGGGCTGGCGTCAAGTCTGATTTATGCAGTTGGTGAGATTTATGGTGTAGTCATTTAACATAAAAAAAAAAAACCTTTCAAACATGAGTTCTTACACATAAATTCCAGAGCTAGCAAACGTTTGGAAACTTTTGTTTTCTTTAGATGATGGTGAACATGCCTGCCTCATCTTAGGGATCATTTAAGGCAGAAGCCTTCACAACTGAAATGTCAATGGAAGAACAGAGGCTGATGAGTGAAGCCAACATCGTGCTTTGTGCAAAGTACCGAGTAAGGGTCAGTTGATTTGTTGCTTCAAATTGGGGTCTGTGCTGAGGGTGGTGAAGGGTAACTTCAGCTTGGCCCCCAAGGTACCCCAGCCCTGCCGCAGTGGAGGAGATGGTACAGATTCCACGTGGAAACAGTTGACGTCATCAGCGGACACTGCATCTTCATTGGTTGCCCTGATGAACTTGGTTCGGGGGTGGTGAGGGGTGGTGGTGGAAATTTCCCTGGCTTCGAAGTAAGGAAATGTAGCTTTGCATAAGTTTGCCATTTTTAGGCCTTGGTTTCCTTTTTTCTAAATTAAGGGAATAGATTAGACAGTTCATTGCTGAGATCCCTTTTCGTATTTGATTTTATGATTCTCTGCTCTGGAAGGACAGGAGTGCTTCCAGATTTCTCTTTGTATTTTCACAAGGTTTGGTGAAAGGAGGGATGCCCATACGTTTGTTGAATAAAAATTTATTTTTACTTCAGAAGTTTGGGGTGAAGGGAGAGGTAGAGAAGGAGCTTCTGTTCAATTTTGAAAGGACCTTGATGGCTCATGAAGATGAAAATAATTCTTTATTTGATTTAGTTTGTATATGCCATTTGGAAATCACTGAGGAGTTCATCCTCAGAAATGCTTAGACTGAAAAAATTGCCTAAAATTTGGTAGATTTTTGTGATATTTGGCTATTATAAAATTTCTTATTTACTTCTTCAGGGCTGATAATTGTCATTTTGAAAGCAGTTGGGTGTTTTGGGTGTTTCCAGCCTTTCAAAAAATGATACATCTCACCATATACATGCTTATGTGGAATATATATATATTTTTCCTGTTTAGGTGACAGTTTTAGGATCCTTCTAAGCAGTGATAAAAAACTCACAGTTATAATGTGTGATCATTTTGCCTTTCATTATAATGCAGAATTTCTCCATGCAAAATCAGGCCAAGATATAAGCCTAAACCCAGGGGCAAAATTCATTCATTATGCATGTACATTATTCCCCCAAATATTGATAATACTTTTCATAATAATTATTTTACATATATTAGCTCTTGCTGCTATATTAGTATTAAAGATACCTTTATTAATCTTGAATATTTTGTTGAATAATAAATAGGATCTCAGAGGCTTGAGTTAAAAGCTGCTCTTAGCTAGAATGCTGTAAATCAGTTGTTTTATGAATAAGATTGGCTTCCTTATTTTTTTCCTCAGGATTGCTTATTTAAATAATTTTCCCATTTATTGAATGTGATTTTTTTCGTTTTTTTTTTTTTTGCTAGAGACACATCACCCTGCTGCCACCTTCCCTCCTGGTTCTCTCTCCCTGTTGGAGAAAAATGCAAAATCACGTAAACCGCCTCCTAAACCTTCACAGTCTGAAAGGATAAACAGTTTGCATTATTTAGCAGGCAAGAGACATTTTTGTCCAGTGATGACGCTCTCTTGCAGAATTTCTTTCTTTCTTTCTCTCTTTTTTCCTTCCTTCCTTCCTCCCTCCCTCTCTCTCTCTCTTTCTTTCTCCTTCCTCCCTCCTTCCCTCCCTTCCTTTCTTTCTTTCTTGTTAACAGATAACTACAATAATAAGGATAATGATACACACCATTTGTTGAGAGCTAACAATGTATAAGGCCTTGAAAGTACTAGCTCACTTAATGCTCACCCTGTTAGTTGAATACTGTCATTTCCTCCATTTTACATATGGTGAAGCTAAGGCTTAGAGAGGTTAAGGTCACATAGCTGGCAAAGGATGGAGACAGGATTTAATCTCAGGTTGGTCTAACTCCAAAGCCCATCCAATGCTGCCTCTGAGGTAAAGGTTCAGAGAGGGGTGTTTGTGTGGTACTGAGGAAGGGGCCAGGCCACAGTGTTCAGCCTTGCAGGTCCCCGAGGGCTCCAGCTGGGGGGCCCTATCCTGCCATTGGTGGGTAAGGATGTCCGTGGAAAAAGGATTGGCTATTGTAAGGATATGACACATGCCATCATATAGCGGTCTCTCCCTTTTTTGTGTAATATAGTAACTACATCTTCTGATTGTGTCAATGAGCAAGGAAAGCATATATCTTCTTAGACTTCCATCATTTCATCCATGGTAGAGGCCAAGGGCTAGCCCACTAGTGCCCACTCTGACTGATTGATAGGGTCTGCCTGGAGTTAGACTGTGTCTGAGGCAATATCACAATGGATTGGTGATGCCTGCCATGGGCTCAGGATGGGGAACTGGGCAGCAGACATACTGGGTGCTTGCTAAACCTGGGCTGGATTATGTAACTGTTGGATGACCTGCCTTTCAAAGGATTCCATGTTGGGCACTTGGAATTATGGGTCTCACATTCTAAAGAGGTGAAGGCTCCAGTGAGCTTGTGATTTTTCCAAAGTCTTATAGGACAGTGCCATCCAGCCTCCTCAGATGCCTTTGAACAGCTTCCCTGTGAAGCATCTCCTCGTTGCTCTGAGAGAGAGGATCATGGCTGGCTTCATTTTCCTCATCGTATTTATGCCTGGCCGAAATGACCTTATTTTTATGTGCTTGTCCTGTCTGTTCTCTCTGCTGGGTTGTAAACCTCATGAAAGAAGAAACTAGGTCTGATCTGTTTACTACATTATCCCAACACCTGGCACTCAGTAAATATTTGTTGAATGAATGAATGTCTGAATGAATGAGTGATTCGAATGACTTTCCCAGGACCTACACTCTCCTTTGAGAAATTCCCCCACTCCCATCTCAGGTTCATCCTTCCCAAACTCCATCTTCTGGAGTTGACCACTGTGTGTGGTTCCAGATTCTCTTTCTTAATTCCTCCAGTATCTTCCAGTCTTGCCATTTAATCACGACCCACGTGTGTTCCTTGGGAGCAGTCCAGGGCGCGGAAACATATTCCTGAAGTCATTTGTATTCCTAAATATGGCCTTCTCAGCTCCCACAGCTAGGGGCAGCCTGGCTTAGTCGGGTTTTAGATATGCATATTATTATGTAAATGTACTTGGATTGAATATAATTTCTTTAAAAATATTTTCCAGTGGAAATAGGTCTCCTTTCAGGAGGAACTTAGCCAGACAGTACCTGAAGGAAACCTTACCTCATTGTTTGCAGGGAGTGTGCATGAGACATGTACGAAAATGAGACATTTCAACAAGCTATTTTTAGAATTAATGATGACAATAACAATAGCGAGAATCTATTGAATTCTTGCTAAGTGCTGAGCACTGAACAAAGCACATGAAGAATGTTTCCTCATTTAAGCTTGCCAGCAACCTGAAGGGTACTTACAACGATTATCCCCAGGTTCCAGATGAGTAAACTGAGGCATGAGAGGATTTGGAACGTGCCCCAATGTCACCCAGTTTAAGGAAAATTTGAGATGTAAGGCAGTTCAGAGTCATTGTTTAACCTCTTTGTTATCTTTGAATCACCTTCCAAGGCACCTCAGAGGAAATGTTGAAATAAATCTGGATGATTAAGAAAACAATGTACAATATCTAACTCCTCTTTTTGTGCATAATTCCAGCTGGGTCCAGTGTCTCTCTAAGGGATAACTTGGAGAAGCCAGATATTTCTGGTTAACAAATGTGTGAAATAAATCAGCATAGGTCCCAACTCCAATACAACATGCAGGATTAGACCTGCTTGGTTTTCAAAATGGGAGTGATATTTGCATGAAAAGACTGAGTGTGACATTGTTCCCTGGAGGAGCAATTCCAGGGGAGATTCTGCCTTTTAATTTAAAGGGACACTTGACATTCCACCCCCACCATACAAAAGCACCCCATAGACTTTCCACATGACTAATCCAGTCTCCTGTGACCTCTCTTTAGCATGACGGGGACACAGGAACAGAGCCTGCAGCTTCTCCCGACCTCAAACATTTAGTTACATTAATCACAGAGTGTTTTTGGACTTGGAGCTTCCAGAATGAAAGACACTTTCTTGGGGAGACATTGATCAAACAGTCTACAGGTATCTGTACATCGAGGGACATTAATCATCTCTGCATTATCTCACCCACCAGTAGAATATGTAAATGTGATTCCTGTCAATGATAAGGGGAAGTGAAATTATTCTTAGAGATTGGTCCATCTGGAGCTGTTGATACAATCTTACCTAAGACAATAGGTTGTAAAGATAAATTTTTTAGCATTACTAATCCAGGGTTGTCAATGCCAATGGAGGATGGAGAAATTTAAAACCAAGCTAAGGATGTACAGTTAAGGGAAGAGAGGAAAACTAAAGTTTTGCTTTAGTCCCTGCAATATTATTTGGCCACGTAGCAAAAAAGATGCTTTCTGCATAATTATAAGGAGGGCATTTTTGCAAGAGTCTCACTAGGCAGTTGGAGGGTGTGTTCTGAAATGGTTCACATCTGGCCAAAGGTTTAACTCTTAACACACACAAGACAAAGACCTCAAAACACAGCAGGAGAGTTCCATTGTTTCTACAGACTGGGAGTCCAGGGATTCCATCTTCACTAGAGGAATCTTCCTAGACCCTCTGACCCATCAACGGCCCCTTGTAAGAGGTGGCAAAAGTGTTCAGTGTAGGAGGAGTAGTAGAAAATGGGTAGAGCTCTCAGCTGAAGGAGACCCAGGCTTCTAATCCCAGCCATACTCCTCAATAACTTTGCAACTTTGGGCTAATCCCTTCCTATCTCTGGTTCGTTTCTTGAATGAATAAAGCAAAGTGGTTTGGGTAAGTGATGTCCTCTCCGTGATAAAATGACAGCCCTTTCTAGATGCTCCATCTTCTCTGTCAAGGTTGAGAAAGTTAACAAGTTCAGTAGAGGGCCTTGAGATACTGACCTCCAGAAAGAAGTCTCTGGCATTATCTATTGTGTGGCCAAAGTGCCCAGAAACTTTGGGCTGTTTGGTGCTGGTGATCTTATGAGATGCCCTGTTATGGAGGAGACCGCTGGAGAGAGGACCTACAAGCTTGAATGAATATCATCTTTAAAAAACGTATATTACTCAGGAACCATTGAAAGCAGGAGGGTGTCTTGGGGACCTACGCCCTTTTTAAGCGTGAATTCTAAACGCGTTTTGCTGAAAGTTCCAAAATTCAAAATTACTGTGGGAAGATGACTGAGAATCAATATTGAGTGAGTTTTTGGTGCCTTCCCCACACTCTAACTGTCCTGCCCTCCTTTTTCATTAATAAATAAAAGTAAGGAATTCTAAATTATTATGTTTAAGTTCCAGGCGGGAAAGAAGCTGAAGGGCTTCGATGGGCATGAGAATGATCTTTCTTAGCAGTTAATGATGGGATACATGAGATGGATTATTAAGGGATGCAAGGAGCTCTTCCTTTGGAGACCTTTAAGAAAAGGACTAAGTTATGACTGGCAGACTCCAAGAAGGAACACTGTAATTTCCTTCTCTGATGTCAGCTTCCAAAGGTCAGAGGTGTTTTCTTCCTCCAAATCCTTAGCTTTCCTCAAGTAATCCATTTGGAACCTGACATCCACGAATTTGCCTGAATGTTCCTTGAACTTGATGGGGTAATGAATTCCTCAACTTTGTTGTCTCCTGTGAAGGCTAAACGATGTCCTTCATGCTCTATAGGCTGCCAAAGTCATATTTCAGAATCTAGAAAGCCCCTTTCCCGTTCAGTTATGTCCCCTTCGTCATCCCTCTTTTCAGAATTAGTAGTCTTCATTTTTTAAAGCTTGTCCTCATATGAAAGTTTTTTTATTACTTGCTCATGATCTCAATTCCTTGTTTGTTTTATGTTGATGGCGAGGTTATTGGGTGTGAAGACTATGCTATTGTACAATGATAGGGTTATGCTTTTTGGACACACGTTAGACCAGATTCTCCAAACTTGTTCAGAAGACCTAGTCAGTTTGAGCCTCTATAAGACATTACTTGAAGAATGGATTTTGTTTGGGAAACTCTAGATTAAAGAGGTAACTGGTTCAGAATGGAATGTATGTCTTTTCAGTGCTCTTATTTGTGTTGGTGAGCTCTGGGACTCTCAAAAAGAGGGATGACAGTACTAACATCCCCTACATTTATTTGACCACAGAATTCTCTTTTCTAAGCATACATCCTGCAGTGGGTGTCCACAGAGCCCACGTTGAGAAGGCTAAGTTGAAGGTTGCATGCCTGGGATGTATTACAAGAGTTTATTCTATGCACCATTCAAGAGGGAGGCTAGATTACATTGGTCCTGGATATTACTTATGAGTTTAAGAATTCAGGATCACTTGTGAAATTTACTTATTCAAAAGATCCTTTGTAGAAGAGAGAAACTCTCATATTCTGCCAGTAGGATTAAAAATTGTTATAGCCTTTCTGGAAGTTGATTTTACAATGCTTGTCAAAAATGTCAAAAATGTTAATACTTAGTAAGTAGCAAGTCCTTTTCCAGGAATTTATCCTAAGTGAATAATTATTATATTGCACTAAGACTTAGTTCTGATGATAGTTACTCCCATATTGTTTATAAGGTTGATAGTCAAAGTATTTAATGACTGTCATGGCCAGGGCACCAACCAATCAGAACACATACCTCTTACAGAGCATTAGTGTGGCTAGACTCATGCCCAACAATTAAATATCAGCCCTGATTCTTTAAAGGAAAGATGAAAATTGAAAAAAAAAAAGTCATGCAATAAAGGGATAGGTATATAAATTATGATATATCTATTTAATGGAATATTTCACAGCTATTAGAAGTAATATTATTGAAGACGATTTAATGGCAGAAATGTTCTTGAAATATTAAGTGGGAAAACCGGATTATAACTGTATATAGGTAACGATTCTCTTTTGAAAATGAAATAAATATGCATGGAGAAAAAATCAGAAAGATACATACTCAAATACTGAAATCAGGTATCTTTGGGTGGTAGGATGTCAGGTAATTTTGTTTCCTTCATTTTATTAGTCTAGATTCTCCAGGTTAGGGGTCAGCCAGCTATGGCTTGAAAGCCAAGTCTGGACCACCATCTGTTTTTATAGATAAAGTTTTATTGGAACATAGCCAGGTCTACTCGTTGATATATTGTCTATGGCTAGATTCATAATACAACAGGAGAATTGAGTAGGTGCAACAAATACTATAAGGTCCCCCAAGCCTAGGGTATTTTCTAGCCGTTTCATTACAGAAAAAGTTTGCCAACTCCTGGTCTAGATGATCTACTAGGAACACCTTTTACTTGTATAATAGAAAAGCTTACCACTCAAACAGAAAACAATAAATTATGGGGTTTAAATATCAAAGCTGTGCCATTTTAAAGATAGAAATATTAAAAAAAAACCCTTCAAACATTTAGTTATATTATTCCCAGTATTAGTACCTCTCAAAAAAAGTTCCAAGGGGAAAACGTAACAGAAATATAACAACCTACTAGATGCCATCTGTCATGGAAACCACAACATAGGATGTGTAGATCAGAGGGCTGGAGTTTTCAGACAAGAATAAGCTTTAACTAAGACATCAGTAAGATGCTTCTTCCTGCCTACCCATTTTTTCCTTCTCCCTGTTCCCAATGTCTTCCCAGCAAATCCCAATAACATCACATTTAGAACACTGAATGGTCGATCCTCTCTCCTGCTCCTTGAATTCCATCTGCTTTTCTTATGATCATCCCTCCCTTTCCCCCACTGCCACCCTGCAGGAGATAAGAGATTCTTCTCTGGAGAATATGAGTGGCTCCCAGGGAAAGACTACTAACAATTGGGGGTCTCTAAAAGCAAAATATGACCTTTGTCCAATCATCAAAACTCATCGAGCTTCCCAGTCACTTTTTAGAGCCTATCAAATATAAACAAACAGCCAAGGATCTTCATATATTTGAGAAAAGTCTTCAATATGAAAAAGCAAAGACACCCACCCTCCTCCAAAAAAACGAAGACAGGAAATAAAGACAATATAGGAACCAGAAGCATTGAAACAAACAAACAAACAACTATATTATCTCCAGAGTGATATTATATCTATGAAAATCAACATGTTCTTGGAAAGAGTTCTTAAAAACTAAAAATATGATAGTTAAAAATGAAAAAAAATTTAATAGAAGAGATGGAAGATAAAGTTGAGACAATCTTTTGGAAGATTACATTAAAAAAAAAAACTAAAAAGATAGCTACTAGGAGGAAAAGATTTTTAAGAAACTAGAGGCCAAACCCATGTGTCCTTTATCCCACTATCAGGAAGCTTAGGAACAATGCACACAGAAAAGAGACACAAAGAAAAAAATGCAAGAACACTGCCCAGAAGTCTTCAGATTAAATGGCCTATTGGCTTTCCAGTGCAATGCATGAACAAAGATTGACCCAAAGATTGAACTAAAGGTTCACTATGATGACATTTCAGATCATTAAAAGTAAAGAGAAGGTCTTAAAGACTTCCAGAGAGAAAAAAACATATCACACTGGGAGGATTGGGGATAAGAATAGCAAGAGACTTCTCAACAGCAACAGTGGAAGTTAGAAGATGATGGAATATTGCCTTCAAACCCTGAGAAGATCCTTCTTATCCCAGAATTCAATACCCAGCAAGTTCTTTATCCAATTTTCTTTTTCAGAGATGAAACACACACACACATAAACACAAAAACTCCCATGTACCTACTGAAATGTTATAAATAATAATTCTATTGCAGCATTTCCTAGTTGAGTAAGTTAAACTTTCTGAGCCTCAATTGCTTTATCTGTAAAATGGGCATAATAATAGGACTTGTCTCCTAAGGTTGTTCCTAGGATTAAATAAGATAACAGCTATAAACCACTTAAGACATCAATTCTGGCTGGTGGTGCTCATTAAATGTTCATGATTATTATGACTATTATGATTGAGGAGGGATATGTGGAAATGGCAAATGCCCAGTCAGGCTTTTCAGTGTTGGGTAGTCCAAGCAGGATGGGAAAGTAGGATAGGAAAGAGATGACTGATCTAGCACCAACTGAGCACTCGCCCTGTGCCAGATCCTGTGCTTTCCCTGAGTTTCTCATGGCACCATTGGTGTCCCCATTTTACAGATGAGGAAACTGAGCCTCAGGAAGGTAACATCACTTGTGCAGACAGGAGCTGGCAGAGGCAGGTTTGGAAGCTTGATTTTCTGCCTCCAGGGTTCTTGTTCCAGGCTCTGGGAGGTGGGGGTCATGGGGCTTCCGTCCTGCCCCTTCTCACCCTTCTAGTGCCTACTTCTCCTCCCCTTAGGCCTCTGGAGCCAAGCAGGGGACCTCTCAGGCCAAGCCGAGGGCAGGAAGTTAGATCATCAGCCATCTTTAAGGGGGTAATTAGCTGACTATGAAAACAGCTTCGCTCACCGCAGCGATTCGCCCCACCAGGGGAGAGGGGAAGTCCATGTTTTTATTATAAACGGAATCATAGAAGGGTTTAAGGCTTAGCAGTGTTTGGTTTGGTTTTGTTTTCTAAAGGCCTGAGGTGGAACTTGGCATCTACTACCCCAGCCTAGAAGAAAGGAAGTTTATTTTCTGGGTAAGATGAAAAGACTTTGGGTTTCTTGATTTGTATTTTCATGGAAAAGGAGCAACTTACGGCCTTTGCTGAATCTCCCAGACCCTCAGGTCTTCTGCTGCTTTTCCAGGTCAGTGACGGGAAGGCAGGTCAGGCAGTCTAAGGAGGGAGAGAAGGAGAGAGAGAGAGAGAGAGAGAGAGAGAGAGGCACCTCCAGGGTGATGGGGGAGGGGCGGCTGCTCAGAAGCCAGAGGGCAGCCTGAGGGTCTTGAGATCAGGTGGGAACATGGTGGAGCCCAAGGGAAGTGCTTCAGAGGCCACTTATTGCTTGCATGACCTTGACCAAGTTACTTAACTTTTCTGGGACTAGTTTTCACATCTGTACAGTGAGGGGGGTACTGCATCTTGTCCAGGGGACCAGGCTACCAGCATGATGTCGTGGCTTAGGGCATGGGCTGCCTGGTTTTGAACTCTAGCCCCAGCCCTTACTCGCTATGTGAGCAAGTGACTTAAACCCTTGCTTCCTCATCTGTAAAATGGGAATGATTTTATTAGGATTGTTGTGAGGGACAAATGGAAACAGTTCTTAAAGTAGTGCCTGGCACATAAGTACTCAAGAAACACCAGCAATTTTATATGATTATTAATAGCATTGTTATTGTGGTCTGTCTGGTTTCTGTATGGGGAGTGATGGAGAATAAAGTTGAGTTTAGGATGTATGGAAAGATTTAAAAGTCGAGCTAAGAAATTTGGATTCAAGGAATCAACTTTTGAGTGAAAGGTCCCAAGAGGCCATTTTATTCAACCCACTCAAGTAGCAGAAGGAAAGTCAGGGGCTCAGGAAAAGGATGTAGCTCGTTCAAGGTCCTGCTGTGGCCGAACTGTGACCAGGAAGAAATCTTGGACGGTAAGTCAACAGACTATCAGTGAGAAGACTTCCCTTCCAGAAATCTCCCAGATTACATCTCCATTGATGGTGTTGAGAATCCTTCCAAAGGATCTTAAAAGACACCTTTCATATTCATAGGCAAACACCTGAAGCCCACGTAGAACTATTCACACTTTAGTATGAATTAGTTTATTGGAAGATTTTCAGTGTGCTAGCTAGCTGAGAGCAGGGAACTGCTGGGTAGGTCAAGGGGCAGATAAATTGTGATTCAGGGTAGAGGTAGAACCTGGAGCCCTTCTAAATCATCTCCAGTGTGCCTGGAGGTGGGGTTGCCGGGAGCCGGATGGTAGAGTGAAGACCCCACCGTTCCATTTCCCAGGGACATCAAATATATACCTCTCTAAGAGCCAAGGTTTTCATAATTTGGAACCTACTCAGCTTTGGGCAGAGATTCCTCATCCTTCCTGACCACTCAGAACCAAAAACTGCTCAAAAAGCTTGGCCAGTGGTATCTTAACCTCAGGGGCCCATTTACAAATAGACCCAGTGCATTGGGTTCAACCATTTCCCCCACCCACAGTATCTCTGGGTTACAGCAGTATTACATTCATTTTTTCAGATCTGCCTCCGACCGGAAAGGACCTTGGGCAATTTATAACGATATGTTAAACCAAACAAGATGGTCTCCCCACCACTCTCTCCCTCCCCCGCCACCCCTTTAAGGAGCAAAGGAAGGAAAGGAAACAAGGATGGGGTAGAATGTTCAATTAGAACTCAGGCTACAGAGTGCGGACCATCAATTCCTTTAGCTTGTTTAACAGTGGGCTATATCTGACTCCATCCAGGGGTTGATTTTGGCCTTTCTGGAAGCTTAGATGGAATCTGCTTCTTTAACCCTCTAAACACCATCATTGTTATTTCTAATAATAAAGAAACAGTGAGACAGAGGTCTATCTGTTCCCTCAATCAACTCAACAGTCATCACGGAACCTCCCCTGCCCCCCGCCCCTTTGAGGGGGCTGCCTCCAAACGGGCTCTTTCTTTGGACCAATAGTTTATCCATTTAGTGCATATTTATAAGATGCCTACTATGTGTCAGCACTCTTCTGGGCTTTGGGGGATGCACGGCGTAACCAAACAGTCCCAGGTCTTCCCCTCATAGATCTTGCCATTGAGTGTGTGCTTGGCACATTATCTATTAAAATTCAAAATGCTGACAAGTTCTCCAGGACCCTGCCCTCTCTGAATGCAACAAAGACACTTTGGAGAGGGGAGTGGATCAGTCAGGGTCCAGCCAGGAAAACACGAACTCAAGTGTTTTCAACAGAGGGGGATGAATGCAGGGAATTGATTACAGCTAGAGGAAGAGTCGAGATGCCAAGCAAGGAACAGTGAGGTAACTCGGATAACTTGTGTTTCCCGAGCCCTGGGACCAGGGTCACCCAGTGGAAGCTGCAGCCATGCCAGGCTGTCTGGAGGGAGCCTGAGTCACAGAGAAGATGCAGTTTCTCCTGAAAGCCACTTGAGGCGGAGAGAGAACACTCTGGGTGAAATACCCTGGCTTTTCCCTTCCCCCACCCTCCGGACTCCCACCAGGACCTCCTTGCAGCTAACTGAAGCCGGTTTTTACAGGAGTCTGAGACCACAGACAACCTGCAGAGTTGGTACTGCCCGCACCCCATTATGGAGCAGAGCAGAGGAAGAGCAAACAGTAGATGTGTTTACAAAACAGGCCTCTGGCCACAGAAGGAGCCCCCTGGCAACATTTTATATGACAGCCCAGAATATAAACTCACCCTCATGGTCGGGGTAATAACAAAATTCAATGCCAGGTTCTCCTGGAATCATCATCATCATCATCATCTATCACCACCGCAGATAGAGACCTTCTATGGGTAGAATCCTTCCCCAACTTTCAATATGTATGTATATATGCTTACCCAAAGAGATTCTATTTGGGGCCATTTTATAGATGAGAAAACTGAGGCTGAGAGAAAGCAGCTCACTTGCCCAAGGTCATGTAGTGAGCAAGAGGTAGGACCAGAATTTGAATTGCAGTCTGTCTGACTCCATGTCCTATACCCTTGGCCACAGAGCCCTGACCCACCGAGGCTCCTGGGGCAGTGGGTTCTGGAGCTAAGCCCGTCTCAGGGCATGGGGAATCCTTGGGAAGAAAAGGCAGTTCTCTGAGGGCTCAGGGCTCAGAGCCAGCCCTGGAGGAAGAAGCCTCCTCTGGACCCTTCCTTCCCCACCCACACACACCAAGTAAGATCTGAATGTCAGGGGCCGGCGAAAGGCCCGGAGAACAGGCCAACAAGCGGTTGGCAAGACCACAGCCCTGTAGCCCAGAGGGTTGGAGCCAGTGACTCAAAGGGCAGTGCATGCTCATTTCAAGATGTGTAGTGTGTGTCCCAGGGCCAGAAAATGCTCACCATGCCCTCGAGCTCTGCCCAGTCGATATCAGATGGGGTTGGCGCTACCTGGGACTTTCCTGGCTGGTCGTGCTTGTGGGGTCTCTAGCTCTTGCTCTGAGGCTGCCTGGTGCCAACAGAACGCCTGGCACAGGTGGGCTGAGAACGGCCCCTCGCCCTGCTTTCGGTGCTCTAGGCGAACCCCTGTGTCTGTGTATCGTCCAAATTGGGAAGGGGCCGGGAAGAGCCAGCGAGCAGCCAGCCATAGCAGGTCAGACACTTCTTTGAGGACACGTTCCCCTGACCCGGTGTGGCAGTCCTCAGTCATTCCTGGAGGCTGGGTATAAGCTGAGTCTTCTTGAGAACGTCAGATTGTCAAAAGGAGAAAAGCCAAATAAAGATGGGGAGTCAGCCAAATAAAGCGGGGCACTGGGGTGATTGGGTGAGTCTTCTTCGAGGGCCGTGTCACTGAGTTTCTGCTGTGGCTTTCACACTTTGTAATAGTCAGGCCTCCGTATGTTACAGTGATGGTGGCCTGGGATTCTGGCTTTATCACTCCCTAATCTCAGTTTAATTGCTGTGGTCAATTTACCCTGCACTTAATAACCCACAGCTTGGTATATTGTTTAATATGGTTGACACACACTTTGCTTTAAATGTCAGCACTGGCTGGGCCTGGGGACTTGGCAGGCTCCCTGGGAGAGATGGCAGAGGGGCAGCGTCATCTGCTCGGTGTCTGGGCTGCTGGTATGTTGGCTGCAACTTCTCCTGGCTTGAAGGCTCAGCCAGTGCCCAGCGCTGAGCTGCTGGATGGCAGTTGCCATCTCCAGACTGTATCTGAGGCCCACCCAGCCCTGACCTGCTTTCCTCTTGCTGTGTTCCACCGAGGGCTCTATGGAGAAGGGGTGTCTGTAAGGCAGCCATCCTCAGCTTGGAAAGCATGTTGCCCCCAGGCACAAATGGGAGTCCTGTAGCCCCAGTGCTTTGTGCAGGCTGGCCCTGGTCATGTGTTTGTGACTAAGACCCCAGGGGTGGATGTTGGGTAAATATCACACTCTGGTTGAAGGATTGCAAGCAACATCAATGATGACAGCTGTGCCAGGATGGCTCTGCCCATCACTGTCCTGTGGTTGGACTCAACCAGCAAACTGGATACATTTTTGCTACCCACTCGACTTCCATTCCTTCTGTTTCTAATGGACTAAATGATTCAACTGGATGGACTAAAAATGATGGAACTCCCGAGGTGGCCTCCCGGTTCACCCTCCACTGCAACCTTTTATGGAAATTGCACTTTCATCCACAGGACAAAGGCACCCAGAAGTGTTGTTTGTCCTGGGTGTTCCTGCCTCATTGGCAGGACCCCTGACCTAAGCTGGGCCAATCAGCTTCTCTCTCCTGGAGAAATTCAAGATGAAGAGGCAGCACAGTGGTGTCTGAAGGCGTCTAAAATGATAACTCATAGACCTGGGAGCCATGGGGCAGCCATACTTTTTGCCTCTGGACCAGATTGCAAAGGAAGTAGAGTGAAATGTACGGAGATACAGATGCTCCTCCGGACGTCTCTATAGCTCCAGTCCCAAAGGAGCAGTGTTTTCCCGCCTTTGGCTTCCCTGAGACTCCCTGAATCCTTATGATAAATGCCCCCTTTTGGCTGAAGCAACTTGGGTTGGGTTTGTCATTTGCAACCAAGAGCTCTGCCTAAAGCAATCCAGTGAGTGCTTGCCACAGAGCTGGCCAGGTAGAAGGCTCACCTGTTATTATTAAGATGTACTTAGGGTATGGTTTTGGGGGGAATGTAAACTTCTTGGGAAGGAGTCTGGTGAGGGTCACGGTGGCTTTGAGTACAGGAGATTTGTCCCTAGGGTTGGCATGTCCCCTGAGCTCCTCACCTTGGTTGGGTTTCTCCTTCCATCCTTGACATGGAGGGTGCAGCTGGAATCTGGGGTCTGTGCCCCAGACTCAGCCTGGGGCATTTGCCCCAGTCTTGGGTCTGGTCCCACTATCCAGGGGAGGCCAGCCCCTTTCAGGCTGTTTGGGAAAGTCATGCTTACCCAGGAGTACCTGACAGCCAATCTGGGAGCATCTTCTCCACGGGCATTTTCCTTTTGGGTTCAGCCCTGGGGACCACCTCTGGGATGCTGTCAGCCTGATCCCCTGCACCCCGAGACAGCCTATCTATCCTTCAGGCAGGCAGGCACAGTGTCTAGGCCCATGGTACTTCTAGGGGTGCACGCAAAGGTCTTAATATCAGTTTCATTTTAAAATCAGAGGGAAATTGAAAATAGTGGTAATAAATATATAATAATGACTCCAGATTCAAATCAATTGGTCTTTATACCAACATCATTATAAAATATGTTTTAATTTTAATTTTTATTTTTATTTTTATGGAGGAAGAGGCCCACAAGGACTAGAGTGTCTAAAGCCACCAACAGCATCATAACGTGGCCCCGGCCACAACACTATTCCTAAGCGTACGTGGAGGTTCCAGCTTCCTGAGAACCCCAGGTGGAGCCCACAACCAAAGTGGGTAGATGTACCCTGGATTGTTTAGGGGGGTCTACAAGGAGGGCAATGACCCCAAGTGTCTCTGCTGCTCTGGCTCACATTTCCCAGTCTTGCCTTCCCTGTACGGCTGAGCTGGGCTGAGGGGATGGGCCACCTGCTCTGGGGGTCATTACTTTTCCCACCTGGATTGAAGTCCACGTTTAGCCAAGCAGAGGCCTGAGCCCAGGGCAGAGGCTCAGCATTGTCCGAAGACTCTGCATTCTTAACCTGGAGGGACAATCACCCCTAAGGTATGAACATTGGCCCTTGTAGACAGTCAGGAGCTTGAACTCTGCCGTGACCTCTTGCAGGCAGGAACCAGACAGCATCCTGCTTCCTCTCCTTCCCAAAGACAACAGAACATCATGAGAGCTACCAAGTGCCAGGCTCATCCTATGCATTATCTCATTGAGTTACGCCAGAAGCCCTACAAGGAGGCTACTATTATAAGCCCTATTTTATAGACCTAGAAACTGAGGCTCAGAGAGACTAAGAAGTTTAGCCAAGTTCAGGAAGCTAGTAAAGTGGCAAGGTCAGGATTTGAATTCAGATCTGCCTGACCCCAGAGCTATATAATACTTTCCTTATACCCCTGCCCCCAACCAGAAGACTGGCCTCCTAGGTGGAGGGTCACGTTACCAAGGAAGCAGCGAGGTATCAAGAGGTGTTTCCAAGGTGAGGCACAAATATGGTGTCCTGGCCATACACAGGAGACTTTGGGGTGGTACACAGAATGAACTTTTTCTGTGTATTCCATAGCTATTTGGGCATATAAGCCAACATATATAGTTGATACATCAAAATCACGATTACCTGAATAGTCCTCCTAGAGTAAGGTATATAAGTTTTTCCAAGTGAGTAGATTTAAAGAAAATTATAAAGTAAATCATGGTGCAGCTGACACAGAAAAAGCAAAAAACAAAATAAAACAAGAAATGCTAAATTCTAGTATATGGGAGAGAGACCTGTGGATCGTACAATGTAAACTCTGGGTTGAGTCATCGCATGAGCGTCCTTGAGAAAGATTCTTCAGTTCTCTGAGACTCAGTTTTCTCATCTGTAAAATGGGAGGGGCCCCAAAGAGTTGTTTAAAGATTCAAAGGAGGTGACACACAGCGGATGGATTGCCAAGCTCTGTACAGACATAGGGCCGTTGGGCAGGGAACCACACGGTCTGGGGCTCCTTTGGCTGTGAGCTCTCAGGCAGGGGGCAAGAAAGCCATTTTTGGACAGAAAAGGCAGGGGAGAGGTTGTGCTTGGAACTTGGGGTTCTCCATGCTTAATTCTATTTGGACTCATCCCAGATTGCTGGACCTCCCAAGTAACATTCTATAAATCTGTTTAACTGAACGTGAGTCTTAACTGCCAGAATTACCTGTAACATTAGCTTCTTTCACGGCTGTGCCCTCTTCCGGGGCTGGTCCCAGTTCTCCAGGGGTGATTGGGTCCGGGAGGGCTGGGCCCTAATGCAGCAGGCTGTTGGCAGGCCTGAGAGCTCAGCACAGGGCCCTGGAGTGGTGCAGAGGGACCAGGACTGGGAACCCAGCCTTTGGTCTTCCCAGGATGGTCCTGGGCCCTCAGTACAGCCAGGCTAGCTTCTCCCCTCAAGACGCCTTCCCTGATTGAAGATGGCAGAGAAGGCTCTCACCTTCCTGGAATCTCCTCAGATCCCGCAAGTCAGACCCATGTCCAGTGTTTCTATTATAACTCAACCACAGAACTCGTGATGCTCAACCAGTGGGACCCCTGGGCATCACTGAAGGTTTATAGTAACCAGATGGAACAAGAGGCATAGAATGAACCCTGGGGAGGTAGTGCTTGCCACAGGCTCTGTGTCTTTGTCTCAGATGTCCTCATCTTCATTGAATAATGTGAGACAATAAAAATGGTCAAAAGAAAGGAAGAAAGAAACTCAGACTCACAAGTTATCAGGGAAATGCAAATTAAAATTTAAATCACATATATTTGTTCACCCATCGCATTGCAAATAATTTTTTTAAACATTTTATTTATTTATTTATTTTTATTTTTGGCGGCGTTGGGTCTTCGTTGCTGCGCACAGGCTTTCTCTAGTTGTGGTGAGCAGGGGCTACTCTTCGTTGTGGTGTATGGGCTTCTCATCACGGTGGCTTCTCTTGTTGTGGAGCATGGGCTTTAGGCGTGCAGGCTTCAGTAGTTGTGGCACGTGGACTCACTAGTTGTGGCTTGCGGGCTCTAGAGCGCAGGCTCAATAGTTGTGGCGCGTGGGCTTAGTTGCTCCGCGGCATGTGGGATCCTCCTGGACCAGGGCTCGAACCCGTGTCCCCTGCATTGGCTGGTGGTTTCTTAATCACTGCGCCACAAGAGAAGTCTGCAAATAATTTTTAAGTTTAATAATTTCAGTATTGTGTAATGTGGGGAAATGGACATTTTTAAAATTCCAGTGAGAGTTTAACTTGGTTGAGGAAATTTGGCAGGATTTACTAAAATTAAAAATGTGGGGCTTGGGACTGTGGGAGGTGCTTAAGGAGATCCTGAGCTTTATATCCACTGTTTGAAAATAATTTTTACAAGTGAGTGTATTCATGTACTATTTATGTAATTAAAAGTAAATTTATTGATGGGATTGGGTGAAGGATATGTGGAGGTCTGTGATATTCTGTCAGCTTTTGTATTTGCCCAAATTCTCTATCATAAAAATTTAAGAATTACAAAAATAAATTTGACATTATAAAAGTGTTTACCTTACAGAAATATTGCTCCTTCTAAGAGATCCATTTGTTGTGCCTGGCTCTGCCTTCAAGATGGACCCGGTCAACTTTGGTCCCTCTCTATCATGGGCAGTGTTGACCGATGGTCTGACTCACTGAATGACTGAATGACTGAATGACTGAATGAATGGACTATTCCACTGAAAGGGAGCAGGATCTACCAAACTGGAGACGTGTCTCTTGATGACCCATTTCTGGTGTTCCTGGAAGCTCTAGAAGTGACCTGTATGGGCTCAGTAGGAAATGTGGTTCCTACTCTCCCTCAGGACTGGAGAGCTGGGTATCCTGGGACACTGGGTATTTCTGACAAAGAGGAAGCTTCGCTACCCCTGCCCCACCCGAGTCAGCAATGTGAGATTCCTTTATTGTGGTCCAGCTGCTCCTTCACCGGGGCTAAGCCCTGGCTTATAGAAGAGGTTCCCTGGATGGTTTCTAGACTATTGAACAAGATGAGAAAAGCTCCCATGTGTCTGAAATCCACACTGGACCCTGTTGGGAATCACCTCACACATCCCCATCTTTCTCCAGTTGGGCTCAGGGCAGACACCGGTCATCCACAATGGTGGTCTTTCCCATGGAGGCATTACTTGGTCTCAGACTCTTGTCCCTGTGCCCTGGGGCAGCTACATTCATTGACAAGATTTAGCATGATGAGTAGAATATATGTGCCACTCCTGCCTGACCTTGTCAATGAGAACCGCTTTTCTCTACAGCAAGCATTTGAAAACGGAAAGGAGAGAAAGGAGGGAAGGGTGTGTGGAGTGGTCTGTGGGTGTTGGGGTGATGGTGGTGGGGAGTTTGGAGGAAAGGAGGTGGGGGAACAGATGCAGAAAGGGGGATGTGGGGTGCTGGAGGCGCATTGTGTGTGCACCCCAGTGCTGGGTGTCCTGGGGCATTGGGTGTTTCTGACAAAGAAAGAAGCTTCACTACATTTGTCCTATAACTGGTACAAATGTCCAGTTATAACACGGTGGATGGTAAGAGCTGTAAGAGAGACAGAGGTCCTTGAGTATTCATTTTTGGATAATCCCAAGTTGTAAGCATCTTAACACACATGACTTAATACAACTCAAATTAACTGCGAACTGAAATCAACAGACTTGTAGAAGACAGAGGGTCTCACAAAGCTGATGAACGTGAACTTGGAGAACTTCTTGGAGTCATTCTCAAAGCCAGCGTTCAAAGAGGACCTGGCCGCAGAGGCGGAGCAGTTAGCAAAAGAAAAAGGAAAATGAACAGGGATGACGACGTGGTAAGGGTTTTGCAAGAGGATGAGTTGAATATCAAGGTGTTGAGTGTTTCTTGAGAAAATGAATGAAATCCTCTGATGTGTTCACAAGATGGACTTTTAAAATAATCATGCTGTCAAAGTCAAACATGGAGAGAAAACCGTCGCATTGACTCCTTGTACAATTTTATAGGAACTCTGGCTAAGAACCTGAGTGGCTTTTTGTTAGTTCTCAAAGTTAACGCACAGTTGTAATTACAGCCTAGATGTGGTTAAACATCGAATAAATGTATTGGAAATCTTTCATTTGTCTCAAGGTAAATTCTAAACGAAACCCTTTTGCATTATTAACACATGATTTTGGTTGTGATTTGTTTTAAAAAAAAGATGTTTTAATTGTGAATATTTTTAGCTTTGTTATTTTATTTTTATGTATTTATTTTGTTTTTGATGTGGACCATTTTTAAAGTCTTTCCTGAATTTGTTACAACATTGCCTCTGCTTTATGTGTTGGCTTTTTGGCCCCGAGGCATGTGGGATCCCAGCTCCCGGACCAGGGATTGAACCTGCACCCCCTGCATTGGAAGGTGAAGTCTTAACCACTGGACCGCCAGGGAAGTCCCTGTTTGTGATTTTAAATGAAGTTGCTTTTGACATTTTTTTTTTCCGATGTTTCAGAGTGTCTAACCCTGTCTGGGGAAGAAGTGGAAAGGAAGGTCCCTTGAGGAAATGAAACATGAGGAGGAGAAGTTTGCCCAGTGGACAAGATGAGAGAAGGGCATGCCTGGCAGAAGGCTCAGCACGTGCAGAGGCTCAGAGGCACGAACGAATGAGGTGCACTTGCGGGGCAGTGAGTTTGACGTTGCAGGGTCCCTGAGTACAGATGACAGCAGAGGAAGGAGATAGACCGTGGAAGATGAGGGGCCTTTGTGAGAGGTTCGGACTTCATCCTGCAGGCCACGGGAAGGGATTTCAGTAGGGATGTGACATGCTCTGATTCAGCTTCTAGAAGCAGGAGGCACAGAGGAGCCTTGTACACTAGTCCGGACTTCCCCAGTGAGGATGCAGCAACGCGGCATGTCACTCACCCTGTGTAAGATAAGCAGTAACTCATTTGATCCTCACCATAATCCTGAGAGGACCAGAGAGGTTAAAGAATTGCCCAAGGTCACACAGCGAGGAAACTGCAAGAGCTGGGTTTCGGACTCAGGCATGTGCTCTTAACCTGTTTGCTCAATCTACCCACCAGGTAGGCGGGCTTTCCTATATACATTTTCAAAGTGTAAATGGATTTGCTTCTGCAGTAGATATATTTATTCAGAAAGACAGCCCTCATTGTTATAAATGAAAAAGCAATTTATTTTCTATTGCACACTATATATATATATATCTGTCTATTAAAAATAAAGCATTTGCCCATGCTGGGGTCTAATGAGAGGTGAGTGTGGGAACGAAGGCAGTGGGCCTAGCCAGAGAAGGAGGGGGCCCACGGGAACACATTTAAGAGGTTGTGGTGACAGGACGATGTGCTGAGTGGCTGGAATGGGGTGAGGGGTCACCTCGACACACCTGAGGTCTGGGTGACTACAGGTGCCATTCGTTACCTGGGGGTGTGAGCGTTACAAGAAGTTCTCCCGGGCGCGTTAAAATGAAAATCCTAAATACAGTGCTTTGAGGGGTAGGTTACATCAAAGATAGTAGGATGGGATGGGGTAGAGGACTTGGTCACTGGAGGACTTCCTGGACGAGGCAGGAAGGGCTCTGGCTCAGGACACTGGGCCCTGGACCAGGGCTCTGCCAGTAACATTGCGGGGAAATGGAAATTCCCAGTGAAGGAGGCAGAGGAGCGGAGGGCAGGTGGGACAGGCGGCTCTCCACCGGGGCCAAGCGCACGGTCCCAGCACAGCCTGTAACCGGAGCCCTGGAAGAGCATTAGGAACGTGACATCAGGGTGGCATTTGCAGCCTCGCCCCCCAACAGGTGGGTGGAGCATTTATTACTTGAATAGTTTCAGCTGAGGGTGAGAGGTGAACCGGGGTAAAAGGAGTCCCCACTCCTCTCCCAGGGCACCTGGCCCTTTCCCCTTTCCCTCTTAACTCTCCCCACTCCAAGTAAAGCAAGGCCTTTCTCCCCTCCTGTTGTCTTTTGTTTCTGCGGCGGATAATTTGAAAGCCCGGCATACTGGATTTCTTTTTAGCACACCGATAAGGCAGAGGAAACATCTGTGGCTTGAGACAAAATGTGTGAAAGATGGGGGGCCGGGGTGGGGACAGAAGTTTTCTGTCTTGTCCCTCCTTGCTAGACACCTCCTTTATTAAAACGAAATTTATAGGTTGAAATGTGAACATGAACGTAGAGGAGACAGAAGGTTTAAATCCAAGAGGAGGGAATTCAAAATAAATTAAAAAGGAAATCCTGAAAAGTCACACTTCCAGAAGCAAATGCAGACACATTTGTTTCGGTTTCCTAGACTTTTTCTCCGCCATCCAGCTCAAAGAGCTCCACCACCTGTGATCCACACCTCAGATTTATTATCAGTTTCCAAGGGCCAGCCGCACAGCTTCACCACCAGCCTCTTAATAAATCAGGCGCTGAAAGCGGTTCCGATGAGAAACTGATAGAAAAGGCCTGAACCCCAGAGGCATCGAGCTCTCAAGTCCCTGAGTCTCGCCATTTGCCCTTTTGCATAATCCCAAAGAGAGAAAAGATCTGGGAGAGGATAGATTTTGGTGTTGTCTGGAGTTAGCCCAGAAGTCAGAGACAGCTGTATTCTGCAGCATCCTTCCCCTGCCCGCCTCCCGGCTTGCTGTGGTCCAGGCCCTGGGATTAGATTGAATCCAAGGAGCGGTAACCCAGTTGTGCCAGGCTGCTGGGTTGGACGGGAGCCTCCAGCTTCAGGAGGGAAATGCCCTGCTTCAAAATAGCCACAGCACACGCTGTAAGTGGGCCATTTGCTGTTGATATGTTAGAAGTTTCATCAAACCTCTGGGCATATTTATACAATTAGAGCAGCAAGCAAAAGAAAACAGCACAGTGACAAATTGGGCTCGTGCACTCTGATTAACTTGTTAAGCTAAATAGATTGCGTAGGAAACGCGCCCCGTTTGAATTTGTGAAATTGCTTCTCATCGAGATAGATGCCTGCTGGGCCAGTCGGGGGGAGGGCAGCTGGTACCCGCTTCAGCTGGAATTCGACGCAGGTCCAGAAGGAAAGGCGAAACCATCCCCTGACTCCAAACAAAATGACAAATCACCTTCGCCGTGGCCAGGCAGGGCTGCTTTGTCCAAAGCCTGGACCATATTATCAAGTCCTGTTGACCCAGAACCCAGGCAGCAAGCTGACTCCTGTCGCCCAATGTTCTTTGGGTTCTTGGTTTCTATGAGCAAGATGACGGGTAGAAAAACAAGAGGGTGTAGAGTTTTAGTTTAAAAACCCTGTAGATCCAGCTTTCATCTTCCACGTCTTCAGCCACTGTGGGTGGACCCCATGCCTTGCAGAGTTGAATTCTGTCCAAGCCTAACAAATAGAAGCAAACATTTATTACATAGGTACTCTGCGCTGAGATAAATGCTAAATGCTTTTGAGTCAATTATGTTATTAAAGCCTCACGATGACTCCATGGCAAAGGTGCTAGTATTATTCCCATTTTCCAAATGAGGTCAGATAAAGGTCCATGGTAGGGCACAGTGAAGCTGGCAAAGGGCAGGGCTGGCACTTGAACCTGGTGAGTCTGGTTCCCGAGCCTGCGATGTTCATTTCACACTGTGTTGCCTGCATCAGGACTATGGGAACCCTCAGGCCCTTCAGAGGACTCCCAGGCCCTTCAAAGACCCTATAGGGTCCGAAACATCCTTTTGACACATCAAAGAGGTTGAGCCAACTTGCAAATTATTTATAAAATACAAATAGCACAATGTTTGGAAATTGGTATGTACAGAGATTGTCTCCCAATCTGGAAATCTGGATTAATCTATTCCCCTTATGCCTTGACCATTCTGATGCTTAAGGGGAGAATGGAATTTACAACATGTCAACTCCACCAATAATAGTAATAGCTGATAATAATGGTAATAGCTAATCTTACAGCACCTGTAGCACCCGTGCTATGTGTCTGGCCCCCCTACTTTGCCTGTGTCAACTCAATCTTCACAGCAACCCTATGAGATAGGTGCTATTTTTTAAACCCATTTTCCAGATGAGGAAACTGAAGCAATGGAGGTTAAATAAATTCTGAAGGTCACACCATTGCAATAGGATGCAGGTAGTAGCCATCTGTAGACCATATCCAGACAACCATGGAAATGCTGTGTCCTGCCAACAGGGCCGTCTTGTGCACCAGGTAAAGCCCTCCCCTTTTCACTGCTGGGAGATGGTCCTTGGGGCCTGGTCAGGCTGTGTCCTGCACTCTGGCAAGGTGACGCATCCTCCTTGGTTCTGGAGGAACCCGCTTCCTTTTCTAACCGGTGACCTTGCTGCCCGCTCCTTTTCCACTGCTGGGTGAGCTGGGGCAGCAGGTGTGGTCCCTCAGGCGCTGCCCAGCCAGAGCAGGACATGGCTCTTTGGCTCCTACCCTCTTTGGAGCGTGGCTCTACAGCATGTGGAGCTAGAATGACAGGAACCTGGTTAATGGGGACACAGAACTGTGCTTGTCCCCTGGGACTGGGGACTCCTGTGAACAGGGCCTCTGAGGATGGGCTGGGGCTAGTGCTCTGGTTGGCACATAGGATGGCAAGAGTCACATCATTTTCTTGCAGGGTGACAGGCCCAGGCCTGCCTAGGCTGGGACAGATATGTGTGTGTTGTAGAAGGTGGGGCCCGACTTTTTCAAGAGACTTCTGAAAGAGAGGTGATTCATCTTCTCTTGAAGGAGATAAAGGACCTCTTGGAGGTCATCATTTGCCACTGGCGATCTAGGACTTTAGCAGGTCACTCATTCATTCATTCACTCATTCACTAATTCAACAAGTCTACAGTGGCAACTGTGTGATGCATGGGGGACACAGAGGTAAAGAGCACAGTTAAAGTCCCCTAGGAGTGAATGATCTAGGCTAGGATAAGGCAGAAGTTTATATTATCACATGAATAAATGAAAATTTGTTCACCTGGGATGAGAGCTACAGAGGAAAGCAACCTAGTGCTTTGGGACCCTGTAGGGAAGAAAGACCTGGTCAGAAAAGTCAGGAGAACTTTTGCGAGGAAGAGAAACTGGCTCTGAGATCTGGATCATGAGAAGAACTCGCTGCATGAGGGAGAGATGGGAAAGGAAAAACACTCCTGGTGGAGGGAACTGCAGGTGCAAAGGCCCTGTGGCAGAGAGAACATGGCAGATGCAAGGGCCTGAAGAGGCTGGGGTGACTGGAGTACAGAGTGTGGGAATGGGTCTGGAGAATCAGCAGGGGCCTCACTAGACTGGGCCTTGCTGGCCCTGTTAAGGCCAGGGAAGGGGGGTTGGTTTTCCTCAAAGAAACAAAGAGAAACTATTGAATGGTTTTAAGCATGCAGATGAGAGAGGAAGGTAAACATGGAGAGAGGGCTGTGACACACCCATTTGTGTTTGGCAAAGATCACAGTGACCCAAACTCATCTCTTCGTGTCAGAGCTTTCAGAAAGGGCTGGCTGTTTCCAACATGGAAGTCACAAGGGTGAGACTCTGGGTACATGGAGCCTAGGAGAAAACCCAAGTAGGAAAACAATCGATTATCTAAGCAGTTTTTTTTGGGGGGGTCTTCATTTTTAGGCACAAAATCTAGCAGACTGGGAACACAGTGTTGGGGTATGCAGGACCGCACTTAATAGCCTTTAGGGTAGAGCCTTGCTCTCTTGCAGCAATAGAAGTTCATCCTAATGACCCCAAGGCTATCCAGAAAAGATAAAATTATAGTGAGTATTATTTGTTTTGGAAAATAATGAACAACGTATTACATTGCAGGTGTATCCCCCCACCCCCAGTGATGGTTAAAATAAAAAAGAAATTGTTGCTAAAGGAATACATCACATGACCTCTAAAACATTCCATCATGACCTGTCCTTTGAGCAGATAGCCAAGCCTGATTGTACTACAAGCATATTGATTAACTCAAGAGATTCTTAACTAGCAGCAAGGAAGTGGAGTGCTCCTGTAACAAAGATCTGAACAGGTGGAAGTGGCTTCGGCATTGAATCATGGATCAAAGCTGGAAGAATTTTGAGGCACAGGAGAGAAAAAGCCCACATCCTCTTAATCGGACTGTTGGCAGAAACATGGACATTCAAATCCCTTCTGGTGAGGGTTCAGAAGAGGAGAAACATACAAAGGAGAAGGCCGTATGAAGACAGAGGCAGAGATTGGAGGGATGCAGCCACAAGCCAAGGAATGCTGGCAGCCTCCAGAGCTGGAAGAGGCAAGGAAAGGATTCTCCCCCTAGAGCCTCCGGAGGGAGTAGGGTCCTGCCCACACTTTAATCTCAGCCTCACGATACTAGTTTTAGACTCTGGCCTCCAAAACTTGAGAGAATAAATTTCTGTTGTTTTTGAGCCAGCAAGTTTGTGGTAATTTGTTACACCAGCCACAGGGGATGAATACATTCTGAGTAACATTTACTTCATATTCCACGAACATCCGTGATTTCACATTGCTGGTGTATCCTCATCCTTCACAGTTCAGACCAATAGGCACCTCCTGAACTGGGGCTACCCAGCCTCCCTAGCCCGATCCGTTAACCTGCTTGTTAACCTCTAAAACAAACTCTCAAGCCTAAATTCTTTCCTTAGTTTGTGTACTTGTATTTTGTCTGCCTTCCTCCCATTAGAATATGAGCTCCAGGCAATCAGGGACCGTGGCATCCTGTTCCCTGCTAAACCCTCAACACCTAGCAGAAGCCTGGAGCGGAGTGAACATTCCTTGAAAAGTTTGCTGAATGAATAAATGACCTTTCGCGGTGTCCTGGAGGCCCTCCTGAGTTTGACTGGTATTAATAAGACTGGTCCTCTCGCTTACCTTCATCAACAGGTATTGATGGTTATTTAAATTCTTATTTTGGATCCTTAGTCCATCCCAGGATGTGAGGCTGTTTAATATTCATTCATTCATTCACTCATTCAATAAATATTTATTTATTCGGGCTTATTATGTGTGAGGCAGACCACTGATGATTCCTAATTGGGCTATTTTTTCCCCTGTTGAATTTCAATTGAGAAAGAAAAGCAATTGCAGCATCTTTCAAGGCAAAACAAGCCCTATAACAACCACAAACTGCAAACAACAAAACAATCTTTCATGAGGCTAATTAGTCCTAAGCCTTAAAAAAAAATAATAATTGCCGATTCCGGAGCAGTCTTTGAAGGCTTTTTGCACTGAATAGTAATCAGGAAACTTCAGCCTTCACAAGGCAAGGGCTCAGAGCAAAACAAGTCGCTTTAGGGTTGTGTACTTTCTGTAACTCTGATTTGGCTGAATTTTCTTCTGATAAGGAAATTTTAAGGACATTGATGGGCAAGGGAAGCACATTCATTGCACACACTGATTCTTTCAACAGACTTCACGATACACAACCAGTCTCATAATCAGAAGTGTTTCTTTCTGTTTAAAACCCAGAAGGGTAGCTGACATCTTTTATCAAAAAGACAGACAATTCTTATCCCCTGACAATTCCAGATTGTGGATCCCAGGAGGCTCTCCTTACACTGGTATTTTATCACTGGAATCAGAGCGACTGCTGTTTATTTTCTGAACCTCCACGTAGTTTTCAAGGTGTTGCCAGCAGGGCCTGGGCTGACAGTGACACGTGTTATTGTCACATTGCTAGATCTGAAAGAAAACACCAGATAAATAAATATCAGTGTTTCCTTGGATCTCTTTTTGCTATCATGGGCACCGGAGGCACTGGCATTTGTTAATTCACATATCTTCCCTGTTTGGTGAGGCAATGTTTCCTTTCATCTACTGGAGTGGGGGAGGAAGGTGGCGGCCCAGGCTGGCAGCCTGGCATGGACCGGGACGGCCACTTGATCTGGGTGAGGGGCAGAGGGGGAGATGGCCTCTGGATAAAGTTCCATCCACCGAGAGGGGCGGAGTCTGGCTGCAGGACTGTCTTCTTATGCCTCTCTCACGTGGGTAGGTTATCTTGCAGTGTGCTCAGAATCAGGTGACGTGAGCTGGGGTCCCAGTCGGATAGGTTGCTTAACCTCTAAGCCTCTGCTTCTCTGTCTGTAGAACTGGATACTGGGACCCTCCGCTGTCCCTCCTAAGTTGTTGAGAGACCCACAGAAGAGGGAAGTGCCCACCTCCAGCCAGAGGGACTCTTCATTTCCCCCAGACCCTCTGCTTCCTCCACACTCTGCCCTGTTCTTTCCTCTGGATCACATCTCCCTCTGCCTTTTGCCTTTTTTAGATCTCTTTATCCTAGATCAAGGGATGACGTCAACAACCTACGGCCTGTGGGCCATATCTGGCCCGCTGCCTGATTTTGGAAATACAGTTTTCCTGGAACGCAGCCATGCCTGTTCATTTACATACTGTCTGTGGCTGTCTTTGTGCTTCAGTGGCAGAGCTGAGTAGTTGCAACACAGACCGTACGGCCCACAAAGCCTAAAATCTGTACTATCTGGCCCTTCACAGAAGTTTGTCTGTTCTCTATGCTCTCCTAGACATCGATCACGCTGATTCCACTCATCCTTGAGGACCCAGCTTGAGTTCTTGGTCTGCTTGGCATCCCATGGCTTGTTCATCGGTTTTATATGCAAAAAGTTTCCCATGATCAAATACATTTGGGAAATCCTAAGTTAAAGAACCGTAAGCAGCCTTCTTTACTAACTGCAGAACTTATCAGTGCATTTAATGTGCTGGTGTGCGTTGGGAATCCCTGAGAGGGGAATGTGGTATGCAACATTTCTCAGATGTGTTTCTCTATTGGGCTACTGAATGTTGAGGAGCTTGACCCATCTTCTCTAATTATTCTCTCTCTCTGGTGATGCGATCTGCTAGTATATCTTTAGAATATATTGTTTTTATCTGAAATGTACATTTTTAGCCTGGATCTCTCCCCTGGCCTCCAGACACTGCACTCCCTTTACAACTGTTTAACAGACACCTCAGACTTACAATGCTCCAAATGTACCTGTTCTTCTCCCATCATTATCCTTCTTAGGAAGTGGCAACACCATTCAGCAGTTGCTGCGGCCAAAAACCTAGCACTCTTCTTGACTCCCTTCATACTCTCACACTCTTTCTCTAATCCATCAGCAGGACTGTCCTCTCTAACTTCAAAAGGCATCCTGTATAGGACCACTTCTCACCAACTGTACAGTGCCCAGCCAACTCCAAGCCACCAACATCTGTTGGCTGGATTCCTGCAACAGCCTACAAAGTGGGCTCTCTGCTTCTGGTCTTGCCCTCTCTGGTTCATCCTCTGCAGAGCAGACAGAGTAATCCTTCTGAAACTCTAATCCAATCACTTATTTCCCTGGCTTAAAATACTTTAAGGAAAATATTTCTGTTCCAACTAGAATAAAATACAAGCTTCTCCAATGGCTTTCCAGGCCCTGGATAATCAGGCCTTCACCTACGTCTCCCTCTGGCCTAATTTACCCGCAAACCCAGTAACCCCAGGGCCTTTGCACATGCTAATCTTTCTTCTAGGAAAGCTCATTGTCATTCCATTTCCCTCCCCCATCTTTTCAAGGCCTCTTCTGACTCTTCATTGTCATCTAGGTCATTAGACCCTCAGAAAGGCCCTTACTGACCAAACCAAAGAATACCCGATTTCATTGTATCAAGTTATTCTAGCTTATCATCTTCATAGCTCTTATTGAAACCCCAAATTATCTTATCTATTGTTTTCATGCTTATTTTCTGTCTTCCACTGAGTACAAGCTTCATGAGGGGGAGAACCAAGCCTGTGTTTCCTTTTCCATCACTAGGCATCCAGAGCCTAAGACAGTCCCAGGCACACAGTGGCTGTTTGACAATCACCGCTTGTTGACAGACTGACCCATAATCTCCTTAATCCGCAGAGCTCCCTGTGCATTAGCATTTAGATTATCGTTATAACAACAAGCTAGAACATCTGACATTCGTTGAGGGCTACTTGCCAGGCACTGTGCTAAATGCTTTTCTCCGGTTATTTCATGCCGTTCTTCCAATTAACCTATAGAGCCTATGAGCAGGTACCATTTTTATTTCCATTTCACAGGTGAGGAAACTGAGGCACAGAGCAACTAAGTTGCTTGCCTAAGATTGCACATCTGGTCATTGACGGGGCCCGGACACTGACCTGGATCTGATTCTAGATCTGTGACTATGGGCAGCGTTGGGGCTGCAGCTGCCACATTACAGGGGTGGGCATTTGAGCCTCTAGGAAGAAGGTTTACAGGGGCCTGAGAACATCACAGCCAGGTTCACCTCTGACTGTGGCTTCTGATTTGAGCAGGGGCTTCACTATCTTACGTGCACGTTACTTGGAACGTTACTTAGTTGGGTCAAGAAACTGTATAGCACAAGGAACTATATTTAATATCCTGTGGTAAACCATAATGGAAAAGAATATGAAAAAGAATGTATATATGTATAACTGAATCACTTTGCTGTACAGCAGAAATTAACTCAACATTGTAAATCAACTAGACTTCAATAAAATAAATTCAGAAAAACCCCTTATTCTCATCAGGAACAGCCAGGTGTGTGTTTCACCTCGCATAAAAATTGGTTCTACCCTATCTATCATTCATGAGCTAATAGTTGTAAAGCGCCTACAACAGTGCTGGCCCATAATAAATGCTTTATAATTTTTTGTTAAATAAATAGCTATATGTAGCCGAAGGGCTTTGTCCTTGACCGCAGGGGTGAGCAAAATCACTGACTCTCTGTGTCATCCCTCTTTCCTGCTCAGGTAGTGATTACAGGTGGCACACCTGCGTGACATCAAGTAACGTGGAATCACAGAGTCGTTCCCTCCCTCGCAGTCAACGTGGCCCGATTTTAACACCTCTCCAACACCTAGCAGAGAGTTCTCTGGGACTAACCCAAGGCCCAAAGCCTTTGGCAGGAGAAAGGATCTCTCAGGCATGTAAGAGCCTTGCTTTGTATAAGGTTGCAGACGCAGTATTTGCAAACGAAACACAATACCATTGTGTCTACTTAAATCTTGAGATTTTTATTATTATGGTAAAGTTTGCTTTATAGCAAGGGATACTGCCTTTTCATTACAGTAGTGACTTCAAGTTTTCTTTCAAAATGAATAGAAGTTAAAATTTAGTTTAAAGCACACATTTACCATATGACTCAGCAATTCCATTCCTAGGTATTTACCCAATAGAAGTGAAAGTCTGTGTTACATGCAAATGTTCTTAGCAGTAACTGTTCATAATAGCCTCAAATTGGAAACAATCCAAACGTCCATCAACAGGTGAACAGATAAAGGAACGGTGGCAACTCCATACAAAGGAGAGCTACTCAATAATAAAAAGGAACAAGATATCAAGGCACACAACAGCATGATGAGTTTCAAAAGCATTGTGTTAAGTGAGAGAAGTCAGAAACAAACGACTGCGTACTCTGCGGTTCCATTTCTAAAATTTTCTCAGAAAAGGCAAATTGTTGCAGCGGCAAACCAGTGTTAGAGCCCTGGAATGGGAGAGAGGATGGATGTGAAGGGGCCCGAGAGCACTTTAAGGAGGATGGAAAAGGTCTGTATCTTGATCTAGAGATAGTTCCATGAGTATCTAAGTTTGTCAAAACTCATGGCATGGGCACAAAGAGGGTGCATTTTATTGTACGTAAAGCATTCCTCACTTAAGTTGATTAAGAGTATAAAGGAAAAAGAGGCAAATAATAAAATAGGTGTTGTATGAAAAGGTAGAACTTGTGAAGGTGGCCAAGGGTTAGGAACTCCTGGACCAGTGTTCTGCTGCCCCGAGCAGGAGATCTATTATTATTCTTTTGTTCTTCTCCTGACTGCCATTAAAACATTCTTCAGTCATCTTTGTCACTTAATGCAATTGTAATTTTAACTGTCAACCTTTTCTTTTCTGGATTCTGGATTTCATATCTTGCTTAAGACACTGAAAAGGACTTCCTCACCCTAAAGGTATGAAGACTATTATCTCATATTATTCTCTCATGCTCCGATAATTTTAAAAAATATGACATTTAAAAATTTTTATTTTTAATTGTGGTAAAATACACGTAGCATAAAATTTACCATCTTAACCATTTTTAAGGGTACAGTTCAGCGGCATTAAGTACACATTACTGTGAGACCATCACTCCCAGCTAGCCATCTCCAGAACGCTTTCATCTTCCCAAACTGAAACTCTGTCCTCATTAAACAACTCCCCATTCCGCCCTCCTCCCAAACCCTGGCTACCACCATTCTATTCAATACTTTCTGACCCTATGAATTGGACTATTCTAGGTGCCTCACTTAAGTGGAATTGTACAGTATTTGTCCTTTTGTGACTGGCTTATTCCATTTAACACAATGTTCATACCATTTATAAAACCGTGAGAGTTTTAGTCGATCTGGAATTTATTTTTGTGCGTGTATGGTGTAGGTAATGATTTAATTTTACTCCTCCCAACAAATGGTTAACCAGTTTTCCCAGCATCATGTATGGAAGAGATCCTTTTTTTTGTCACAATCAGTTGATTGCCACCTGTACTTTAACTGTATTCTACACATAAATGCATCTTTTGGGGGACCCTCTTTTCTGTTCCCATGGTTTGTTTATTCCTAACACCATTGTGACTACTTCAGCTAAGAGCTCAACCATCCCAAGTCCAGGGATTTGCTCAGACTTAATGCCTTCTTGTCAGCCTTTCAGGTCCTCCCAAGGATTTGGGGCGCCCTACTGCCTCCCTAACGCTCTCCCACCTCTCCCTTTCCCAAGGGAGCCTAGTATGCAGGGTTATCGGTCCAGGTATTGGTGAGGAAGCCCTGGGCCGTGCGTGTCAGAGAGCACAGACCCCCCCCCCAGAGACTTAAGCACCCCCATCTGCTGCAGGGCCAGGGTCACAGGGAGGTCAGCCACTGCCCTTGCCCCAGAAGGATCTGGTGGGGGGCATAGGTGCTCGGGATGGTTTAATTGCTCTGCCTGCAGTGGAACTTTACCATGACCCAGTTGACTGTCAGGCAGACTTCAAGATAAGGCAAGTTAATCTTGGGTCCCCTCCAAGGACATTTGATGCAACATGCAAAACCAAATCCTTTCGAAGTTCATTTCCGAGGAGACCCTGGAGGCGGCGGTAGAGTGTTCCCTGAATTTCTACAAAGAGAGTGTGGCAGTCCTGCTGGGGCCACCTCTCTGAGGCGGTGAGAGGGCACAGAAGGAGCAGAGCCCAGGCCCATCTGGGTAGGGCTGGTTAGCAGGTGTGCGGGCCCACAGACTTTCCGTGACTACCTGTTGGGCTGTGTTAAGTCCTTGGCCCAGTGTCCCACGGGATCCGGGCACTTCAGACTGCTTTCTTGGGGCCAGAGGTGTGGGCAGAGAGTGGGAAAGGCTGATGTTTCTATGAAGCTCTTGCTGTCTAATGTCAAATGAGTCAGGTCATGCCCGCCAACGAGCTCCCTCTAGGTCTCTGGTAAGAGGCAAGAAGCTGGGCCAAGGGAGCAGAGATAAGCTGGGGGAGCATCTTCTTTCCCCACCCCTGCCTACCTCTGAGCACCAGGGAGGCCACCTGGAGAGCCTGGCTGAATTTCATAAAAGCCCCTTGGGCACCAGGATGGGCTGCGTTAGAGGAGATGCTGAGATCGTGGGGAGAGCAGGCCAGCTCTGCCAGGAGTCAGCAGGAAGGCAGACTGACAAAATCAGCTAGAAGTTCTGTGTTCCCCAAGCTACGAGCATTCTCACGCCACCTTCCCAGGTTTCCTGTATCTTCCACTCCCTGCACAGGTCTTAACATTTTACACACACACGCACACACACACATACACACACACACAGACACACACATTCATAAATACCTAGAGACAAATGACAAGGAAAACACGATGATCCAAAACCTATGGGATGCAGCAAAAGCAGTTCTAAGAGCGAAGTTTATAGTGATACAAGCCTACCTCAGGAAACCAGAAAGATCTCAAATAAGCAACCTAACCTTACACCTAAAGGAACTAGAGAAAGAAGAACAAACAAAACCCAAAGTTAGTAGAAGGAAAGAAATCATGAAGAATCAGGGCAGAAATAAATGAAATAGAAACTAAAAACAAAAACAATAGAAAAGATCAGTGAAACTAAAAGCTGGTTCTTTGAAAAGATAAACTTGATAAACTTTTAGCCAGACTCATCAAAAAAAAAAAAAAAAAGGGAGAGGGCCCAAATCAGTTAAATCAGAAATGAGAAAGGAGAAGTTGCAAGTGACACCACAGAAATACAAAGGATCATAAGAGACTACTATGAACAACTGTATACCAACATAGAAGAAATGGACAAATTCTTAGAAAGGTACAATCTCCCAAGACTGAACCAGGAAGAAATAGAAAAGATGAACATAGTCAAATGCTTTTTTAACGTAAGTAAATTTAACATTTTTATAAGCCATAATATCTGTGATATAGTAATAATCAGTATCACTCAGAGAACACTTATGATATGCCAGGCATTGCTGGAAGTACTTTAAATATATTGACCTAGTCAATATCAACTTTCATTCCCCCTCATTTAGCACATGAGAATGCTGAAGCACAGAGAGGTAAGTATAGTCACTTGCCCAAGGTCACGCTAATAGGCCGCCTCTCAAATCATGGACCAAATATGGGCCTCGCTGATTTTTTTCCCCAAGTCACATTAATGAATCCCCAAGAATATATATATGTATGTATATCTCGAAGTAAGAAATGTTCATCTGTATATCAGTTTGTTCTTTCTGCAAACCCCCAGTTCGTGGACATCCACTAAATCACGGCTCTTCTGGGAGGGATAATGCATGTTCCCAGTCAATGCTGGAGCTGGGATGGCTTCTTCCCGTAGATGATGAGACCAGCAAGACCACCATCCTCCTGACACACCCTGCCCACCTTGGCTCTGTCAGCTCCATATATGTTTATACCCAGTGGCTACCTCCCAGGCACCACAGGGATCTGGGGTGAGTGTGTTGGGCGGGAGGCTAGGAGGAAAGAAAAGTCTGAAGTCCATTCACCATGGAGAATCCTGCAGAGCCTAGCAAGTCACTCCCCATTGTTTAGGTGCAAAAATCACCCAATTCTGTCATGGTCACTTTCCTGCTGTCTGGTTCAAAATCAAGCACCTGGCCTTGCTCCCTCCTGAGTGCGTCTCCATTAAGCTGGCAAGTAGGAAGTTCAAAGTCAGGCTCCAGAGCAGCCCACATGGCAGGAGAGTGTGGTCCTCAGCTCCAGGCACAGAGATTTATGGCCTGTTTTGTGGCTTTCATTGAAAGTTATGGCATCATCTGTGGCATCATGACCACCTTGGAGCATCTTCTGGGAGAGCCGGGCAGCTCTTGGGGAAGCCCTGGGGCATGTTCCCATCTCCTTAGGGACACTGGGAGGATGGAATGGGTTAAGGGATGAAAAGTGGTTTTCCCCTAGAAGCTGCCCAAGAGATGCTGGCTGGTGGTGCTGTGGGCGTGCCTCTTTGTTGGTTGGTTTCTTGTTTTCACTCCAATATTTCCAGAACCTCTGCTCCGTGACGGGCTCCGTGTTACATGGAATTCAGTGGCAACTGAGATAGATGCAGTTCCAGCTCTCGTGGACCTAAATGCCTGTTTTCCCTGGTTCTGTATTACTCATTTTTACGTCTCTTAGAGACAGCATCTTCTAAACCTTCAGAGGGAAGGTCACAATCCCCTGCAAAAGTCAGACATATGCACGTAGGTATAAGCTACCCCCATTCGGCCAAAAAATCAGGGGGTCTTTGGATCCTAGCCACTCTCTCCATTCTCCTTAGTGCCTCTTAGCATCCCCTAAAGATAGAGTGGAAAAGAGAAAGGTACCCTCAGCAATTTATGCCCATCCTAACTTCCCCTTCCCAGCTCCCATGGGTGCCCTTGAAATGGTGTGAAACGCTTCCTTTAAAAGCCCAGCTATTTACACTGACAGTATTTACTTTTAACCTCCAGTGGCTGAGTCAATATCATTTTTCCTCCTCTCCTTCGTTCCCTTGGCTCAAAAAGCCAGCACCTTTATGAAACCCACCTATCTCTTTATCACACTGTGGCCTTTTAAATTTCACCTGCTCCGGGAATTAAATTACAGAGGCCGTGGAGCTCCAGGAGAGGCCATTGTTTAGGCCTATGTATTTGCTTCTGCCTCACATGGATGCCCATCTTCTCTCTTGGCATAGTTTCAGCCTCCAGTGTTCTAGGTGTGCTCCAACTGCAACCCTTGCACTTTTTTTCCTAAGTACTCCTCCCTACCTGTGACCTGAAGCATTGACCCAACCGATGTGGGAGGGTGGGAATTTTCATCGAACCTGTGACCACCAGGGAGTTTCTGAACAGACTGTGACTGCAGGAAACAACTCTCTTATCTGCTCTCCTAATCACTACCCAGGTGAGTCTTTCGGGCTACGCCCTGCCACAGGGCACCCTGTACCCAGAAGTGAGCTTCCAGGCATGGGCTGCATTCAACAAACCAATTCATTCAGTCCTATCTCTAATCAGATGCCGTGGGCAGAGGAGAGTGATAACACCTTCTCTGTTTTGCAATCGTGGACACGACTGAAATGGGAGATAGATCAAGGGAGAGGTATGGGGCAAACTTGAACCCGCTCCCCAGACACCAGTGAGGACATACAACTCATTTTTCTTGTTGAACAACATGTATCTCCATTCCTTGGCTTGTTGATCCTCCCGTAATTCTCTGAGCTGCCCTGGCCCCCTCAGGAGCAACGCTCAGTATTTAGCAGCCGACTGGGTGATGAAGATCTGGTTGGATGGTGATGGTCCTCAGATACCAGCTCAGGGCCTTCTTGATTCTGCAGAACTTCCCCTGGGTCCCTGGCCTGTCCTGGAGTGGAGGGAACCTACCGTTCCCCTTTGGGCAGTTCCTCCTGCCAAGAAATCCGGTCTCGGCAAACTGGTTTTTGTTAGCACGTCCTTCTCTCCCTCTCTCTCTTTCTCTTTTCCTCCCCAACGGAGTTTCTCAAAGCCTCAGTCCTTGTCTGGCCAGTTCATCACTGGGTCTGCAGAGCCTGGCATTGTGGCCACCCAGCATATTCTTGGCCTGAGACCAATGTCTAATGAATCAATGCTGAAGAATGAGTGCACCCAGCACCCTCCCCCCGGGAAATGACAGTTCGATTTGCAAGGCTACTTTTTATCTTACCTGCCTCCTCACTAGGCCTAAGAAAAAGGTACAATTTATAAGCTGGAAGGAAATGGACCAGTTTGATCCTGAAGTGTGGGTACAGCTGTTGCCGTGAGTGGAGGCCATGAGGCCATGGGTGCTGGTACCTGTAGATGCCTACAGGAAGCTCTGTAGAGCACAGTGCATTTAATGCCAGTCTGTAGAATCATAGGGGCAGCAGTGTCAGTGAGAGGGGAAGGGGGCACAGCTGTAAGGCTGGGCCATGGGTGAGGGGATGATCTCTTTAGGGTATGTCAAAAGTTCAGCCAGTGTGACTTTTCTAAATAGTAGGAGGCAGGGGAGGGGAGTAGATATAAAATAGTATGTATATATGGTATGTATCTATCCATACCAATATGCATTGTTTTTTACAATATATGTGACTGCTATGTTCTGAATGCTGTGTCCTCCTTAAAATTCATATGCTGAAATCCCAACTCCCAATGTTATGGTATTAGGAGATAGGGCCTTTGGAGGTGCATGGGTCATGAGGGTGGAGCCCTCATGAATGAGATTAGTGCCCTTATAAAAGAGAACCCACCATATGAGAACACAGTGAGAAGTCTGCCACACAGAAGAGGGCCTTCACCTGATCATGCTGGCACTCTGATCTCAGACTTCCAGTCTCCAGGACTATGAGAAATACATTTCTGTTGTTTTTAAGCACGGCCTCCCCCAACCAAGTCTATAGTATTTTGTTATGGCAGTTTTGTTATGAGACAATGGACATTTTCTGAACTATTAATTGCTATGGTGGGTCTACTGGTCAGAGTCCCAGTAGGACATAGATAGCAACTCAGATGGTTCAAGGGTCCTCAATGAAGGGCCTGCATTCAGGGACATTAAGGGCATGATCAAGGGATGACAAGCCCCAGAGGCTAGCTGGGGAGCAGATGCTGTTGCTAACTCTAGACCTGAAAGAGCAGGGGTGGCATGGGGACATCAGAGCTCTGCTAAGGCGGGGTCCACTGAACAGAGTGGTGCTGCCTGCCAGAGCTGTAGCCTTGGAGTGACATGGCCACAGCCAGAAATCACACCCCAAAGCAAGAAGAGAGCAGGGAATAGATATTCTGTCCTCTTCTCTTCCCGATCTTTTGCCATGGCCTCGCATTGGCCAGCTGGGAGCCAGAGAGCATGGACACCTGAGGTCAGCCCCACGGAGCGCAGGGCAGGGCAAAGAAGGAGGAAAATGGACGTGGGGGTGGGGAAAGTGGGGGTAACAGAACAGTTGGGTCGGCAGTCAAGGTCTTGCCTGGCCTTGGAACCAAAGTCCACATTGGCTGTGTGAGTGATGCTGCCGGCTGCCCTCTTTTGTGGGCATCTCTCCAGGCGACATTGGTACCACATAATAGGTGCCTGATTAGTTCTTCTAACCCATTATCTATTAAGTCTAACCAATTATCTATTACATTAGCTACTTGGATTCATCATCTGATTTAATTTTAATGCAGTGCCTGGTATATAGAAGACGCTCAATAAATATCTCTTACACAATGAGTGAATGAATAAACTAATAAATAAGCTGATGAATGAATATGAATCACCTTTAGCGTGGGTACTATGAAGTCAGACAGGAAAAGAAACCTAGCACCGGGAACTATATTCAATATCCTATAATAAACCATAATGGAAAGAAACATGAAAAAGAATAATAAATAAATAAAATAGAAAATGCTTTTAAAAAGAGAGAGAGAAACTTGGGTTCTGAGAGGTTAATGGTTCAGCCCAGTGTGTTCGGCCACTCAATGTATTTCCCAAATATTTACTGAATACTCACTGTGTCCTGGGCATGTTTACCTTTGACTGGAGGGGACAAACACATCAACATGTGTTTGCTGTGTAATAGCTAAGCGCTACAGAGACAAATACAGCAACAGAGAGGACGGGGAGCTCTGGGGATGGGGTGTGCTTTTATAGCGTGTGGTCAGGGATGGCCTCTCTGGTATGGAGAGATATTGGAGGCTGGATCTGAAGGAGGGTCTCTCTGGAGCTCTCTGGGATAACAGCATTCCTGGAGGAGGAAAGTGAGTGCAAAGGCTCCGAGGCAAGAATGTGTTTGGGGCATTTGGGGAAAAGAGAGACCAGTGTGGCTGGGGCAGAATGTAACTGCCACCCATCCAGCCAGATAGATGGATGTTCTAAAATGTCAGTGTGACCCCACCCTTCCTCCAGTGGCTTCTTGCAGTACTTGGGAATGGGAACACCCTGCCCATCTCCCTCCATGGCTCCTTCCCACGATGTACTCCAGTCACCTTTGTAACCTGGTTCCTCCCACCTCCGGGCCTTTTCTCTTGCTGTTCCCTCTGCCTGGAACACTTATCCTGGCTCTTTGGCTGTCACTCCAAAGAAGGCCATTCCCAGGTACCCTTGTCTATCATGTCACCCTTTTAATTTCCTTCATAATTGACGTTATTATCTCCCATTATCAAGCTTGTATGTGTGTCTGCCAAGTTATGGTGTCACCTCGTGAACCTCTTATGTGTGCTCCACCATGTGCCCCACTGTGAGCTTCCTGAAGGCAGGGACTTCATCAATTTGTTCTTCATAAGGTGTCCTGTGCCTGGAACAGTGGCTGGCACATGGTGGGTGCTCAGTAAATAGTTGTCGAATAATGAATGAATGAATGAATCAGTGAGTAAACTTTGTTTGAGACCCCAGAGTGGGACTCAGAAGAACATAATCTGGGGCTTCCCTGGTGGCACAGTGGTTAAGAATCCGCCTGCCAATGCAGGGACACAGGTTCGAGCCCTGGTCTGGGAAGATCCCACATGCCATGGAGGAACTAAGCCCGTGCGCCACAACTACTGAGCCTGCGCTCTAGAGCCCACGAGCCACAACTACTGAAGCACGCATGCCATAACTACTGAGGCCTGCGCGCCTGAGCCTGTGCTCTGCAACAAGAGAAGCCACCGCAATGAGAAGCCCGCGCACTGCAACAAAGAGTAGCCCCCGCTCACCGCAACTAGAGAAAGCCCGCGCACAGGAACGAAGGCCCAACACAGCCAAAAAAAAAATAGTAATAAAAATAAACAAATAAATAAAATAAATCTATTTTAAAAAAAGAACATAATCTTTCGTTCCTCAATCTTTTGACCCTGTAGACTTTCTTGTGAGACCCTAGGTTTCCCTGGGGAGGGTTTAGAGAAAATATGCACACTGGCATCAGTGACCAGAAGAGAAGAGCTGTGGGGGTCCCAGGGAGGGTTTGGGGAAAGATTTCTTTTGCACTTGCCCCTTTCCTTCAAAAATACTTTCCGTGCAAGTTCTCCACAGTGCCAGGAGCTCCTGGAGTCCTGGCAGCAGCCCCCAAGGACCCAGTGTATCAGCTACACCATGGGATCTCCTGCCAGCACCCCACCCCTTGCTGAGTCATTTTCCCTTTGAATAAATGAATTAATGAACAGAAAACCACCTGCTTATAGAGCCTGAAGCTGACATCAAGGTTGTGTTCTCAGCCTAGACAGATCTGAGAAATACAGATTCTCTCACCTCCAGAGTTCTCAGATTCAAACATCTATGGACCCTTGTATGATTTTTACCAATTTCTTCTCCCCCTGATCTAATTACTTAGGCAATAGTTTGAAATGACTCCTGTTTTTTTTCTTATATGCCTAGTTTTGTACCCACTTACTCTGTGAAATAATATAAGCTTGTTGTGCTGTCATGTTTGCTATAATACTCTTTAAAATACATAGACAGCTATAAAAATGATGGATAGTCCCTCCTGCACTACCCAGTGCCACCCTGTACCACCAACAATGGAAGCATCTCATTTAGCAAACACTAAACTGGAAATCTGGTTCTTGAGAACCTGCCTTTGGAAAAAGCATTTCCAGTGATTTTAATGTATATGGTCTGAGGACCATACTATGAGGACATTATCCTGGGCCCCAGATTTAGCTTTTGGTGTGATGAGTAATGTGTGTGTGTGTGTGTGTGTGTGTGTGTGTGTGCATGCAGTCCATATCCAGGTAGGTGTTTAATGTCTGATAAAACAAGGTCCTATCAGAATGCTGGTACAAAATGTAAAATAGATAGCTAGTGGGAAGCAGCTGCATCGCACAGGGAGATCAGCTCGGTGCTTTGTGACCACTTAGAGGGGTGGGATAGGGAGGGTGGGAGGGAGACGCAAGAGGGGGGGGATACAGGGATATATGTATACATATAGCTGATTCACTTTGTTGCACAGCAGAAACTAGCACAACATTGTAAAGCAATTATACTCCAATAAAGATGTTAAAAAAAAATGCTGTTATAGAAATCTGCCATGATCACCATTATCTTATTGCTTTCTACTATGATGGCTTTTCTTTCCTTTAAATCTTCTAACCAAGTGTGCTTATAGATGGGGCAAGCATATTTGTTATCCTCATTTTACAGAGGAGGAAGGACACTGAGGCTGAAATTAAATGACTTGGTGGGGATCATTTCACAAAGACTCTGCAGTCCATCAGTTTCCCCTCTACTCATAGTAGCCAATATAATAATGTGCTGGTAGTGGAGGGAGGAGAGATTGAAAGGGAGAAACTCAGAAAATTTGCCCCACATGGAAGTGTATGAGAAAGAGAGAAAGATGGAAGACGAGAGAAATCATACATAAAGCTTTTGACCAACTAGGGTCCAGCTTGTGTATTCCAGGGAAGGTGAAAGCCAAGAAAGCACACATGCTGAGAAAAAAGTACTGAGATGAAGATGGGCCTCCATCAACTTCTCTATGCTGGCCCCCAACTCTCTGCCTTTGGCAGCACATCTCAGCCTGGGGCCAAGCAAATACTCTTGAGGAGGCTAGGCCTTGGTATTTACACACAATCTCTGTTTTGGAAGTAATTAATCTTCGAATGTATGAGCCTCTTTGTGGTGGAAAGCGCGCGCTGACACTTTTGTGTAAACACCCAGCTTAGCATATTGACAAACTGGTGGCTGTTACTTTGATCCTAGGCTGTTGGCTCTGAAAAGGCAAGCCGGCTTTGGGCCACCCCACCAGGCACAAAGGCGGCTCTAATCCCTTCTACACTCGTCTCAGATCCATATTTAGAATTCGGAGTCTTTATTTTCTATATCCACTTAAGCTCTGCTTGGAGTTTGTTTAGTAACCTTCTTCCTTCTTTGCGTTTGACGGTGACTCATAAGTTCGTTTTCTTAGCAAGGCATGCAGCAAAATTCCAAAGTAGCAAATGACCTGAATGAAAACCCTTAAACTCACATAGATTTAATCACTGCGGCAAATTGGAACCATTTGTGGTCAGGTTTTGATGGCGATCTATAAAGATTTCCCCCATGCCCCCCTCCACTTTCTTTTTAAGTGGCTTAGTTAAGGTTAGTGAGAAAAGGAGTCATCAATGCCAAGGTCCAGGGGGTGGGGGGAAGTGACTTCAGCTTTTTTTTTTTTTTTTCAGCTTTTGGGGACATCTGCAGTCACCCAAGGATCTTCAATGGCAAGGAGCAAACTCTGGTGGTAGCCAGCCATTCTCCCACACGTCCCGGTGGTCAGGGCTCTGCTAATCCAGAAAACAGGGAAGCCCGGCCACTTTCAGTGCTGTGAGTTTCCGCTGGAGGTTTGGGACCCTTTTAAGAAAATATTGTGTTTTGTGACTTTTGTCGCCTCTAGTTATCCTAATAAGGCAAGGGAAAGGTCAGTACATTTTTTTCACGAGCAGAGAGGCAATCGAACCTGATCTGCTATGATTTCTCCGTAAGCAAACCAAACAGATGAGCTTTAATGAGGACACGGGTCCACGATTGAGATTGACCCAGGGAGCACCACAAGGGCGTCAGATCTGTTTCTGATAAAATCGCCATTGAGGTTTTGAAGAATGAATCAGAAAGGAAGTTCAATTCCATTTCATGACGGGGGCTGAACTAAATAGAAAGCTCGTCTGTAATTAAAGGGAAACTTTAATTTTTTTGTTGTTGTTCTGCAACATTTTTAGAAATTTCTAGAATTGGGATTGCTCTCAAGAATCAGTTTGTGGGGTTCCGTTTGCTTTCTTGAGAGCAGATGAGAAAGTGAATTTGCAGACTGTGGCAACACATTTTACTGCACAAATCATGGAAAAAGTTACCCAAGGCGGTCCTCCCCTCACCTCTTTTTTTTTCTCCATCTCTAGTTTCTATGATTACAGTTGGAGAGAAAATTCCGGCTGAAAGAAATTTGATATTTATTTTCTGTGAACTTTAATAAAGAAAGTGGTGGGTTTGGGACCTTTTCGTAAGGCCCTTTGGACAAGTCAATTTTTAAATTTTTTTTAATAGCACCTTTTGGCATAAAGCTGCCGGTGTGTGATTTATGGGGCTGTTGAGAGCCGTCCCCAGCAGGTTGGCGAGAAACTTTGAAGAGGTTTGGACTCTGGGAACCCACTCTTCACAGGACCCGTGTTCACCCAGGCAGGCCTTTTAAAATGTTTAGTGCCCGAGACTTCGCTTGAAGTCCGTGTTTGTTTGGATTTGCGGAATCCCTTTCCTTTCTTCAACATTCTCAGATGTCCCTGGTTTAGGCCGAGCGATCAGCCGTAATCCACTCCAGCCCAGACCAGGAATAGTCCACTTTGCTCATAAGTATATAACATAACTTCGACCCCAGGGCCTCCGTCGTGAAATGCAATCCCAGACACTCTAAGATGTCTTGGGAGATAAGCGTGGCCCTAATCCCAGGGTCACCCCGGCCCTGGAGGAGCAGGAGTTCACCTATACATCACGACATCATTATCAGCTGGGGACCCGAAGCTGCCACAGCCCACCACATTTTCCACAGGGCTTGGTGGTGTTAAGAAAATACCCTCCGGCTTCGTGTTATTTTAGGCTGAAACAAAAGTCGACATGAATGGCTGTGGGGGGGAACAGAGGGGGCATTGTTCTCCCCGTGGCTGGGTGCTCAGAACTGGCCAGAAACTGGAATCCGACAAACGGAGAAGTAAATGCCATCATGTACAAATGGGCTATCGTGTGTCCAGCGGGATCAATTGAGCACAGAGGGCGGCCAGGCCGGGGATTTTGCCAGTCCCTGGGTCATGGGAAGTTTGGTTTCCAGACGAGAGGCCAAAGGTGCCACTTAATTGGTGGTGGCGTGATGACTGACTCGGAGAGGAAGCCACCTGCTTGGGAGAGATGGAGAGGGGACCCCAGATACCGCACTGGACTGGCTTTGTGGAGCGTGGGTGCAGGCGGGGCCAGGCGCTCTTCTAAGCACCTCTAAAGAATTGTCCTATTTAATCTTCCCAGCCGCCCTAGGAGGCAGGTACTATTCTCTGCCCCTTTTGCAGATGAGGAAACTGAGGCAGAGAGCTGCGACTTGCCCGAGGCGCCGTGTGTAAGAGCCGGGATCGAAAGCCATGCAGTCTGGCTCCAGAGCCCACCAGCCCACCACCCCTGCAGCTATGCCTGATCGTCTTATTCTCACTGTTGTCGCCCCTGTATTTTTATTCATGGCACCTGGGCGGTGTGGCAGATGCAGTCAGTACCCAACCCAGAACGCTTAGACCTTACCATGTCCGTGTAAGCTGGTGGCCCAACAACTTCTGACTGCCAGCATCCACACCTTTCTTTGGCTGTGGGAGTCTGCGCTGCCAATTGGCAAGATGGGCTGGAAGTGCCAGGAAATTAGCATCCCCCAAGGCTGATGGCAGTGGGTGTATAAATACCCCAGCTCCCTTGCTGCTCTAATGGGAACACTCAGACATGCATGTTCTACATGGCTGCCCAGAGCTCCCTAGTGGGAATAAGCTCCAGCTGCCACAGTGGTACCTGGCTGGAAGATGCATGCCTTATTGGCTTTCTTCCCCTCCTTGACTCACTTCCCCACTGGTGTTTCCTGGGGTCACTTTCCTAATACCACCTTCATTCGAATCCTTGTCTCTAGGGCTGCTTTTGGAAGAACCCAAACCAAGAGAGGGGATCATACCTCTATGCGATTATTTGGCTAATGTCTATCTCCCTCATAGAACGTGAGCTCCATGACAGCTTAACATTATATTTCAGGGATTAGCCGAAAGTTCAGCTTGTTGTAGGTATCAAGCACATACTTATTAAGTGAAAAGGTTTTGAAGTGGAAAATCCCTTTCCATTTAGCATGAGTTTATATTTTGATAGTCTGTCCTCTTCTTAGGTCAATGTATTACATTTAGAGTGGCTTTTACAATTCATTCTTTACTGAAGAGTTACTTTTTCTAGATACTATACAGGGAGGTGGAGACATGGCCTCTTCTCCCCATCTGCCATCTTGCCTCGAGTTGGGAATAAACCAGCATCTCCATTAGACCCAGATTAAGACCTTTGGAGGTTGTTTTAGAGACTGGCCAGCTGTTTACCAAACCTATGTTCTCCTAGACTGTATTTCCCAGTCTCGCTTGCAGTTTGGTGTGTCACGTGATGGAGTTTTAGCCACTGGAATTTGAGCAGCTGTGTACCACTTTCAGCCCAGCCCGTGAACACCTCCCATATGCAGTCCTCCATGCTTTCCACTTCTGCAGCTTGATGCCAATGAGCATGGTAACCTTGGGAGCCACATGTTGAATACAGCAGAGCAAACCGTACAAAAAGCCTGGGTCCCCGAGTCACCACTGGGAGGAGAGCTACGCGCTGACCAGGAACACCCATTTCAGACTTTACTAGTGAGAAATAATTTTCTGTTGTGTTTGGACCATCATACATTTTGGGGATTTACTTGTTACAGCAGCTAATACAACCCTAACTGATACTGAGGTCCTATACTGATAAGAGTAGTATCCTCTGCCAAATGTAAAATACATGCTAAACATGTCCAACGAAAGTCCACATGATAGCTACTTTCATTAAAAAAATCAAATAGCAAAGACAAAATTTTGGGGGGAGGGGTAGTTAGTGCCTTGCTTTACTGGTGCCCTGAATATGTGTTTATTTTACCTCTTAGGTAACCCCATAGGTGCTCTTTCTGGAAAGAATTTGTCTAACAGGCTAGTGCATGGACACCTGCTCCATCCAAGGACCCTGAGAAGAGTGAGTAGATGGGTTTATCAAAGTTCAAGAGCGTTGCTGTTTTTTTTTTTTTCAGAGCTTCAGGCAGCTGCTCCTGCCCACCCTGGGCTCCGGTAACAATGGAGATGGGTCCTTGAGTTAAGAGTAGAGACTACACTGATCCCTCGGACCTGCCTTTCAGCTTTAAACCTTTGGGAATGTTCTTCTAAACTTCCCTGGTGGTCCAGTGGGTAAGACTCCACGCTTCCAATGCAGAGGGGGCCTGGGTTCTATCCCTGGTGGGGGAACTAGATCCCGCATGCAGGGTGCAACTGAGAGTCTGCATGCTGCAACTAAGAAGTCCGCATGCTGCAACTAAAGATCCTGCGTGCTGCAACTAAGACCTGGCACAGCCAAAATAAATAAATAAATTAATTAATTAATTAATTAATTTAAAAAATGTACAGAGGACCATTTAAAAAAAACAAAAAAACTTCCCTAAACCCCAAAGGGAAACACAGACAAGCAACCACTGGAAGTTTCCTCAGCCACCCTCCCCACCAGCCACTTCCTTCCTTGAGAGGAGCTTAAAGCGTTGGAAGGGTCATGGTTTCTGGAACCAGCAGATCAAGGTTTGACTCTTGGGTCTACTTCTCCTTGTTATTACTCCCATTTTACAGATGAGAGCTGGAGACTGATTCCGGAACCTGCATCTTGGTCCCTAATCAAGCTGTCGTGGTGTGGTGAGATGTGACCCCTTCCGAAGTAATGGTCTAAGCAGAGAGTACCAGGCAGTGGGAAAGAGGGTGGGCTTAAAGTACAGCTCTGCCTCCACGGGCAAGTTATTCAGCCTCTCTGTGCCCTTTTCTTGATATGTGAGTTGGGATTGCATAGTATCTACATCATGGGCCCATTGTGAGGCTGAAATGAGACAGTACTTGTGGAACACTTGGGACAGTGCCTGCCCACAGCATTATTCTTCCTGTACTTATACTGGAAGTCGGTGGGGCTGAGTGGATCCCACCCCTTGAGGTCAACATCACTTTTTGTTAGTTTCCCCACAGAAGGGGTAGAGGGCAAGGTGGTTGAAGATTCTTTGGTGTCTGGCCTGTGAGGAGAACGGTCACCCGGGGGACTCACCAGCGCCTCTGCTGTCTCAGGGGACCCCAAGTCAGCACCATGGCCTTCTGGGCAGATCTGTGATGCCCTGTCCTCCGATCAGTCTCCATCAGAGGGGGACCTTGGCCTTTGATCGGACCCTCCTTCCAAGGGCAAAGCGAGCACTGAGCAAGAGAGAGGAACCCTTTGCTGATTGTTGGGATCACAGAGGCTGTTTTGGGAGGGGAACTGGGGCAGAACCCAGGAGATTCTGATCTGAGTTGGTCAGCCACGTGTGAGGAAACACAGCATTCCTCGTGGTTAAGGAGCTCGCCTTTGGAGCCAGACGCACCAACTGTGCATCCCACTGAGCCACTTCAGAAAGTCTCCGTGTTCTGCCTCAGTTTCCTCATCTGTAAAATGGGATTGTTGGTGGTACTTACCTTGCAGGAGTGTTCTTAGGCCTGCGCAGGATAACAGGGTACATATATTTTGCACCGTAGAAGCACTCAGTATATTTCTGAGAACATTCTTTTCCCCACATATAAAATAGGCATAGGGCTTAAAAGATTCTGGTGCTAGAAAAGGTTATGAACTGAAAAGTAATTCTCTGTCCCATTCTTGACCCCTAGTTCTGTATGGTGTCTCCAGGGGAATCCATGGTTATCAGTGTCTTGTGTAAACTGCCAAAAATATTCTCCTTATATACCAGGATGGAAGTTATATATACATATATATGACAGATATACACCAGTATTTTTTTTACAAAAGTGAAAATGTCATATGGTTCAACCTAAATGGTGTGTATAAACAATGATAGCCTATTAGACACACTGTTCTACATTTTGTTTGTTTTTATTTTTTTAACCTAACAATATTTTTTGGAAACCATTCTGTGCCTATTCTTAGACATATCTCATTCTTTTTAACGGTCATGTAGTATCCCAGCTTGAAGATAGACTTTAAATGTATCTTAATTTATTTAACCAGCTGTCCCTTGATGGCTAGTGCCTGGTTTTTCATACCATTTATGGAGAAGAAAGGGAAAGCCCCGCGCCTCGGCGTTCTCCATCCTCCAGACCCCTAGGCCAGCCTCCCAGCCTCCAACACCTGTTATTTCCTTTCTGTTTGGTAACTCCCTGGAGGGCACATTTTCTCACCGCAACTGTGCTAGACCAAGTTTGGGGCTCCTGCTCTCGGCCTAAACATGCCTTAGATCTCTTCATAACTCAGCTTGTAAGTCGAGGCCCCTTAATTTGGCCCACAGGACTCTTTAACGCCTTTTAAACCCCGTTAAACCCATGTAATGAGTTTCCCCTTGCTGTGCTCCTGACCGTGAAAGCTGAGAGCCGGGGTCCAGGCCTCCCACCTGTTGCAGAGATTAGGCTGTGCTGGAGAGGCAGCGAGGCTGAAGGGGAGGGAGCTCTGTGGTCAGCCCTGCCTGCCGTTCCTGCTGGAGAGGGCGAGTGGGTGCTCCTGAGCCTTGAGCGGGCATTCTACCAGGGGCGTCAGGGCCCTGGGGTGGCTCTGGCAGTTTCAGCTCTCAGACCTCCAATGGCATACGGAGGAGCTGGGGGCCCCGTTGCTAGGGTAAGGGGAGTGGGCCAAAGCTGGCAGCGGCTTGCTGTGGTGGGAATCACATGCTCCAGGTGGGGCGGAAGGGGCTTCCTCTCTTTAGAGAACATAGAAGCACAGCCTCGCTGTCTAACTGAGATTTCTGAGATTACTGCCCTCGGCATGTTAGCGAGTGCTCCAGAATCTTCTTTCCATGGCTGCCTAGTACATAAGGGTTTACGTGCATTCTTTTGGAGAGATCTGCCTTTCCCTCTTTCACACACAGTCCATGTGGGTCCAAGGGACTGACTCCACACTTCCTACTTCCTGGCCTGGCCATGTGACCCAGGGCTAACCAATCAAGGTTGCTGCCCATAGTGATTGGTTCAGGGGTAGCCCCTGTCCAGGCCAGTGATTGGTTAAGGGGTGGGCATGTGACTAAGGTCTGGCAAATCAGAATATTTAATCCCTTGGCTACAGTAACTGTTTAGAGATGGTCACATGACCCAATGGTAATCCATAGAGATTCAATCCCAGAACTCTCCATGGGAATAACTATAGGAAAGAGATGTACTCTCTCCATAGGGGATACTGGAGGAGAGCCTGGCAGCTTGGAGTGCCATAGGCCAACTTGTCATCATGAGGGAAAAGCCTGCTTGAGATGGGCTAAGATGGAAGAAAGCAGGGCTGAGAGGGAGAAAGGGTTAGGTTGAGGCCTGATGACATCATTTAGCATCTAGATCCAGCCATACCTGAAGACTTTATATTTACACAAACAAATAAATTCTCTTTTCAACTTATGTCATCTTGAGGTGAATCTGTGGGCTTCTTTCAGCCCAGAGTCCTAACTAAAATATGTAACCCACCCTGAAAGTGGCCTCAACCTACCCTTCTTTTCTCTTCCCTGGTCAATGTCCCTTCACCCAGCCCTAGAATTTGCCTTTGATACACCCTACTTCCACTTCATTGCTTAGTCCTTTCTCTCTACCTGGTAAACCATTTCCCACCCCCTCTCAACATGTCCTCGTCAGCTCACATATGACTCTGTACATAGAGCTCTTGGTTCAGGGAGGGTGCTATACTCCTATTAACACCAAGCTTGTCACTTCCAAGGAGCTTGTAATCCAGTATGGGTTGCTTAGCACAAAGGGGATGCTCAGTAAAGAACAAATGAGTGAACTGAACCAACAAATGTGTGAGTGAGTGAGTGAATGAGTGAGTGAGTGAAGAGACAGGGCTCATAGTAAAGATTCATATCAATTCATGGCAGCATTTGCTAGTTGCCTGTAAGAGGCAGGGGGCAATCCAGGGTTCTCAGAGGGCAGGACCGTGTACAGCAGCACAGGGGAAGTTTGGGAGGAAGCTGTGGGTTGAATGCCAGGCTTTACATGCTTTCTTATGCGCAATGGAGAGCCATGAACGTTTAAAGCAGGCGTGCCGCCTGCAAAGCTGTGTTTCAGGGATGCTAAACAGACAACGGTGTGAGGGCTAGATTGGACAGGAAAGGACCACTGGCAGTTGAATTAACCAAGAGAATATTTTAAATCCATTCTCTGGGGTGGGGGGGGGGATGTGATCCTGGCATATGGGGTGGTAGGGGACAGATCGAGAGCGGCTTTGGGGAGATTCCTGAGTTCCACTCTTGAAACGTCTTTTTCAGTATGTCTGAAATGGGGTGTGATCATCTTCATTTCTGAAACAGCCCTCAGGCGATTCTGATGCAAGGTTCACACAGTTGTGGCGTAGGGTCTGAGTCCATTGGATGATGGCAGAAATAAGAGTGTGTGGAAAAGTCACTGGTTAGGAATGGAAAGGGCAAGCCCCTTCCCTCTTTAAAAACAACTGTGGCATTTAAGGAACTGGCAGGCTGTCCAAGTGTAGGTTCTCAGCTCACCCTTGAATAGAGACATGTAACTAGAAGTCAATGATACTGGAAAATAGAGTGGGAAGCTGTTCTCATAGAGCTGGTGAACTAACATGAATTAGTTGCCAATAGGTTAAAATAGGAAGATATCACACAAAATGGTGGGTTTCTGGATTCTCACAAAAGGTTAGAAGATCTGCCATGTTAGCGCCACATGCTAGGTAGGAGCTGAGATGTGGCAGCTTCTGGGAGCAGGTGACTTGCTCTCAGTTTGCCGCAGTTTCCACCATTCCCTAATGCCTCCCACCCAACCCACTGGGCCCATTGATATTACCTGCTTGGGGTCTGTAGGTGTTTGTATTAGTGACCCTCAGTGCTCCCACATATACGGATATGGAAACGTGTGGATCAGGAGGCAGCAAAGAAGACAACAGAATACAGCCTTGAGAAGTAGGCTGAGACAGAGTCCTAGATGCCTTGGAAACGAGAATATAAAGACAGAGAGTTAACAGTGTTGAAGGAGCAGTTCTGACCGTGGCTACGTTGCTGAACTTCATGGATCTTGATTTCTCATTTCTAAAAAAAGGAGTTAATAATATCTGTTAAAAGGGCTGTTGGGTGCTTCTAAGTCTTCATGCAGGTGAGACTAATTCATGGCCTTGAAGGGGCCACAGAGCAGTGACCTGTGGCTGTGAGATTCAGGGAGGTGTAACCAATAGAGAGAGGGGCTCGAATCTCACTTCTGCAACCTACTAGCTGCGCGGCATTGAAATAGATAGTTTATCTCCTTGAGGTAAAATGCCCTTGACCATGAATTGGGACAACGATGCCCACACACTAGGGCTGTTGGGAAGATAAAATGAGACACTGGGTTTCATCCTAAGTGAGGATTAGTTTCTGAAAGCCAGCACATAAGGCACGAATTGTGTCCATTTAAAATGACCATTGAAAATCCTTTTAAGTTACCCTGGGCAGTCAGCTGTGAGTATAGCTCTCACATGTGTACGGTGACGTATAGTACATAAAGAGTGTGTAGGCAAAGTATGATTTTACAGAATGCCAAATGTTTGAAAATAAAATTATTTTGGCTGAGCTCACATTGAAGAATTCAGATATGTGTGCTTGCGGCTCCCCTATATAGTGAACAACACTTGAAAACTCCCTGCAGGGCTTTTGGGTCTCTGACTGAACACTCTGTATGCTGTCACCAGGTGATGGTTTTAGGAGGCCATTAGCAGGCTTGAGAGTTGCAAACAAAATCTTCGAAAGCAAGCGTTTGAGTTGTGTAATGCTGTTGGATAGTTCTAATATTCAAGGATAGTTGATTTCATTGACAATGTTTCATTTTAAGGAATATCACTTTGAATGCATAAAGTATAGTTCAATGGAGTGCTTACTATATACCAGGTACTTTTCTAAACTCTTTACTTGTGTCACTCCGCTTAATCTTCACAATCTTCACAATGCCTCTGTCACGTAGAGACTTTAACCATCCCCATGAAGACATTGAGGGCTGGAATATTTAAGTAAGGTCATGCAGCTAGGAGATAGCCAAGAGCTCCATTTGAACCATCCGGCTCCCAACGCCTGATCTCAGCCATATACTATTGGCTTGCAGCTTAAAGCCTGTGCAGAGGGATGATTTAAATGTGTGAAGTATTTGGGGTGTATTGGGTAGAAGAGTGTGTATTTAAAACAAGTAAAAGAGATTCCTCCCTCTGTAGATCCCAAATACATTATCTGTCACCAAAGCACAGATAAGGCGTTGGTTCACATACCAGCCTCAGTAAGAGGGGTTCCTTTGTCCGTCAAGAATTTGGTTACTACCTATTCAGGCTAGTAATAGGGGCCCAAAGAGAAATACCAAGGGCATTGAATCAGATAGTTTGAATCAAGAGGTAGAGGTCTCCTTGGAGGTGCAGATGCTCCAGAAAAAAGTATCTCTAAGATGACAGTGACCCTGAGTGACGGCTTCATTGGTTGCTGCACACTCTCGAGCCATAAACATTATGACTTCACGGGATGTCACTGGGGTGGTGCAACCTTATGAAAGACCCCAAGTGAGCGTGTCCCAGCTGAGCCCTTTCCCAATTCCCGACCTTCAACATTGTGAGCAAAGTAAAATGGTTGTTTCAAGCTGCTGGGTTTGGGGAGAATGTGTTATGTAACAATAGTAACTGGAATGGAACTCAAAGCTTTTTGAGAACCTTCTGGAAAGATTTAGATGGCGTGGAGATGAGGGGAAAGGACTCCAGGTACAGGAGGTACCTACATGTCCAGGTGAGCCTGGCTTAGGGGGCTGAGGGTGCTGAAGGGCACAGGGCTAAGGCCACTCTAGGTGTGCTCAGGGCATATCTCCTGGCTCGCTGGCAGGACAGATTAAGAAGGTGTGACAGAGGGCATCAGAGGGAAGGCTGGCTGGTCACACACAGCCTCCTGAGTCCTTCTGAGCTGTGGTTAGATGACCTTGGCCTCAGCCAGACCAAGTTCAAGTGCCAGCTCCGCCACGGCCACCTGTGAGCCTCTAGTTGCATAATTTCCTCTCTCTGTGTTTTACTTTCTTCATGTATAAAATGGCACTCAGAGATTTGCCTATGAAGTATACGTCTGGTTGGAGGATTCAATTAGATTATGAATATGAAGAGCTTGGGACATAGAATAAGTGCTGGAACTAAGTGTTATGATTCAAATTGCCATGTGAAATTCAGGGCTCTTGTTCTCAACCTTTCAGGATTAGGAGCTCAGGGTAAAACAGACTCACATTAACCAGCATGGCGTCTGATGTATACGCCAGGAAGCGTACAAACTAAATGACCATCAGAAATACAGCTAACCAAAAGCATGGTGTGGTCACATGGGCAAAGCTGTGCACCGCTTTCTAGATAAATACTCATGGGAGTCCATATTCTAAGGGGAAGGTGGCTTTGGGGACTATATAGTGGGAAGAGAGGGGCTTAAAATCATGTTATAGCTAATCTGAGATCTTTTACCTCTCCAGGTAGAGCCTTCCACAGGGAAACACAGTGGTGAAGTGTGTCAGGCCATGGTGTCCTCTCCCTTATACTCCTTGACTTGTGACTGCCTAGGTCTTTCTTTTTTTGTCATCTAAGCCAGGGTGACCCAGATTTTGGTCATTCCTATTGGGAGATTATTCTCCAGGGGTCTCTCACATTTCTGCACATCTTGGAAGGGAGTTTTGGAAGATGGATGTAGAGTCACCCCCAAAACAAAGGGCAGCCATGCTTACTGCCCATTAGAAAAGATTCCACTTTCCTAGGTGTGGGATTCCTCCGCTACAGTGCAACCCCCTGCCTGGACAGGTGTCTAGTTGGCTAATCTGTGTCACCCACGTGGGATTGGGGACAAAGGGAATTTTTGTAAATATGCTGCTGGCTATGCCATAAGTGATAACGTTCTTTGTCTCTGATCCAGGTGTCTTGTGCCTTCTACCAACATCCGTGAAATTGGCAAGCTAACTTGTTAACTTGCAAGTAGGATAACAGCCTTGATGAGAACATTGGATGTTCCCAAATTCTCCTGCCCCGTGGCGCATTGACAGTCCTTAGCTGTTTGCAGAGAGAGCCTTACTTACCCCCAGCCTATAGATTGCACAATTTAACTCTGGGGGACCTGGCCTTCTTCAGTGCCAAGTTCTTGGGGACGTTTTGCAGTCACATGAATGAACCATTAATGCAATGAAATGACATCTATCTGAGCGTCTGTCTGTCCCTTGATCTCAGTGCACCACTTTCCCCTCCCCATCTGCCTGGGCTTCCCCCTCCCCACACGCCGGCCTCCACCACAATCTGTCTACCCGGCAACGCCCCACCGGGCCCTTCAGTCAGTCTCCAAGACCCCAGTGGGGAGAATGGTGGTTGCCTTTCACCGGAGAGTAGGATCGATGCTACTATGTTTTTCTTGACGGCTTCTCTATTTTTCCTGGCACAGGCCCGGAGCAGGGAGTGCTTTGTGGCTGTGTCAGTGCCAGTTATTAACGTGAACCTCAGCATCATTGTTGGCTGTTCTTGTACCTGGTGTTGCAAGCTAAGCTCAGCGGGCTTTGCACGGCTCTGCAGCGATCTCTGTAATTAACTCCGATGATTCACCGTGTACACCCATTGTGCTCTTTTCAAGGCTGGCGACATCCATTTACATGAGGAGCTAAAACCAAGCATTTCTAAGGCTTCCCTTTGGAGGAGTTTCTCAAGTGCTCACCCACCCATCCTCTCCTAACGAAACAGCCTGACCTCACCCCGCCCTCGCCTCCTATTGGAAACCCTGGCCCTTGAAACTTGGTCATTGAGAAAGAACTAAGGGTTTGGTTCCGCCTTCTTTCAAGAGAGATGCTTGGGGCCGTGTACACCCCTTATTTTTTGACCACATCCAATGCCTAGCACGGCACCTAGCATATAGTAGACCCTCAAGAAATGTCTTTTTGGAATTGGTGACTTTTCCTCCAAAATTTCAGCTGTCCAAATGGATAGAAGCTTAAAAGAGTGTTTCTCAACCTCGGGCTATTTTGCCCCCCGGGGAACATTTGGCAACATCTGGGGACGTTTGGAGTTGTCACAAACAGGGCAATGCTACTGGCATCTAGTGGGTACCAGGGATGCTTCTAAACATCCTACAAAACACAGGACAGCCCCCATAAGAAAGAATTATCTGGCTTCAGATGGTGCCAAGGTGGAGAAACCTTAGCTTAGAAGACGCCGCCCGAAGTTCATCTTGCCCTGGATTTATTCGTGTTGGCGTTTGGTTGGTCTTGAGAAAGCCTGGAGACGGTTTTTGAAGCCCCAGCATGATTGACGTTTTACTGCCTGGATTTTATGTGAACGGCTGCTAATGAACACGGTCTGCCTTGATGACTCTGCAGAGGGCACCATTCAAACGAACCAATTATGAAGGATGTTTTAATGTCAACTTTTAACCAGGTAGCCTGAGGGCTTGCTGAGCATAAAAGTACAATTTAGAAAACATGAGGTTTCCTGAGGTTCCTGGAGGCCCCAGCAGAATCGATGCAGGCGCTAAGGCACCAGGGCTGAGAACACAGTGTTCTGAGGTCGATGAGAAGCTTTGGCCGTTGCGTTACCCCCAAAAGTCATCCCCAGCAAAGAGGGTCAGAGGGCTGCTTCTTCGATAGGAGCTGGCCGCCAGGGGCAGGCTGGGCTGTGGGGGGAGATCCCTTGCACACACTCCCCAGGCTTCTTGGCTGGCTGCCTGCTACCCAAGCTTATCCACTTAACTTGCTGATTCCCAGGGACTTGCTGACTCATGGCTCTCCTGCCTTTAGCCCGATCGCTGGGGGGTTAAGTAATGTAATGACTGAGGCACTCCTTCCCTGGGCAGTTGTCTGCTCTGACACCTGTGTACAACCCATGAGGAGCTGGAATCATGGTCAATCAGGGTGACAGAAGGACCCAAGGATTCTCTTGGATTTCTCTTGTTTCTCTTTTTCCTCGTGCCCTGACTCTCCCTGACTAGGAAAGGAGCTTCCTCTTGGGGATTTGCTAAAAGACCCTCTCTTACTCCTGCTTCTATATCGTTGCTTCTCCCCCTGCTCCACACTTCTGGGGTTTTCCTGGAGAGCTACCCATTCCTGACTTCTTCGTTTTCTCTCTACCGCTTGGTGCTATATGATGCTTCCCCAGGGCCTTCGCTTTGCAAATCAATGTCAATACAAATGGGACGCGGGCGCTGGTGATGACCAGACTGGATGTGAGACCCAGCACTAAACTCATGGCCTTAGATGTCTTCTTTTCTAGATCGATGACCTTTAAACATCTTTTTATTTATTTGTTTTTGTTCTTGGCAGTAGAACCATTCATTAATTCAACAAGTATTTATTGAACATACGGGATATGCCAAGCATTGTTCTAGCCGAAGAGGATAGAGCCATGAACAAAAGAGGGCAAGATTCCTGCTCTTCTGGAGCTTACATTCTAATGAGGGGAAGCCAACAATAAACAAAGAAAAACATGTCATAATATTTCAGGTGGTGATAAGTGCCTTGAAAAAAAAAGAAGCAAGATAAAGGATTAGAGAGGGATAGTGCTGTAGGTATTATTTCAGATGGCGCGCACAGGGAAACCTCTCTGACAAGGAGAGCAGAGATTATTTTTGAATTAAACCTTCCTATTACCCCAATATTTAAAATAGTTAAAAGTGGAGCTGCTTGGCTTCCCTGGTGGTGCAGTGGTTGAGAATCCGCCTGCCAATACAGGGGACACAGGTTCGAGCCCTGGTCTGGGAGGATCCCACATGCCGCGGAGCAACTGGGCCCGTGAGCCACAACTGCTGAGCCTGCGCGTCTGGAGCCTGTGCCCCGCGACGGGAGGGGCCGCGATAGTGAGAGGCCCGCGCACCGCGATGAAGAGTGGCCCCCGCTCGCCGCAACTAGAGAAAGCCCTCGCACAGAAATGAAGACCCAACACAGCCAAAAATAAATAAATTAATTAATTAAAAAAAAAAGAAAGTGGAGCTGCTTTGGCGACGGATTAAAAAAATAGGAGAGACTGACATAGATGGGGTGGTCCCGAAGACTTTGCTGGAAAGGTGGCATTTCATATGAGAGCTGAAAATAGAGAAGGAGCCAGGCTATGAAAAGTAATAACTTTATTTTTAAATTGAAAATAAAATAATTGAACAAGGCAAAAAAGAATTCAAACAGTACAGAAGGTATAAAAGAGAGCATCCTAATTCCTCAGAAGCTAATCTCCTGGTTCAACTGCCCCAAAAGCAATCCTGTTTTAACTTTTGTGTGTCTCCTTCCATGAATACTTTGTATTTCTGTAAGCATTTATGGTATCACAGTCTCCATCACGCTTTTAAAATACCGATAATAGCATATTATTCACAACATTCTGCACCTTAATTTTTTTAATTTAAAATTATACCTTGGAGATTTTCTCTACTAGCTTATACAGATTTCTTCCCTTCTTACAACAGTTAAGTTGTATTCCACTGTGGAACTTAGTTTCACTTATGCAGCCATTCTCTTATTGCTAATATTAGCTGGTTTTCATTTGCAAATGTGACTCTACCTATTGGATAAATATTAATAGAAATAAGTTTATTAAGTATATTTACTGTATCTGTTGGATAAATTTCTAGAAGTAGAATTGCTGGGTCAAAGAGGATGTGTATTTTTCATTTGGATGGATATTGACAATTTGTCCTGCAAAGGACTTATACCCATTTATATTACCTGCCAACTTACAAAGGTACCTCTTTCCTCGAATCCTTGCCGACAGTGTGTTTTAAAATATTTTGATCTCTCTTTGCCAAACTTACTGGTGAAAAAAATCTGTTTGTTTTAATTTGCATTTTATTAACTCTACATGAGTTTGAACGTCTTCGTAGGTCTAAAAGGCCTGTTGTCTTTCTGGTTCTTTTAACTGCCTAGTCAAGGAATGTCAAGTTGAGAGACCTATTAGATGTCTAAGTGGAGACGGCAGGAAGGCATCCAGATATACAATTTCAAGCTCAGGCGGACTTTCTGGGCTGGGGCTAACAGTTTGAAAGTGAGTAGTACATAGATAGTACTATAGTACTTAAAACCATGGAATGAATGAGCTCACCTAAAGAGGGAATGAACAAAGCATCGAGAAAAGATCTGAGGACTCAACCTAGGGGCACTCGTACATCCAGAGGTTGGGTGCAGAAGGAGGGTCAACATAAGATTGAGGAGCAGCTGGGAGGGAGGGGAGCGGGTGGGAAGCAGAAGCTGCCAAGAGCAGAGAGTGGTTCAGGAGGGACCAAGGGGTCAACCATGAAGCCAAGGAAGAGAAGAAGCTAAGTACTCGTTTCATTTGATAACATGGGGTTACTGATAAACTTGAGGTCAGGTTCGGTGGAGTGATGAAAAAATCAACTTGGACTTGATTGAAGAGGTGGAGTCGGGGCTTGGAGGTAACACTTGCAAGATATTTTGCCAAGATGGGAATTAGGGAAACAGGACATGGTTGGGTAGAGATGAGAGATCAAGGGAGATCTTTTGGGATGGTTTGGTTTGATATGTTTTGTTTTTTGGAGATGGGGGATATTGAGGAAGTGTCATTGCAGGTGGGAATGATCCAGGAGAGAGGGGTTGTTGATGTGTGTGAGTATGTGTAGCTGGAAGGGCAGGCTCTTAGAAGGGGAGGGATTCTGGACACGAGTGGAAGTGGCCCCCGGTGGGCGGAAAGACATGTCTTCCACTATATCTTGAAGGAAGACAGAGAATGAGTTTCAAACGTAGGCAAGTTTGTGGATTGTGGGTGGTGGGAGATGAGAGAGCATGAATCTGGTTGCTTCCATTTCCTCCATAAAGAAGGAGGCAGGGTCTTCAGCCCAGGGTGAGGGGAGAGGGAGCGATACAGAAATCTACGATCAAGAAGCAAGCATGAAGCAGGCATCCCACCGAGCAGAACAGGCACTTCTCCGGGGAGCAGGGATGGAAGTGCCAGGCTTGTTTTAATGCCTTGGAGCCTTGCCTAACTTCAGGCAGCTCTGCAGCTGAGAAGTAAATCCAGAGGCTTTGTGTTATACAGGGTGGTTAATTTTGAGGTGTCCGATCTCGACACTGTTCATGGAGTTATTTATGTCTGAGATGATGAAAATTCCCTCCTCCCACTTCTGAGCCCATAAAAAGTGTGGAGAAGTGGCCAAAATACCAGCCTGCGTTCCTGGGTCGTGTGGATTACCGCTGTCACGGGCGTGTTTCGCGCCCCCATCCATCTTCAGCCCAGACTCCCCAGCTCACGCCTGTCAGGACGGGACATTGACCCCTGCTGAGGCCGGGTTCCCGGCTTTGGGCACCATGTGGAACTGAACACAGCTTGTGAGCAAGTGCTTTTAATAAGCGTCAAGTTCCCCAGTTTCTTCTCTTTCCTGGCCTCCTTCTTATCGTCTGAAGACTGCAGACCCCGGCCCCCACTGAGCGTAGGATATGGTTTCCTACCTAAGCACACACTCACCACGGGATGGGGTATGTCCCCGGTCCACGGGGGTCCTGGGCCTGTGGTTTTGTGTTACTCCATTCTTCATTGACGAGATTCAGGATCCTATTTTCTGGAAAATCCTATTCAAGGAAAAGTATGTGAGGAGACTTGTCTGAGACCTCCCCACGCGCACCCCGCCATCCTGGCTCTTTTCAGCTTTGCCATTTTGACAAAGTCCCCTAACCTCACTGGATCTGTCTGCTCATCTGTAAAATGGAAGCGATCATATCTGCCTTGACTACCTACTGTAGGTTTGTGTGTGCGTGTGAAATTTAAATGAAAGAAGGAGTGCAAAATTGCACTTCCATCAAGGATTATTTTTATTAAGTATCTCTCCATCCCCTGCTATCTCCCTCATCCCAGATACAGAGCGTCTAGCAGAGCCTGGCACGTCCTAAATGCTCAATATATGTTTGGGGGAATTGATGAATGAACAGAAGGGGTGAATGTGTTGGCAAGTAAACCTACATACATCATAACGGTTGTAATTAATCAGCACTTAATAGATGCAGGCATCTGGTAAGCATTTTACAACATGAGGTCACTTATTCCTCACTGGAGGTAGATGGTCATGATCCCATTCTACAGATGAGAAAACAGAGGCTCAGCAAGGTTGAATTACTTAAGGGAGGTCTCCCACCATGTAAGAGCTGGAGCAGAGACTTGAACCTAGGACTTTCTGGTTCCAGAGGCCATGCTCTTGACTACTGTGGTGTCATACCTTGTGTGACAGCAGCGGAGCCCACTTAGAAAATGACACTGATGCCCTGTGCTGAATTCACTCACACTCTCGTGGGGCTCAAAGAGTGTTACCTCTGTGTCGAAGGTTGGCTCCTGAGAGCATTAATAAGCATGGCTTGAGGGAGTAAATAAACTGCTTTCTGTTCAAAGGAAGAGGAAATGGAGTTTTGCGTGGGTGTACCTGGGGCCACCATGCTGGTTTGGACACGGCCCAGCCAGGTGGGCTCAGCCATCCCATGTCTCCAGCTGTCCCAGATCAACTGGCTGGCATAGAGAATGCAGCAGGCTGAGCCCCCAGAATGGATTCCCTGCTGCCCATCCCAGAGCAAGCAGAACTGAGATTGACTAGGGATCCTTGACTTTTGTATGGTTTTCTTCTCTGTCTTGGTTGGGAGTGGGATGGGATATAGGAACAGTGGCCTTTGTATCTCCTGTCCTTCTGACTCTTGGCTCCTTGGGGCCGTTAGCTACCCGAGGTGGCCCATCAGATTAGGCAGTAGGACGGACGTGCCTGTCTCACTGAGACCCTTGGCTGAGCTTCCGGCCATTGGCCCCTGCAGGCTGGCTGGTCTCTGATCTCATGAAGCCACCTACTCTCCAGCGGATGGGGCAGTGGAAGCAGGCAGGGGTTTGCCTTCCTCAAACTTCCTCTGGCCTTTAGAGAATAAAGGGCTTTACCCCGTGAAGATGGGGTGTTGGCTCCAGAGAGTGCCCGGGGAGCTGAGATCTGAACTTGGGCATAGCCGCGCAGTGGGGCTGGATTCAGGGGAGATGGGACCATTTTTCTCCATCCCGGAATGACGGCCCCACTCAGCCGGCGGCGGCCGTGCACTCTTGTGTACTCTGCCGGCTGGCTGCTGTCTCGTTCTAATAAATTAAATCTGTTATATCATCCCTGTTATATTCCTGAGACAAGCACTTCCAAGGCAGATTAGAAAGGAACTTAAGGGGATTAAAAGCTTCTCTTAGTGAAAAACAATGTTTCAGATGGGAAATCCATTTACCAATATGAATTTCAGCAGAAATGCATGTTTTCTTTAATGCACTGCTACTGTTCAAAGAAAGCGGGATTTCTCCCCACGTCTCCATCCTCTGTTTTGCATAAGTTATAATGTGGATTCTGTTGAGCGTAGCAAGCCTCTCAGGGAGATTGATGGCTTCCATAAAGTTGCACAAAAACATTTCTCCTTTGTTCATGGGGGAAAAGAAAAGTGTCTAATGGATTTGGCGTATTAAAAGAGTATTGGTTTATACTGGAAACCAGGGGAAGTCTAGGAGTAAATACAGACACCAGAGGAAATGGATTAATTGGAGATGGAAACAGTCAATTCTCAGTTATCTGCATGTGACTTACCTGCAAGAAGTTTAAAAAAGGAGGAGAAAGCATCCCAGGACTTCAGCAACCCTGTCCGGCTGTCAATCGCTGTGTTTACTCAGGGAACTGAAAGCCATTTTAATAACCTGGGCCCAATATAATTTGGAAGGTAATTCTGCTGCTGTAGCTATAAAAAAAAAAATCACAAAAGGCAATCCAAAGGATATGTAATTATTTTTTTTTTTCTGTTACTCACGAGTTGGGATTCTCTATACCATTAGAAAGTTGACTTCACTTAAAATCATGAGCTGGTTCCCAAAAGCCAATGTGGAGATCTTACCTCAGGGGGTTAGAAAATTTAGGGCAACTGCTGGGTCAGGCCCCAGCACTCAGTGGCCGAGGGATGATCTCTCCAGGAGGCTGGTGGGCCCTGCCTGTAGAGCTGCTGTCTGGACCCATTATAAGTCGGTGCCTGGACCAAGCGCTGCCTGTTGGGTTGGGCGCGTTAGTGAGTGCTGGTCTGTTCTAGGTGATTCTCAGGAATCCCTGGGGGTGCCACGTGCAAACCCTGCTCCCACTGTGCCCCATGGAGCTGGGTATCTGTGACCATGGCCATGCGTGGAAAACCCCTCCCTGTCATTTCATAAGATTGTTCAGAATGATGGAGAGAGCTCTTTGGGTGGCCAAGGAATAGAAACCCATTCACGCCAGCTCAAGTCAGAGGAAGGTTTGTTGCAGGGATGCAACTCTCAAGCATCTAAGGCAACGGAGAGCAGCTGGGGCCGGAGAGTGTCACGGACCAAAGCTCCTTCTTCCCTCCCTCCCTTCCTGCTTTCCTGCCTTCCTTCCAGCTCCTCTTTCCTTTTCTCTTGCCTCCTTTTTCTCTTGCTGGAAGTGAGGCTGAGCCAGAGTCTCTCCGAGGTCCAGGCCTCAGCCGCACATCTCCCTGCTGCCCCCCGTAAGAGGTGAGAACTAGCTCTTCTTCCCAAAGCCAGGACCTTCCTCGTGCAAAGCTCCTCAGGGGTCCCGCATTTCACCACGCAGACACTCGTTTTGTCCGTACCATGCTGTCACCACATCTGGTAGAAGACTTCGCCTCTTAAAAGGAGAAGCTGAACTTCTGGAGTTCACTTTCCTAATTTTCGGCTTTAATAAATACCAATATTTGCTCACTGTTATTGGGTGCTAAGTAGGTGCCAGGCACTGCGTTAAGCACTTGACATGGACTGGCTTGTGAAGCCCCTCAACAGCTCCGAGAGCTGGGTGCTACCACCAGCCCATTTCAAAGCTGGGAAAATGAGGCTCAGAGACGTTTAGTAACTTGCCTAAGGTCACACAGCTGTATATGGAAAAGCAAGATCTGAACCCAGGATCTAGAGTCCATGCTTTAACTGCAACATTATGGGGCCTTAATGATCTCCTAACTGGAGTCCCTGTGTGTGACTTCATCAAAGGCTGTTTCCAGGTTGAAAACGTCAGCCTCCAGCCCAAGAAGCCAGTTTTCTACAACCACATGGATGGAGGTGAAAAGAGTAGATTAAAAATGATGTATTGTGAGCTGAAACCTGGGATTCTAGCCTCTGTGGGGTTTCTTACCTGTGTTGCTGAGAACCCTCACCCCGCCTCACAGACCCCCTCACCCCCAGGGTCCCCCTCCCCGAGCTACCACACATCCTCAGGATCCTGCTGGCAAACCTGGTGCTAAAATCTTGCTCAATTTTAATTACACTTCCAAGCGCCTTGCTGTCAGCTGTCCTTCTGAAATTGTTTTAATTGAAGTTCCATGAATCCTGGCGAGTTCAGATGGAGTTCATCTCTAAAGCCCATCCTGATTTCATTAAAGATTTGATCTTTCTTTTTTCACCAATAAAACATTTATTATCGTTATCTGTTTCGTAACCATTTTCTTTCTCCAAAGAATTGGGGTGGGGAGGGGGGAAATCAACCTCGTCTTCGTGCCAATAGAAACGAGGAATCATCCGTAGATTTTTCTGGCACACAAGAGCAGTAACATTTTTTTTAATTAATTATTTTCCTTTTAAATGAAGGCACTCCTCATTCAACAGGATTTTTAAGCCTATAGGAGAGGATATTTATGAATTAACTACACACCGGGCTTAGGAAAGAATCATCATCCTAAATGTAGGTGTTTCCACCCCTGGCCCCCAGCTGACGAGGTATCAGTGCTGTTTTAATAGCAGCAGAAGCAGAGATGGCTTTCTAACTCTGTCTCCCCACCTTCCACTCACGGGAGGTAAATTTTAGGAAATGAAGTTATGGAGGAACCAAATGATGTAAAAATAAAACCGTACTGCAAAGTATCTTGTTGACCCCTGAGTGTTCATAATTAACAGTTAATTACTATTTAATCATCATTGCCCAGTCTTGGCCGGGATCACAATTTACACCCAGGGGTCCGTTCACAGTCTTCTGTGTTTGTGATTATCTGCTCCACAACGTTCTTAGCAAAGCCAATACCTGTCTCCTGTTTGGCGGATTTGAGTCACAATGTTTCTGTTAAAATTTCAGCTGCAGCTCCTTCTAGATCTTTGTTTCATGTATGTAATATACTTAAAATGCACTAAATGACAGTTTATAATATCATTATCTACAGTTAAAGATATTATAACTTCAAAAATGAACAGAAAGTGTAGCCATATGTGGAAATGGTCTATTTTGTGCCCTTTTAACCTCTCTCCCTCGTAGCTTCGGCTGGACCAGACAGGCAACAGTACGAAAATCATAGGTCTGCAAAATCATTTTGCTATTTTAGCCCACAGTTGTCATGAAAGGAAACTGGGTTATTTGGACAGTAAATAACAACTGAGGACTAATTTTTTTGGCTTTTTTTCTCTTTTTTTCCCTCTCTCTTTTATTTTGGTACCGGGTTCCAATATGTTCTTTATTACATGGTTTGATAATTCAAGGATGGCTCAGCAGCCCCGCTGCCCTGCCACCGCCCCTCCCCCCCCCGCCCCCGCCCCCAATGACATGGGAGTTGATTTAAAACTTCACTCTGAACAGCCCTGGGGTTATTAGGAACAGTGTGGATGGAGTATGGATTAGGTTTAAAAGTAATAAAAAAGTGGACCTGTTGGTTAGGTGAAAAATTCACTATCAGATTCCTGAGTGCAGGGTTCCTTTTCATGTGCAAACGGTACTAAATGAAGCATTTAATTCAACAAATCCAGAGTTCTGATCCGCCAGAAATAGAGACTGGGTTAGTTCAATTTGTAACAAACGATCTCCGTATGATCAAAGTTCTGAGCGCTGATTTCAACATGCTGCTTAAATTAGCCTAACACCAAAGTCTTTGGCTCGGAGACAGTATTTGGAATGTCTTACCAGAGGAGAAATTCCTTCTCACACATGGTTCTAATATGCCATGCCAGCTTTGCTTTTTAATGGGCTGACAAGGAGGCGCGGTGCTAACTTTTCTGACTCCAGAAAGTTCTTGTGCTGTCACCCGCAAACCAGCTAGGATAATTTTTCCTTGGCTTCCTTATTAAAGGCTGAATGAAGGGATTGTGTGGCTTTCTTAATGTCACTTGGTCTGTTTGCCATAAATTCAGGCGTTCATGATGAAAGCTGCACTTAGATTTCGCTGGGAAGTGGAATCAAGGAGAATGCACCCAGGTTCACAATAAATAACTAAGCGTGAGTTATTAAGTGAATTTCATATACCAGGGCCTTATTACATCAGCAGTTTAGATAATGCCTTCTGAAAAAAATCCATCCATGTATTTCACGGCCAAAGCGCAGAGGGGCGCGGTATTCAGAGGGCGCCGAGGTAGACAGACAGAGCCAGCTGGGGCGAGAATGGAATAGGTGGTATTTGAAAAATAATATAATATTTACATTTTTGCATGCTGTTTGCCTTTTTTGCTCAGCGGGGAGACCAGCAGGCCTGTTGGCCAACATGACCTGCATCGCTGCAGGCTTCCTGCCTGCGATTGTTTGTTTTTTTGCAGAAGGAAGACTGGGGGTTGTTTAGACTGTGAGCCTAATTTTAGAGGATGATAATTATGTTGCTTCTAAACCACATATTTTCCAGAATTTGCTGCCCCATGAAAATAACTTGCATGTGTCTCCAGCCTGGCTGGCAGCCAGCCTGATGTCCAGGGCCTGGTTCTCCGTGTCATCCTGCGGGGACTCCCAGGGACCAGGATGGGGTGGCCTGGGTGGTGGAAAGGGCTTAGTTTGAGGAAGCTGGAGAACTGGATTTGGGCTCCACCACCCTTTTGGGTCTTGGGTCGGTCGTATCACTTCCAGGGTAGCATTTTGCAGAATATCAACCCCTTGACACGCTCTGCAGGATGCCTGGATCACACAGGCTTGGGACTCTCCGCCAGCTACCTGCTCTTCTTCACGATCCACCGTGCACATGGACCCATCTTCCAGGTCGTCTTTAACCCAGCTCAATCCTGCCTGCCCTTCAGCTCTCTGATTCTCAAATACACTCTTTCTTTATGGTATAAACCATGATCGTAGTCAATCTGCCAATTACTTGGGAAGTCATTTGATGATGTGAGTATCCACTCAAGGCTAACCTCTTGAGAGCGGGTGCTCTCTGTTTTGTGATGAATTGATGCTTAGCCCAACGTGCTGCTCGATGATTTGAGAAATGACTGAATGAAGATAGTGCTCTTACACGTTCATGAACGTTCAACTCAGCTTGGAGGATCCCATGAAAATGGAGGTTCTACTCTTGCACTGTTGGTGGGAATGTAAATTGATACAGCCACTATGGAGAACAGGATGGAGGTTCCTTTAAAAACTAAAAATAGAACTACCATACGACCCAGCAATCCCACTACTGGGCATATACCCTGAGAAAACCATAATTCAAAAAGAGTCATATACCAAAATGTTCATTGCAGCCCTATTTACAATAGCCAGGACATGGAAGCAACCTAAGTGTCCACTGACAGATGAATGGATAAAGAAGATGTGGCAGATATATACAATGGAATATTACTCAGCCATAAAAAGAAACGAAATTGAGTTATTTGTAGTGAGGTGGGTGGACCTAGAGTCTGTCATACAGAGTGAAGTAAGTCAGAAAGAGAAAAACAGATACCGTATGCTAACACATATATATGGAATCTAAGAAAAAAAAAATGGTCATGAAGAACCTAGGGGCAAGATGGGAATAAAGACACAGACCTACTAGAGAATGAACTTGAGGATATGCGAAGGGGGAAGGGTAAGCTGTGACAAAGTGAGAGAGTGGCATGGACATATATACACTACCAAACGTAAAATAGATAGCTAGTGGGAAGCAGCCGCACAGCACAGGGAGATCAGCTCGGTGCTTTGTGACCACCTAGAGGGGTGGGATAGGGAGGGTGGGAGGGAGGGAGACACAAGAGGGAAGAGATATGTGAACATATGTATATGTATAACTGATTCACTTTGTTATAAAGCCGAAACTAACACACCATTGTAAAACAATTATACTCCAATAAAGATGTTAAAAAAAAAAAATGGAGGTTCTGATTCAGGTTGTAGGTCTGGAGTGGGGCCTGAGAGTCTGTATTTCTAACATGTTACCATGTGGGGCTGAGGTTGTTGCATTCTGAGTAGCAAGGGATTAAAAAGTTTGTGTTGAATCCTAAATATAACAAACTCTGGTTACCCTTTCCTGGTGGAGCACCTAGTGACATCTATGGGCTGAGTGTTAGTTTATTCATCTATAAAATGAACTAAATGCTCTTTAAGGATCCTTGCAGCTTAAAACATTACAGTCTTTGGATGTGTTGCTCCGAAATTGTTTCTGAGTCTGTTCTGGGATGGGGGAGGGGGCTTTCCCTGGCACATGATCTTATGAGGTGCATGCAAAGTTCAGCGGGGGACCCACAGTCATCAAGAGGGGTCTGGGCTCAGCCTGGCTGAGCTCTTTCAGACTCAGTCATGGCTCCAAGGGAGGCAGCTAAGTATCTGCTGGTCACAGTTGGAGAGCTGCCCATTCCTATTTCTCTGAGTTGGGAGTGAGAGGTTGGGGGGGATGGAACATTCCATATGTTCTGCGCTCAGGATGATACAGATGCAGGGAAGTAGGGGAAACAAGGATGGAGCTGGTCCAGAGTGTATGACAAAGAAAAGAGAAAAGAACTCTGAAAATTCAATAATAAGCAAACACAAATCACCCTGTTTAAACATGAGCAAAAGACTTGAACAGACAACCTCACCAAAGAAGATAAACGCATAGCAAGTGAACGTATGAAAAGATACTCAACATTATTTGGTATTAAGGGTTTGCAAATTAAAATAACAGTGAGGCATCACTACACAGCTATTAGATTAACTAAAATTCAAAAAACTGACAATACCTACAGCTGGACGTAAGCAACAGAAACTCTCATCCATTGCTGGTGGGAATGCAAAGTGCTACAGTCACTTTGGAAGACAGGTTGGTACAAAACTAAAAAACTTACAAAACTAAATGTACTCTAACCATACAATCCAGCAATTGAACCTCTAGGTGTCCACGCAACTGATTTGAAAACTGATACAAAAACCTGCATGTGAATGTTTATTGCAACTCTATTCAAAATCACCAAAACCTGGAAGCAACCAAGATATGACTGGATAAACAAACGGTGGTACATCCGTAAGTGGGCTATTATTCAGCAATAAAAAGAAATGAGCAATCAAGGCATGAAAAGATATGAATGAATCTTCAATGTATTGTTAAGTGAAAGAAGCCAATCTGAAAAATCTGCATACTGTATGATTCCAATTATGTGACATTCTGGAAAAAGCAAAACTAAAGAGACAGTAAAAAAATGAAGGGTTGCCAGGGATTTGAGGTGGGGTGGAGGCGGGCTGAATAGATGGAGCACAGTCGATTTTTTGGGTCGGTGAAACTACTTTGAACACTATAGTGATGGTCAAGAGAGGCTATTATGCATTTGTCAAAACCCATAGAACTTCGCAGCACAAAGAGTAAACCTTGATGTACATATTTAAAAGATAATAATTTAGGAGGTTGAGGGATCCCAAGATAGAATGCAGAATATGACACTACAATCTATCTGTATTATGAATGTATGAAACAATCTCACTGAAGGGGATGGAGGAATAAGATGCTGACCTAAATAACTTTGGAAATGAGCGGAATTGTAAGACTGAAGGTGAAGGAAGTCTACGTAATCACTCCACTCTAGCTGATAAAGTTGTCTCCCACCAAGGTATGAGTTAAGAATTCTGAAACCACTATACATGTACCCCAGAACTGAACAATGAAGTTAATGGATGGCAGATGGCAGGAGTCTGGTTTTTCACAGTTGGAGTGAGTTACAGATAAGGAATCTAGAAGAGGCTAGAATGAGCCATAGTGTGATGATTCAGAGTTAGACACATCAGGATGAACTCGTGTGTAGCTTGATATTGATACATATAGTTGGACGCAGAAGTTTTAATACATATATATGTATATTCATGGGTTAGTATACATACATTTATCTCCCTGCTCTGTCAGCTGAGAGGGCTTAGAAGTAATGACATCTCAATTGTAATGTCCATAGCTGGTGCCCAGATCTTGATTTTTAATATCATCCTCCAATAAAAAGAACCAGAGTGTGGAGAAATGGCTGATTCTGGGACTCCAGGACTAGGGCATGAAATATACCACATAAACCTAGAGCATGTTGTAGTGCCAGAAAGTAAGAAAGTGCTGAAAAACAAAACATAACCAGAAAACCAAACCCATAATGATGGGACTTTGTCAAAAGGATACATGATCCAAGTGAAAGAACTTCCAATGGCCAGAGCTAGAAGAATTTAAGCCACAAAATCAAGTAGTATTGGATTATAACCTAAGGTATAAAATTAATATCCATGAGTCCATGCTGATGTAAATAAACGAGTGAATAAGTAAATAAATGGGGGAAAACAGGCCAATCTTCTGTGCAGAACTCAAAATGGTTTATGTGGATATTCTGCCCTCAAAGAGGTGAAGCATAACCTCTCACTCCTTAAGTATCTTTCTTCCAGGGAAGACACGATGGAAAAGGAATCAAAAAAAGCACGACTTCACAGTGGAGAAACCTGACAAATACCATCTCAAGCCCAGTGATCGAGGTCAACATCAGCTGTGATGCCGTGTTGGTAGCTGTACCCCTGATACGATGGGATGAGAACAGCTCTTTACCTCTGTGGTCTTCTTCCCCCAAACACATGACCTCAGTCTAATCATGAGAAAAACATCAGACAATTCCCAGTGGAGGGACATTCTGCAAAAATACCTGATCAATACTGCTCAAAACTGTCAAGGTCATCAAAAACAGATATTCTAACAAACTGTCATAGCCAAGAGGAGCCTAAGGAGACATGATGAGTAAATGTAATATGGTGTCCTGGATGGGATCCTGGAACAGAAAAAGGACATCAGGAAAAGAGTGAGGAAATCTGAATACAGTATGAACTTCAGTTAATAATAATGTATCTGTATCAGTTCATTAACTATGACAAATGGACATGCTAATATAAGATGGTAATAATAGGGGAAAGTGGGTGTGGAGTAGATAGGAACTCTGTCCTACCTTCAGAAGAACTCTGTAAATCTAAAATGAAAATTTGTTTAAAAATTTATCGTCATAAAAACAATAATACCTACCAGCTGGAACAGACTTGGGAAGAATGGAGTTAGCCTAACTTGAGCCCCTACTAGGTGCCAGCCACTGTCCTAGGTTCCCTTTGCCCCATGAACTCTTAATTTTTGCCATAGCCCTGTGAAAAATGCAGTAGAATCCAAATTTTCCAGATGTGGAAAGGGATGGGCAGGGAAGGCAGGGAAATGGTCAAGGTCATTTAGCTATGGTGGGGAAGGGTAGAGTTCTACAAAGACTAGGGTTTTCCTCTTTCCACCAAAATGCCCAAGGGTTTGCCATGGGCCCTCTGGCCTTCACCAATTTGGTTGTGTACGGGATTATTAGAGGGTATTTCTGCCCGGTGTCTAGAAGTTGTCATCATGATCTTCAGTTGAACACCCTCGATGTGGAGGGCTCATGTGTGGAGCCCTTGGCTTCACGGAAATGGCCAAGGTTGGGGAGATTCCACATGGGAAGAACTTTCTGGATCTACGCTCCTGTCTGGTCAGCATGGAGACACTGCATAGGCAGGGCTCTTTGTGCGGAGGCCCTTTGACAGCCGCCTACAGGTAGGTGCGGGCCCCACTTGCTCTGTCACTCTGTTGCTCACAAACTTTCACTAAGTCTTTAGCGTGTTCAAGACATTCCTGAATGGAAACCCTACCTCCACGCTTTGCTGCCACTTCTCTCACTAAGTGCTGTGCTCCTGCAGAGAATAGGGACACTGCGGGTGCACTCCGGTGCTCTGTCCACTGAAGGGGCCTCATAACGAATGCTGTCTGCTGCTCGTCCCAGGGCCCATACTCTCCCTCCAGACTTGCTTTCTAGTAGTAGAAATGCTGTGCAGTCAGACTGGGTTCATATCCCCGCTCTGCAGTTTACCAGCTGGGTGACCTAGGGAAAGCGATGTGACCTCTCTGGGCCTCAATTTGCTCATCTGTAAAATGGGGCTAAACAGCTGTTCCTACCTCATAGCTTGTGGGGCAAGTTCAATGACACCGTGCATCAGTGCTTGGCCAGAACAGACATTTGACAAATGCAAACATGACTATATTATCATTATTGTTCCTAAATATTTCTGTCTTCTTCATCTCACTCTCCCCCCATATTGAGGTGCCATTTCCTCTCATCTTTATTCAAACCAAATCCTTTCCTAAATTGTGCCTTTATCATACTTGTGCCCCTCACTTTGTCTGCACTTAGCTGGGGCTTCAGGGATCATGAATGGCTACACTGAGAAGGAGGGTAAGTTTCAGGGTGTAAATGGGATGATGGAGGATATGCCCCTGGGGGGGTTGAGGGAACGGTGGAGGGCTATTTTTCACTGCTGAGTTGGAGAGCTGCCTGCCCCCCTGATTTCCAGGTTGCTCCCCACAGGGGGCTGCCTTGGGTGTCAACATGGCTGTCACGGTCAGGGAAGATGTTTCCCTTCGCTGCCAGCCATGCCTCCCTGCATTGGAGCTTCTTCCTGCCTGGGTAGGGGCTACTCTCATAGCTTCCCCACCCCAGATCGCTGTCCTACCTTCCTTGATGGGACTGAAAACTGCCATTTCTCTAAGTGCTGTGATCCTGCAGAGAATAGGGAGTCTGCGGCAGAGTCAGACTGGGGCAGAAGGTCGCCTACGTGATATTCCAGAATTGGAGAAGGCAGAGCCCTCGAGCCCTCTGTCTGAAAATGGGCTGCCACTACTCCGAAGGGGCCGTCCTGCTCCCTTCAGCCTTGACTGCCCATCTGAGCCATGACTTGCCCCGCATCTCCAGGCTTCAAATCCTGTGTTCTGACAACTGCATCCTTTTTTTCCTGAAAGAATGGTGAAGAGAGTGGTCATTTTCCTTTTAAAAATAGTCTTACATCAAAAAAGGGAAAAGATGGTAACTTTAGGATAACCACCCCAGTGAATGCAAATGGCCAGTGAAATTTAAAATTTTGGGCTTCCCCCCACCAGGTCACACAGAACTTTACTCCTATGGGGTATACTCCATGGATCTAAATTTAGAAATTCAGAAGCCCAAGACAAGGGAGATGTCCCTTTATCAATTTGAACCCGGTTGGATAGGTATTCGTGTTTCTGTCACTTCTATAATAAAATAATAATAATAATAGTAATAATAAAAAGAAAAAGAAAGCCCTTTCCTCTATTCAATTTTCTTTAGTAGTGGAGAAAGATTCCAGAGCAACCAATTTATTTGCTGTTCAATCTGCTCTCAGGAGAAAGAATTCAGAGACACTCCGGGTCAGATAAAACTTCTCATCTCCTTAAAAAGGCCACTTGGATGTGACTTAAGCATCTTTGTTCCTTCTCCTCAAGTTGCGAGAGATACATGTCATTTCGAGAAGTATGGAACTAATTGAGGGCTATGTCCAGCTCTTGTAGAGGTGAACAAGGCAGATAAATAAAAACTCCATCGCACATAAATCTTTGCTCCCAACATCAAAGAAGCAGGATCCTGCTAAGTGTATTTGTATAATGCAGTAATTTATGCAAAAAGCAGCTTTGATAAATGTCCCCTAATTTATTGTCATGTATCTCAAATCAAAGTCAAACATTTACAGCCTGAGCCTGAAGGAAGCCAGGCCTCAGAGAGCCAAAGGGGTTTGAAGTAAAGTAAAGCTACATTGGGCAAAAGGTTAAACGGGATCTGGTTTGAATATTAAGAACTTTCTACAAATGATGGTGAAAGAAAGAGGGGACTCGTTTGCTTCTAAAAATAAAGCGAGGCAGAATTTTTCCCAGAGATTTTTCTTCCAAGGACAGACATGATCCAGGCACTGAAATGGTCTTCAGGGAACAGAATTGCGGGGCTGCCGTAGACCCTTTATATATAATCACAATAAGACAAAAGAAGAATAACGAACAATGATTGGATGCTTACTGTATGCCAAGCACTTTTTTGAGTATTTTGCATCTCTTACCTTGTTGCTTCTATGAACCACTGTGAAGGGATATTCTTACCATTCTTGTTTTATAGTTGGGGAAACTGAGGCAGCAAATTGACTGAGGAGGCAGAAGACCCAAGAGGTACAGACCCTCTTTCCTAGTGGACTGGCTCATCCCCACACGATTGTTTATTCCAAGGGCACGTAGGAGTCACTGAGTAGGAAGAGTTTCCCTAAAGGTGAGGGTCCAGGCTTTGTAACCCGTCTGTACCACTTTTCAGCTGTGTAATTCTGGGCCAATCTTTAACCTCTCTGAGCCTCAAAATACCCATCTATTGAACAGACGAAATTAGTAGTGCCTACTTAATGCGGTTGTCATGAGGGTTAAAAGAAATAACACCTGCTGAATGCAGGACAAGTGTTGCACCCCTGAATGTCATAGTTGCTGTATTATTCTCTCTTACTGGTAAGGGTTCCACATTCTGGCCCCAGAACATAGAAGAGCCTAGGGTTCCCCCAACTAAACTCTAGGAAGCTGTCACAATCCCAAGAGGCTGGGAAGATGACCCAGGCTTCACAAACTAGTATGTTTAATTTTCAGTCTGAAGGGCTCTGCACACCCATGATCCCTATAAAATAAACTCAGAACCCCAGTAGTAGCATAGCCGTAGACAGCAGCTGTTTAAAAGATTTTACTGCCCATCTGGCGGCTTGGTGTAGTCTTCAGGCTGGTTCCAGGAGAAAGGGCTTTGCTCTGTGATTCCACCAGCTGGTAACTGGTATTGCAAACCCATATTCGGATCTCAGCCTTCTGTTAATAAAACCGAGAGAGGGAATGGACTTGTAAAGGACAGGATGTTTTCCCCATCTGAGGGTTTAGACTCCAAGGCTTGGATCATGATGCTGGGCTGGTTTCTGTCCAAGGCGAGGCCCTTGGCAGTTGTAAATCTCATGGTTCAGGGCATGTGTGGGTTTAGAGGGGGTTGGGAGCATGTTTGTCATTGACTTGTTGGCTTTGTTCAGTGCCCGTGGCTGTGGACCGGGCGGGAGGGCAAGGCTTTTCCCACCCAGATGGTAGCTGCGAAGTTTCACCACTTGACTTTTGAAACATGCAAATGAAGAACTTTCTTTTCACTTCCATTCTTATCCAGAGCCCGGGGGAAAGGGTTCCTATGCTTTAGCACGGAAACTGGATCACAGTGGATTAGCCCAGAACATCCACTTTATGACATCCTCACTTTGAGAGGGAAACAGAACCAAAAGGATCTGTGCTTGGGTTCGAATCCCAGGAATACCACTTCTTGGTTATACAAACCTGAGTCTATTCCTGACTACTCAGAATGCTACTTTCCTCATCTGCAAAATGGGAATTAATGCTAATACCCATCTCACAGGGTTGTTTACACATGAGATATGCAAGTTATTATATTGCCCAGAGGAGAGTTGGCCCTTGATACACGGTCTCTTCCTTGGCCTCAGTTTCCATATCTGTAAAAGGGGTTCACTCTGCACCTGACAATGCTGCTGTAAGAACTAGCTGATACCACGAATGCAAAATACCTACCTCAAATACTAGCTCACTCCCCAGTTCCCCATCATCTCCCTACTCAATTGTAAACTGGTGGTACAGGGCACTTGAAAATCAAATCAAATACAATAATCCACTTGGCTTCTCCTGCAGTTCTGGTTATCTGAGTACAAGTTGCATTTAAAAACCAGGGACTTTTTAAAGGCAGTTAAAGAAACGGCAGGTGCAGGGTCTCCTCAAGAGCACTGAAGAGGTGTTATAGAGGCCTCTGTTGGAACCATACATGCCCTGTAAGGTGCCCGGAATCCTGCAAGGTCCCGAGAAGCTCCCACTGGGCTATCAGCCGCCATATTGACTGCAGAGCCCCTGTGCCAGGTTTCCTAAGGGAACAGAGTGAGGACTTGTTTGTCCCTCTTTGCTCCTAATCCTGGGAGGATTCCAGACAAGAAGAGAGCACAGAACTCTTCCAGCAAGTGCTCCAGGGCTTAAAGAATCCTTTGAAGTTACACAGAGGTAAGTGGCAGTGAAAACTGGCTCTCTCCCCTGCAAACAGCCCAGAAAATCAGCTTTCCATCTCACTCTGCACCAAAGCTCTCTGACACCGTCTTCCTTCTAAACCCACCTCCAAACACATCCCAGAAAATTGCCATCCCTGGGGCCCCGGCCATGTTCTAAGGAATACGTACTGTGTCCTGCAGGCCAGCAGGTGGAAGGTCTCTTGTCCATTACATTTCCACGTCCACGTCATATCCCGATAACTACCGTGTGTGGATTTTGCTGGCGATCTTCATGTTTGAGTCTCCTCTTGCCTCTGGGCACTGAGCAGGCCAGCCTAATTGAGAGCGGAAGAAGGATCTAGGGTTTTTTTGGTTTTTGGCTTTTGGTTACACTCTTAAGTTCTCTCAGCTGCTCAGAAAGCTGCCTTTGTCTGATCTTGGGCAGGGATATTGCTAAATTTTATGGTGCTTTTGAGCAAATTTGAAAATGACACCCCCTCCAGGCAGTCACATGGCTCATCAAGTGGGCCGTGTCTTTGTGCAAAGAAAATGGTGCCCCTTCTCTCTGGGCAGGTGCAGCCCCGCATCGGGCACCTGGCTGGGTAACTGGGCTTCAGTCCTCACTCACCCCTCGGAAGGGCCTTTTGCAGTGAGCAACCTGCACAACTGTATGTGGCAGCCCTGCTCCTGGGCCTCCCTTATTCTCTGCCATCCAGAGCTTTTAAAGCTGTTGTCCCCTGGGTGGAATGAATTTCTCACTGGTTGTCCTTCAGAAGTTCATTATGTTGAGTATATTCTGAAGCAATACTCCCAAAGAGGGGCCGGAAGATGGGAAGAGTCCCACAGAGGGGCTTGGGAGCAGGAATGGGACCCACTGGGAACTAGCCTTCTGGAGTGAGGAGAAATTGCTGGAAGACATCGGGGAGAAAGGCCAGGCCTGAACTGTGTCTGCTGGGGCCAGCTGCACAGTGTGATCTGAAAACTCTCCAGGGGCCTTGCCTATCGGTAAAGGCCTCCAGCTGCCTGCCATGGCCTTCCGGGCATGGCCAGCTTCGTGGGTGTGTGATCTGTGCAGTTGCTTGGAAGGGTTCTGAGCTTGGTTTAATTCTCTGCAGTCGCTGTCTTGAAATTTTTAATACTTTTAAATAAGGCACCCCACATTTCATTCTGCACTGGACTCTGCAAATTATATAGTTGGTCTCCCTCTCCGTTCTCTGGGCTTTCTGGGGGGTCGTTTTCATGGAGACGCATTTGTTTATCTATGCCGTCATTCAGCCAGTACTTACTGTGTACCTACTACGTGTCAGGGACTTGAGATGCAGAAGTGAAAAAAGCAGGCAGGGTCCTAGGGAGCTCACAGACTGCGGGTGCTGATGGGGAAGAGGGTCAACAACGGAGTGAGTAAAAAGGGCAGTTTCAGAGGATGAGGAGGACGTGAGAGTGTGAAGCAGGGTAACACCATGAAGAGCGGTTAGATTAGGCCATTGGAGAAGGCATCTTGGAGGAGTGACATTTGAGCTGAGATCTGCAGGATGGAAAAAGAATAAGCCATGCCATGGGAGTTGGAGGTGGGACCAGGGTTCCAAGTCCAAGGAACAGCAAGTGCAATGGCCCTGAGGTAGGACAGAGCTCAGGTTATATGGAGCTTGTAGGCATGGAAATGGGTTTGGGTTTTAAATACAAGAGACAGTATGGGGAGGTAACAGTGGTCGTAAGAGTAGTAATAACTGCCCTTTGTTAACTGGCTACTTTGCTCCAGGCTCCCCATAAACACTTACCCTTTTGATCAACCATGTAAGTGATATACCATTCCCATTTTCCAGATGAGGAAACTGAGGTCCAGTGGCCCAAGGTCAACCAGCCTATAAATAAGAGAGCTGTGGTTAGAACTCAGATCCATCTGATTCCAAGGACACTGCTCGCTGCTCTTCATTGGTGGCCTTGGTCAGCACTGCCTTCTGGCTGCCTCTGGGTGGGGCTTTCTGCTGGGATGAAGGTTCCCCCAATGTCCTATGTCCCTTCTTGGGCTGAGGGACCTCTGAGCACCAGCCCCGGAGATGAGAAATGAAGCAATCTTTCATCACATCACTGGAGGTTGTGATGAAATTTTATCCTATGATCACTTAAATAAAGCCAGCTGGGAGAAGGTGTTCAGGAGACACAAACAAGAACTCGGTCCAGATAGGTTTGTTTAACACTGTTTTGGCTGTGCCCAGATTCAAGTCCAGAAGACAGGAAGAGACCAAAACATATTAATTAGTTGCAATGGAAGCTCTCTCTTTAAATGCATGCCTTCCTTTAGCTCAATGGTCCAGAAATGGTGGATTGACTTTTATTTCTGGATGGGCTCCAAAGGCTCTTGATCTATGTGCCTGTCTCAATTAAATTTTAGAACCAACATGATCAGGACATGGTCCTAAACACTGCTGCAGATACCATATAAATATATCTGCCTTCAGAGGCCTTCCAACCTGATAGAGGGGGCTACATGGGGTGGGGTGGGTCTTTCAAGGCAGAATACAGGTGCTGTAAGATTTAAAAGGATTATTAATCAATTATTAAAATTAATTAATTTTAATTAACATTATTTTAATTATTAATTTATTTAATTGATTATTAATTAAACCCTCCATGTATTAGAACGGATGCATGGAGGTTTTAAGGATGGGAAAGTTGCATCCACTTAGTGGAATTTATTCATGCATTTTGTCATGCATGCAGACAAATATACGGAACATCTACTATGGGCCAGGCACTGGGAATACGGCACTGAGCAAAATGGGAATCCCTGCCCTCACGGATCTCACATTCGAAAAAGAGAAAAAGACAAGAAGTAAGGAAACAGCTGAACAGACAGGATAATTTCAGTGAAAGAAACAAACAAGGAAGATGCTAGAAGATGAGTGGTGGAGGGTCGACAACTTGGGTTTGGGAGGTTAGGGAGAGTCTCTCTCATCGGTGACCTTCAAGCTGAGACCCCCCCAAACATGAGCAAAATAAAAAGAGAGGAGACTTCAGAAAGGAGGCAGCAACTGCAGGCTGCGGAATCTCCATTAATACTTTTATTGTTTTATTCATGTTCTTGGTTTATTGCACAGTGCTTTGATGTATGAGCATATACTATCATGACAACCTCTCAGAATTAGAGTGATACCCAGACCAAGTATGTTGCTTAAGTAGAGGTGATGTGTGGTCCAACTTATTTCCTTGGCCACATTGATTGCAAAACAGCTATTAATATCTAGGGGCTGGTCTTGGTTCTGCTACAGATTCACTGTGTGAACTTGGGTAAGTTACTTAACCTCTCTGGGTTACTTCTTTGAGAAAGGACCAGGCAAAACTTAAAAATCTCAGAACTTTAAAGGTCAATGATTCCATGATCTAATAGATCAAAACAAAACCTCCTGATGTGTCATTGGGAACACATGGATTCCCCCATTTTGGCAGAAAATTACATTACCAGATTCTGACCTGAGATCACAGCAGAGGTTGTGAGCTGGAGTTGAACTCTCAGCCTTGATCCTCAGTTCGGGCTGCGCAGGAGCTCTGGGGATGTGTCCTGGCCAGCACCCACATGTGTCTTGTATTAGTGTTATTTTCTTAATGGCAACAGCCCTAAACCCTGCCCATTTTACTATTGAGTTACCCGGCTTAGTTTTAGTATCACTTACACATAAACACCGTCTCTGGCCAATGAATCCACTGTTTTGTTTTTACTTTCTCCACCTCCCCCTTCCTTGCCCAGGTGTTTATTGCAGCCATCAAAAATAAAGTGGATCAATAATGGTGCTGTTTTTAGACTGAGATATGTTTTTGAATCTTTGCTTTAAGAAAGAAGAAAGGAAGAAAAACACGGGTTGTATGCCTTCCCTAATCTGGTGTCTTTTCCACGTGGGATTCGTGAAGAAAAATGGGAGGCTAGAGGGTAGTGTTTTGGATGAGTGTGGAAAAATAGATGGAAAGCAAATGAGCAGAGGGGATGGCTGTCTTTGGTTAATGGCTGCTTGGTCTATAGCTGGAGTTCAGAAGGATCCATCATTTCAACTAAATTATGCCTTTGGCGAGAACCCTCTCCTGGACACCGGCGACAGTGGCCCTCGATGCCCAGGAGTGGAATGGATGACCTTTGACTTCTGGTTGAAGGAGTGTCTTCCTGATCCATACCAGCTTCTGGAAATATTTTATCACAATTGAGGGTAATGAGAAAGTTGATACCCCTTGAAAATCTGCCCTCTCAGTGCCTTGCCTCAGTTCCCCCAATTTTCAGTCCTAAGTACTATTTTCAGAATCAGGCATCCTGTAGTTTTCTCCACACACACTGCACCTTCTCCCACCCGCCTGCATACTTACAAAATATTGTCGCAGACGATCTCTTGTGGGTTTGTCTCAGGCTTTGTCTACCCAGCTCTAAGCCAACCTGTCACTGTCAAGTCCCCCAGTTAATTCGTGAGTTGAGCAGAACACCAAATGTACTGACTCATTTTTTAAAATTTTGCCTATCTTTGACAAAGGATTCTGTATGGTCATAACAACCCTCAAAGGCCAACTGAATAACCCAAGTCAATGAGTTTTTGTTTGTTTGTTCTTAAATTTACGATCATTAATTTTTTGAATAGCCCCATAACTCAAAAATCCAAACATACAAAATGTTTGGTGAAAAGTCTTGCTCAACACCCCTCCTTAATGATCACACCACCCCAAAAGTTTCCTTTCTGCAAATATAAATACAAACACATGGTCTTGTGTCTCTCCTTTGTTACACAAAATTAGCGGCTTACACACACTGTTCTCCTTTCTGCCACGTCTCAGGAAGAATGGCTCTTGTTTGAAATGATAGCTACCAGGCTGCAACCGATGTTTCTAGAATCAATGAAATAGTCAGTAGAAAAAAAAAAGACTTTGAAAAAGGATAAAGAAGGTCATAACCCTTCAGGAGAAGAGGGTGGAGGCTGGACCACCCTTTGGGAATTAAAAAAAATGCAATGTTTATCAAAAAAATAAAATAAAAAAGGGAGAAAGTTCTAGAATCATAGCAACTCAAACATAGAAGGACCCTTAGAGCCCAGTCAAGGTTATATTAAGCAAATCTCTGAAAATGATTATGAAATTGGAAAGAAAAAAGAGATCGATCCAGACTTTGCTCACATGGAGGGGCCTGTCTGGGGAAGCTGAACAGCTGTTTGATCTCTGTAGAGAGATAACTGTAGTTTCTAGCAAAGGCTGAATTGGGAAACCATGGAATATACCTCTCACGTCACACCCAGTCACAGTTCTTGAGATGACACTCACTCTTCTGTACACAACCGTGTGTAAAGTGGTGTGGAACTAGCTGTGGATCCGAGATGTTTGAATACTCGGTGTGTATACGTGCATGTATATACTCCCCTAGACCTTTAGCTGCACATAAACTCACAGGTCTGAACAGTCAGCCCCAATATTGGGACACACAGAACTACCTGCCTGAGTGCAAATCATCCTGTGCGTGAGAACCCCAAATCCATTCATGCTCGCCCAGAACAGATGCTCCCACTCTCTTAGTATATGGGACACCCCGATTTACAGTTTCCCTCTGCTTCAGAAACTCGCTATTTATTATATCACTAATGAAATAACTAGCGAACTATAGAGTAGAATATTATGGTGAATTACTCACAAAATGTTTACAGACAACCTCTCCTCATGAAGACTCTGTCTGTCTTTCATTAAGAGCCACGAATCCCAGGAAGATGTATCACCTTGTCCCAAAATGAGAGAGTATTTCTAACAAGGGAATCAAGAAGAGTGAGCCGAATTCTTTATACAATGAACACAACAGTGAGGCAATTAAAATAAATGTGATTTTCCTGATCAAGAAAACTGGGGGTGTTAATTACTCCATGGCTCTTCTCCTTGTGTCCTACTTTTCCTTGCAGCTGTTTTTGTTTTATGGTCCAGTGACATCCCCGGGGTTTTCCCTCCTGGGATTGGACGTGGAGACTGCCTCACTCAGAATCAAGCTGCTTGCCCAATGTTTATTCTATGCACAGATGAACTTCACCAGCAGGCATCCCAGCCACGTGCTATCAGCAATGTGTTTCTAATGAGAAGGGTGTACCTTGCTTCCTCTTCATGGAGAAGTCTGAGCCCTGGTTTTCATATGTTAGAGCATCCCGGAGACCTCAGAACCCCGTGTTCCTTTGGAACTCGTGACCCAAATTCAGAGCAAAGAACTACCCTCCTCTGGGGATGACAAATGCTACCAGTTACAAGAGGCTAAAAGGCCTCTTAATATGACTGAAGACTGCTTTTTAATTCTTTCTCTTTTAGAAAAATCAGTGGATGTGGAATCTAAAATACGACACAAATGAATTTATCTATGAAACAGAAACAGACTCACAGACATAGAGAACAGACTTGTGGTTGCCAAGGGGGAGAGGGGTGGGGGAGGGACGGATTGGGAGTTTGGGATTAGCAGATGCAAACCATTATATATAGGATGGATAAACAACAAGGTCCCACTGTATAGCACAGGGAACTATATTCAGTATCCTGTGATAAACCATAATGGAAAAGAATATGAAAAACAATGTGTACATATATATAACTGAATCACTTTGCTGCATAGCAGAAATTAACACAACATTGTAAATTAACTATACTTCAATAAAATAAATTTTTTTAAGAAAAGAGAAATCAATGGAAAAGCAGCTTCTCTTCGCCTAGCCGTTGGTTGTCTCTCAAATTCTATAATCGCTTTCTGAGCTTGCTTAATACAACATTGATTTGGGTTGTTCAAATGGCATTTGGGAGTTCTATAACTAGGAAGTGTCAAATATTTGCAACCTCATATTTCATGTTATATGAGTTGAAAACATATTTTTTAAGATATGCATTATTAATGACACAATAAAATCTCATTAGTGCATGGGGTTGATAGATGTGGTTTATCTAACATTAAGCAGAAATTGGCATCTTGAGGGAAGTATCAAGATTCTGTGAACTCAGACACTGATATTGAACAAGCAGGGGCCAGGAGCAATCCACTATTGATTAGATGGTGCAAGTAATTATATTTACTGAGCCATTTTACTGGGTGGGGCAGAAGGTGAGCTGGTTCTTCTTCAGAGTAGAGAAAGAGCAATCAACAAAGATGATGTCAGCCAGAGCCCCAGAGCCAGGGTGATTTTCTTGGGCTTTACCCTGGCCTTGCCCTGGTCCTAATCATGATTTACAGACGCAACGTATGCTGCAAGTTTCCTAGTGTCTTCCTGGGTCCAAATGCTTATGTTTCATGGCAGTTCCCTGGTATGTCTTTTAGTAGAGCTAACCTCTTGCGTTTTATTCAGTCTTCACCTCCATCCTCCTCCACTACTGCCATCACCACCACCACCACCACCACCACCACCACCATCACCACTACCACCACCATCGCAATCACCACCACCACCATCGCCATCACCACCACCACCACCATCGCCATCACCACCACCATTATTACCAATACCACCACTGGTACCACTGCACCACTATGACCACCACCACTACCATCATCACCACTATGACCACCACCATCACCACCACCACCACAACCACCATCTCCACCATCATCACCATCACCAAACCACTATTAATAATACCACCATGGATACCACTGCACCACTATGACCACCACCACCATTGCCATTACCATTATCACCAACATAACTACCACCAGCATCACTAATATCACTAACATTAATACCATGACACACCACCCTACCCATGAGGAGGGAGTATGCTTCTGCGTTTGACAGTCATGGGTTTGAACTCCTGTCTGCCACTGTGTCCTCCTTATTAGTATTGCCATCTGACCGAGAGGGTTGTGATAAGGTACAGATGAGTTAAAATGAGCTCATGTCTGTAGAACACTTGCCACATAGCAGGCATTCAGTGAACAGAAGATACTGTGCTATGTCTTTGATGAAATATTGTGAATTCTTAGCTTCTTTGTTCCTAATGCGATTTTCTATCTCAAGGGAGGCTTTGACTTTCCTTCCTACCTCCCTTCCTCCCTCCCTCCCTCCCTCCCTCCCTCTCTTCCTTTCATCCTCTAGATTCTTTAGTTCTGTGACTGAATTGTTTGTGAAAACCTTTCATTCATCAGAAATGCCATTATCCCAATCTTACCTTTATCCACAGAGATAAGTCATCCCAGCCAAAGCCATCCTTAGATCAGCCAGCCCCAGCTAATCTGCCAGTTGATTGCATTTGCATGGTCAAGTCCAGGCAAGATCAGCCTAGGTAAGTCATATTTCATCCCCCACAAAAATAACATTGTTTTAAGGCACTAAGTTGGAGAGTAGTTTGTTACACAGCAAAATGGTAGCACTAGGTAACTGATACACTCTCCCCAACCCATTCTCTACCCAACATTCAGCATAATCTTAACACATAAGTCAGATCATGACTCTTCCCTGCTTTACATTATCCTTCAGTATCTTCCATTGCACTTGGATAGAACCCCAACTGGAACACAGCATATGGCTGGGGTACCCGGCCTCTGCCTGGGTCATTGGCCTTATTTCAAACACCTTTCTGCCAACTTCTCCACCTGTCACCCTGGCTTTTCCCACTCTTTGAATTACCAAAGTGCTCTCCTGCCTCTGGGTGATGTAAATGCTGTTCTTTCTGCCCCAGTGTTCTCTCCATCTTCCCCACACCGTCACTCTTCTCACAGCTCATTCCTTCCCTTCCTTTAGGTCTTAGAGGGGTCATCTTTGACCTTCTGTCTCAGGTGGATCCCCCATGTCTGTCTCAATCCCCTCACTTGTTTCCTTTATAATAATGATCACAGCTCACAATTATTTACTCTTTTCTATTTGTGGGGGGAATCTACCTCTCTCACTAGAATCTAAGCCCCATGAAGGCAAGAATTTTATCTTTTCTGGGCATCATGGACTTATCAGCATTTAACTTAGAATCTGAATCAGAGTAGGCATTCAGTAACCAGTTTTTCTATCCCCACCAAAATAATAACCATGTCAGGCACTGCCCTAAATGCTTTAAATGTATTCATCCGGTTAATCTTCACGACAGCTATGAGTAGGAACCATTATGATCTCATTCTGTAAATGAGAAAATGAGGCATAAAGAGGTTAAGGAAATCATCCAAAGACACTCAGCTAGAATTTGGCGTTGTCAGGATGTGAACCGGGCAGTCTGGCATCAGCATCTGAGCCCTTAACTGCCCTGTACCTGTGAGCTGATACCAGTGTACATCCATTGTACACATGAAAACGAAAGTTCTCAAAGCTGAGGTAACATGTGCTAGGGCCTCCCTGGCAGTAATTACAAAGATGTGGTTAAAGCATGGAAAGTTTGATTCTTCACCACTATGGTTTTGTCAGCACCCATGCTAGTGTGTCAGGACTCCGTGTCTGGCCAATGCTGTTCCCTCTTCTTAGAAATCTCTTTCGCAACAGCTCCCTTATTGACCTGGCAAACACCTACCCATTCTTCAGGGTTTGGCTCAACTATTTCCTTCGCCATGGAGCAGTATTAGTTTCCACTCCCCTCTCTGGGTGCCCATATCAGTAGTTCCATGCTACTGATAGTAGTTCTACCGACCACTATGTACTGTGTTTATTCTTTTCCTACCCAACTAGATGGTGGGCTCTCAGAGGCAAGACTCATGTCTACCTTACCACAGTATCCTCATCACGGTGACTGGCTCCTGGAAAGGGGCTTAATACATGTGATTTGATTAACTAAATGGGCTTCCACTTATGTTGTTTCTGTATTTCCATCCCTGGAGAGCAGATTTTATTTTTACCTATTAAAAGTAAATTCCATAAGCAGACAAATGCTCAAAGATATGTATATAGAGAATTTCATCACAGCATTGTGTATAATAAAAAACAACAAAAAGAAGAAAACAAGGTTCCTTAGTCTTTTTAGGCTGCTATAATAAAAAATACCATTTCATACCATAAACTGGGTGGCTTAAACACCAATTTCTTACAATTTCTGGCAGCTGGGAAGTCCAAGATCAAGAAGAGGGAGGATTCAGTGTCTGGTGAGGGTCTGCTTGCTGGTTCATAGATGACCATCTTCTCACTGTGTCTTCACATGGTGGAAGGGATAAGGGAGCTCCCTGAGGTCTCCTTTATAAGGACACTAATCTCATTCATGAGGGCTCCACCCTGATGACCTAATCACCTCCCCAAAGACCCCGTCTCCTAATACAATCACATGGGGAGTTAAGATTTCAACATATGAATTTGAGAGGGATATAAACATTCAATCTATTGAATAACTTAAATGCCCATCCATCACGGTTGGTTAAATGCATGACCTTTCATTCATATAACTAAGTACTATTCAGGAATTTTAAAAAATAAGGTAAAAATATTGACAAGACAATTGTTTACAATATATTATTAAATTTAAAAAGCATATTACATAAACAGTACTATGGTATGGATCTTTTTTTTTTTTTACTATCTTAATAGATAATGCATAAGGGAACAGAGGTGTCGATAGACAAATTCCACAGAAAGACTATGAAGGGACAGGGACCAACTTATCAGTATGTTAATCTCTGATGGGGGCAAGGTAGGATTACAAGTAGTTTCCTTCTTTACAGTGTTCTGTTCTTTTTTGTATTAGTTTTCACTACGAACAATCATTTGTTTCATAATCACCAAATAAAGCACTAATACAGTAATAATTATGTTTTAACATTGCCCAATTATCCTGCCTCCATGGCTGACACCATGGTCATGATCACAAATGTTCCAGACTCCATGAGAAATGTAGCTAAGTGCTCCCAGGGTTTCCAAAGGGGACATTCAAAGGGGACGGAAGTGCCTGGTGGTCACAGGACTTGGTACTTCCCAGACAGGAGAAGAAGCAGACATTGGGGTTGTCTGTCCCTGATAGGAATTCCATGTCGACTGTCTGAGGGGAGTTGATCTTAAAATCCTCAGCGTGGAGTTTCAGCACGGTCAATGAGTTTACCACTTGTAAAGTGTGTCATTTCTGCTCCCTAACACACTTCCCATGCTTTAAGAAAATGTGTGCCAGTATCCTAAGACAGGACTAGGAAACGTTTGTCCATAGTCTATCACCACCATCCCCTGGGTTGTGGCTGTCTCCTCCTTCCCCACTGACCCCTGAAACATCTCCTTTGGATAACCTCTTAGCATCAGGTTGTTAGAGAAAAATCAAAATGTTCCTCCATTTTTAATATCCTCACACTCTATTTGGCAAATAGAGAGGTTTCCAAAACCTAGATGGAATCAGTTTGGTTCAAAAAAATTCATTTTTAAACTGCTATGTGGTAGACATTGTATATGGGTTGAAGGATATAGAATTTCATTCATTCATTCTTTCAACAAGCAAGTATTGGGCACTTTCACGAGCCAGGCACTGGGCTCTGTGCTGAGGTTACAAGGATGGACAAGGAGATCCTCATGGGAGGAGACAGACCCATGAACAGATCATCTCATTATAACAAATTTCCTCCCTGACATGTAGAAAGAGAGCCACGAAATAAGTGGCCATGTGGGTTTCAGGGATAAGAAGTGTGTCCCTTGAGGCAGGACTGCCACTATCCCTCATGGTGCCTTTGTGCCAATTAAAGACAGGTTGCCTTTCTCAAGATACTTCTATCTATCAAAAATTGTACTGATTTGCTTAAACAAAACACATTATTGTCATCTGCCAGAAAATTGTCATGACAAATATAGAAATCTACAAAGAATATGTGAATGGCATCCCCTGAGATCTGAGCTCTTGTGCAGTACACAACCTGCACAGCTGTACATATGCTGGCTCTGTCTAAGTGTGTCCAGGGGCCCAAGTTGGAGGTGGGAGCGTGTCATGTCCTGGCCTGATTAAGAGTCAGGACTGGCATTGCTCCATCTGGCCTTTTCCTCCCTATATGAGCCCGTGTCAAGTAGTTTCTAATGAAAGTAATCATATTTTTACCTCTGTCCCAAAGCCTGGTCTTATTCGTCTAGACAGATTCCACTTATGAATGTACACTCCTGAATTTTGCAGCTCACATGGTGGTCACGTGGGCATGGCTGGCATAGCAGCCTCAGGAGGGGATCAGAATGGGGCTACTGGAAAGGGAATCACCAACACCAAGAAAATGGCAGATATTGGACCAAGCGTGGGCCGGATAGGGGGAGAGCAACAATCCAAATGCTTCTGGCCACAGGATAAAATCAAAGACATCTAGTTCTTCACAGGCCCACAATTTACGGCCTCCCCAGGCTAATCTAGAAATTACCTAGGCATTGATTAACCCTGACTTGCCTAGTCAGTAAATCTCCATGGGGGACCTGAAAATGAAGCCTGGGTTTGAAAGGCACCTGCCAGGAAGAACTGATTTAAGGTGTGATTTAAGCCATGGCAGAAGTGGCTGTGAACAGAAATCCCTCTTTTCCAGAGAACACGGCTTTTCTCCTCCCAGAGAACCAGGCCTTTACCCCAACTCCAGCCGGGTCTGGGAGGGGGATGGTCCTCCTTTCCAGGCTATGGAAGCGTCACACTGGAAACGTGTTCCGCTCGCATCGCCCCTGATGGGAAGAGGAACTCAGATAAAGGAAACAGATACATATCTGTTGTTGCGGAGCTTTGTTTCCACACATGATATATGGTTCCGGAGGAGGAGCTGCAAAACAAATTATTGTGTCTCCTCACCACCGACAGGTCTTTAGTGGGGCTGGTGGGGGAGGAGAGATACTGGCGATTAGCAGTTACCTCACAATAGGTCCCTGGTACAGGAAAAGTGTCTGAAGTTTATCTATTGTTAAGTGAGATAATTTATCGTTGCCCAGGGTTAAGGAGCAATTCCAGTCCTTTCCTACTTCGGGAACAGAGATTTATAAGATGACACCCAAATTTAGACATTGAGACGCTGCCGGCAGAACGTCCCCAAAGGCTGATGATGGCTCCTGGGCGTTTGAAGCCAAGTCACTCACAGAGCTAATTTGAGGCTCTCCTCGGAAACTATATTTGCTTTCTGAGTGCATGGTGAGTTTTCATTTGGGCTCTGACCAGCTGACAGCTATGCAAGTTTGTAGATACCAGTAATTGAATATAGATAACCTTGATGGTTGACCTCATCAGAGCCAGGCCTGGCTGCTTCCCATTGTTCCTGGTTTTGCCAGTTGATACTAAACTGCTGCCGGATGAATTTATATACTAAGAATTCACTGCGGCGGGAATTGCTTATCATTCCCCTGTCTATCCCGTAAGCTTCTATTTACTGGACGTGGTGAGCTGGGAATAAAAGCCATGATTTGACTGTTCGCTATTAGGGATGGCAAGCAACGTGTTAGAAAAGCTTTATTAATTTCTAAAAACAAAGGAGGGTAGGGGTCATGCTTTTGCTTTATACAAACTGTGGAGAGAGGCTCTTGTCTCACAGAGCTGCTCAGGGCTGTCTGAAGTTGGTTGCCAGCCATCTTTTCAGTGTTCAATTTCGCTTAAAAGCAGAGTTTGAAGTGTGCTCAGTACTGTCGCCAGCGACGCTTTTGTATTTTAAGGGAGATATTGGAAGAGGTTCCGAATTGATGGCTTATTAAGGGAGAGGCTCTAAGAAGTCTCTAAGAGGGCAAGGTGGCCACGATCCTCGGGAGGGGACAGCAGGTCACAGGGCCACATAAAGAGGGGGTTACAAGTTAGGATAAGTGTTTGCATCAGGCTTCTCGGCTGTTTAAGCCAACCGCTGTCAACAGAAGGTAACGGTGGGACTCTCTCCACGGTGGGCTCTGCAGCCATGACTACTTTCCTCTTTATACTTTTCTGAATTGTTGAAATGTCAACAGTAAACATGGATCACTTTTTGCCCTCAGAAAATAAAAAAGACGAAACTGTCGAGATTTTTTTTTTTTTTTTTTTTTCCTAGAAACCGTGTTACCCAGCCTTCTGGAAGCTGATCTGTATTTCTCCAAGCTCTCCTTCCATGGCCTTTGAACTTCACGGCCAGTGCAGGGGGTGTTAGGAAAGGCCAGAGTCCGTGTCCCCTTTAGAGGCGGGGGTCAGAGGGTGACACCGTGGACAGGGGAGGAGGGACGAATGTGGCCCAGGTAGCCCTTGTCTGACGCGTGGCATCTTGGCTGCTAATGACGCGGGTGGAGTCAGGGGGCCTGGGCTTTGGAAACGGTGCCGGTGGGAACTCCCGAGGCCTCTCTGACAAGCAGCTGTGTGTCACGGCTCAGCTGAGGGGATCCGCCTTTGATGCTTTGAATATCAGAACACCAGAGCTGTTCTTCATCCTGAGAAGGAAGGTTTGGGTTAGTCAGCCAGGGCAAATAGCTCAAGGGAAATTTAACTTTCCCTTTGTCGGGCCCCCGGCTTTCACGTGCTGGGACTGTGCATCCCAGCTGCCACATGGGGAGAAGAAGTCTCGTCGGACGCCGGCGTGCGCAGCCCAATCTGGGGACTGAGTGGGGAGGAGGTGACCACCCCAGTGCTGGAGGCCCGTAAGGGGAGCTGCGACACAGATCAAGCCTGGAGGAAGGGTGGCTGCGGGCCTGAAATAACCTCTCCATGAGGCGATCTGCTGTCCCTGTAGTCGTCACCGTCACCGTGGGGACCGGCTGGGGGATTTTTCTACCTGGGCCAGTCCAACCGGTCTGGTCTCCCTTCCCAACAAGGACAGCCCTGTTTATGTCTCTGCTGCTCTGGGCATGTTTACCTTGGAAAGAAGGGAACGAGGGCATGCGAGGATGCGACAGCCTCCACCGTCACCTGTGGTGCGTGGAGCCAGATGTGTGGGTTTGAACCCAACTCTGCTCCCTATTAGCTGTCTTACCCTGAGCAATGATTGCATCACTCTCTGGCTTAGTTTCCTCCTCTGTAAAATGGGTTTGGTATCCATATCGAACCTCTGGGATTGTTGCAAAGAACCAGTGGAGTCAACACACCCTCAACGCCCCCCGCTCCGCCTGGCGCTGGAAAGGGCTCCACAAACATCAGCTCTCGCTGAAAACATCCATTTGATATTCATTTGAACACAGTCCAGAGATCCTGAATATGTTAAAGCACCTTCAAGAGAGGACCGCTCTTCCAACACTGGAAATAATGTTTATTAAGCAAAATCGTGATTTCAAAAAACTTAATGCAGCCCAGCCAACATCCATCCTCAAATGTGTCTTGAGCACTTTATAGTTCTAAGGACTCTGCTCCTTTCATTGGAATGACCCACACTGGGACTCAGTCCTCGGGAGCCCCAAATCCCCCAAATAAGGCAGGGTCTGGGGGGAGCTGGGAGTGTTGGTTTAGGCTGGATATGGAGAAGGGGCGGCAGGAGTGATGGCAGGGATGAAAACCAAGCCAGAGACCGGAGGTCCTTCAGTCCAGGGAGAAAGTGATTGTCAGTGGAGGACGCTGGCAAGGCGGGAGGAGGTCCAGGCAGACCACAGTCTGCAGTTGAAGAGGTCTGGGGAGGACAGGGGACGTGATGGAGCGGCTGCTGAGATGCACTTGACCTTGGGCTCAAAACGATTTACCCTAGAGCCTGCTTAATGGTACCCGTGAAATTTGGAGGTCCCAGGTATTTGCAGGAAGTCATTTCAGTGTGTTGGGTGACAGCAGATGGCCTCAGGCTAGCTGGAGGAGCAGTAGGAGAGGTAAGATTGCCACGGGGGACCTTGGCCTCTTCCTCCTGTGAGCCCAGCATGGCATCGGGACGTGGACTTTGAGACCCACACCACAGGAACCGTGGTGGAATGGGTCTAAAGAGCCTCCATCTCTGGGAGCTCTAGAGATTTTCACGTGAGCGAGAAAATCCTCTAATTACCACCTGAGACGTTTAATTCATTCATCAACACTATTTATCAAATACCAACTATGTGGAAGGAATTGTACCAGGAGCTGGAAATAATTTTCTCTAGAGCCGGGATTATCTCCTGTCTTTCACCCAAAGCTTTAGTATGTCAGAATTATGGGGGAAGCCGGTCAAAATGCAGATTCCAAGGCCCCACCCAAGAGATTCTGATCCAGTGAGTCTAGCCTGGGGCCTGGGCATTTGCATTTTGAACAAGTACAGATTTTGCCTACTGAGGCCAATGAACCATGGTGTGTCTGTCTGTCTGTCCATCCGTTTAGCTATCATTTACTAAACACCCGCTAGGTACCAAGCACTGGGTTGGGCGCTGGGGAATGGAAAAAGGCATGGCTCTTGTTGGCAAGTGGCTTGTGGCTATTAGAAAGGGTTGGGCTCAATAATCATAACAGTTCTTACCATTTCAAATGCTATAATCTTTAAAAAGATGCTTTTAATAGGCTAGTGAACAGAGAATATATTACTCTCTCTCAAACAAGAGAGAATAATATATTCCCTGCTCACTAGCCCATTAGGTCCAGTTGTTAGATAGAGTTTATAATGGACAAAACAACACTTACTATAAACCGGGCAGCTTTCTCAGGGCTATGCATATTTTATTTAAATGTTCGTGGATGGTGTTACAAGGACGGTGTTACGAGGATGGTGTTACAAGCATTCCCATTTTACAGATGAGAAAACTGAGACATAGGAAGGATCACTTAGCAAGGCCTTACAGGTAGGAAGTGGTAAGCTACATAATCTGACCCCAGGCAGTCTAAGCCCAGAGCCTGTACACTTAATTATCACACTGTTTCCTATCAACATGCTATTTGTGAAGTTTTGAGGCTGAAAAGTGCTGCAGTACAACTAGTTATTCTGATATTGGATCATACAACCAGAGGAGAAAAGATTTTGTGTCCTGACTAGTATCTGAAAGAACCTAGAGCTTCTTTATTTATCTGGATGCCAAGGTGGGAGTGAGGATGGTGGCGGCTGAGAGACAGAGGCTTAACTTCACAAATAGCAAGTCTGAAGGTTTAGTTTCACAAACAGCCGAAAATCTCAACCTTGAAAAATGCATTTGGATTGGCAAAACTAGAAGACTTTGATAATATCAAACTGTTGGCAAGGGTATGGGAAACAGCTCCTGCCATACACTGCTGGTAGGTGTGTAAATTGGTTTGACCATTTAGAGGGTGAGTTGGCAATACCTAGTAAAAATTCAAGTGTGCATGACCTATAATTGTGCAAATCCACTTCTAAATATGTCCATGTGTGCCCAAGGAGATGGAAAAGATGTTATTAAAACATTGGAAAAATTGGGACAACCTAAATATCTACCAATAAGGGGTATGGGTGCAAAAAGTGTTTCAACCCACACAACTCTTCCAGCAAGATCTCAGCTTGCTATTTCAAACCCATGGCTTGAGAAACTCCTTCTAATGCTAAGTGGCTGTGTAGCCTAATGGTTAGAAACATAGGTGTTTGTGGGTTGGTTTTTTTTTGGCCCAGACTGCCTGCCATGCATCTTATCTCCTTCCTTTACTCATAGTGTGATCTTAGGCAATTTTCTTGATCTCTTTTTGCCTTAGTTTCCTCATCTGTGAAATGGGAGTGACAATAATATCACCTTGCTCATAGGGCTGTTATGAAGACTTAAAGCATTAATGCAAGTGAATCTCCTAAAATCGGATGTGTTACATAGTGTTCATTGCATAGATTTTTCTCATAGGCCCAGTAAATGTGGGATGGGATGAGATGACGATGATTAGCAATGGCTTGGATCTGCCTCGGGTATTCACTGGAAAAGTAAAAACAAACAACAAAGACTAAAGCTCAGAGAAATGAACTTGGCTGGTATGAACCAAGTGGAAGATTGGATCCTTACTTACAAACTAGATAAGCTCATCTCATAGTCAGGAAAATAGTGAGAGCTGGTGGCCTCTGATAGAGAGGAAGGGGTAATAAAGAAACAGGGTCTTTCCATAGAAACCAGATTTTAAGGGTTCAGCACAGAGGCATTGATGCTTATTAGGGGTAAAATATGGTAGCCATACATTCACATGGCCAGAGTGAAACTAACAAAAGCTTACTCCCTCGGGGGCAGAGATGGTGTCATGGCCAGCGCTTCCATTCTGGCTGCAATGCCAATCTCTTTTGTCATCCTGAAAGTCTGAAACATTGTTCAGGATTTTCCCACAGTGAGGGAAATGTTTTTATTCCAGTCCCCAGTGAACCTGTTGGATCCAACATAAATGTTGCTGCTTCCACAAACGTTGGAGAACTCCAGGAGCCAAAGGAGATCTTTTTCTCAGTGACCTGGCAACTGCTCTCAGCAGCCTGGCTTACTGACCCCTGGGGCTCCTGAGGACCAACCAAGGGGACTTCTAGATATTTAGCAATTAGCAACGTCTCTCCTAAAACACACGAGCACTTAGCAGTGAGGAGATTGCATTTGATTTTGCAGAAATTTGCCCCGGTTTCCTGCTCCACTGTAAATGACAGATTCTTTGGAGTATTAAAGTAATACCACACCTCCAGTTCCAGCACCGAGGCCTCTGCTCTGCCAGGAAGCAATTTTCATTTCAGTGGAAGATGTAAGAGTCACGTTCCAAACTGCTGAGGAATAATTCCAAGGCATCGGCAGAGATTCCAAAGCAGCCACTGGGCTCTGTTTACCAACACAATTAAACCTCGACCATTCCCAGCTGCGGTACAAATATAATCTTATCTACTTCACGTCAGCCGATTAAGTCATCGGGGCTGCAAAACGGCAAACAGATATTAATAACCAACCTCTAAGTGAGTCATTTGAGTGGAGTGGAATTTCGTGGCAGGTTCTTAGGCCTTAAAGGCGGAAAAGTTCACACCTTCCTGACACCGCTATAAAACACTGCAACATTACAACTTTTCAACCATATCTAAAAGGCCAATTTAGGTTTATTCCCATCCGCATTTATGGCCATGGTTCAGCAGGTGTAAACCGGTAATAGCTGCAGTCCGGCTCTGGGTGGATGCCAGCACAGATGTGTTCAGTCAAATGACTAATTGAAAACCTCAGACAAAATCAGCAGCCTGGCCATTTTGCTTGCATAATAAAACAGTGCTGATAAAGGCAGCGGAGAAAAAAAATCCACCCATCTCATCATCAGTGCCATTAACAATCATGAGTAAAGATGAAAACAACGCATGGTTTATTCTGCAAATGAAGGCATAGAACTAGATGGTTTCCCAGGGGCCCATTACCCATTTTAATAATACATCAAGGAGCCTGAATAAACAGTTTGTCTGTGCAAACCAAACAGAGTAAACTATTTACAGTTACCGCATACAGAGACAATTCCCAGCACTCGGAATTTAACAAATTTATAAAGGTACATAACATGATAGCTATTAGCAAAATTAAAAGAGAACCATTATAGACTTACAGTCTGCCATGCTCACTCACCAGTCAAGAAGGAATGCCGAGACCAACTTCCAATTCACAAGAATTGCACCCCCCTCCTCTTTTTTTTTTTTTTTCCCCCTTCCTCCAAGAGAGCAGCCCGACTTGGACTCAAATTATGTGCATGAATAATAAAATACCATCTAATTAAAAACTGTAGTTAAATATGCAAAAATTAATGGTAATGAGACTGTGCAATGCCTCTGAGTATAGGCGCTCTGTGAATTACAAGAGCTCCTTTGCTTGACCTAAACAGGGGATAACAGAGGCAACTTTGAACTCTGTGGGACCTGGCACTCCATGGTGCCCCATTATGTCTCAACGGTGAATGGCCAACCTGGGCGGAACGCGGACAACTCGGTCAAAGCATTGTCTTCCGGTTCTTGGGCGTGGCAGGAATGGAAAAGACTGGGGTGGTCACTGTGCAAAAGGCTGGGTGGAGGAGGGGACCAGGGCACGAGCTTTTTATCTCAAAGTAAGAAGGGTCTTCTCACAAAAAGATGATGGCTGGACAAACAGATGCTTGGTGATAAGAGACAGGTGGAAAAAGTCTATTTGGGTCCTCATTTAAGGGTGTTTCCCTAAAGCTGTCCAGAGTCTCCTAACCTTCCCAGTCACCAGTACAAGGTTCCACCCACGCTCTGGATTGTACCACATCCTTCTAGGAGAGCATGCACATGCCAGCACTGTGGCCTCGGACAGGGCTGCTACCAGAAACTTCTCCCCAGGGCAACCCACTTTCCTCCCTCGCACTCTTAGGAGCCTTTGCTATGTTGTCAGCACAAGCTCTGGGCCACACTCTCCTGAGCCCCGTTTCAAGAGGCCACTGGTCTCCTTTTGGCTTTTAAGCCCTCTTCGCACTTGACTGTGCCTTTGGGACTGAGTCAGCTTCTTGAGCACGTGCCCTGACATTTGTTTTAGACACAGGAGACTAATTTCACCCATCACCTCTGCTTAGAGCTTCTGAATCTCGACTCGCCCAGTCTCCGACTTCCCACTGCTTCGAGGCTGGTGATTTTGCTTGAGGACAGTTGATGACACACTGAACGACAACAACCCTTTAAGAAGAGAACGTGACCTTGGTGTGGTAGACGATTTCAGACTCACTCAATACAATTCCTCCTTTTGCCTTGTCATCTGTCGAAATGGAGTCTGACAAACATTTCTTTGGGGAGGGATTTCTCGTTCAGATGAGTCTGATGGAAAACTTCTCTCTCAGCACCTTCTTGAAGATGCCTATGTCATCCTGCTTATGATAAGGATTTCTTGTCAAGCCACTAAATATCTGAGCTAACTGATACATTCTCGACAGCCCTCTACACCAGGTGGGTTCATCAACCATGCAAAAGAAGTATGGTTGTGATGTCAGTTCAGCATAGTGAGAATTTTGTTCACCACTAACTGACCTTAACCAGTTCTGAGATTTGTACTGTAATGTTTGGGACTTGTGAGAAAATGGTGAACCTGATTTGCCTTTCCCACCCCTCTGCCCTTTTTATTTTCTTTGTCTTGTTGAAAAAGTCTGGATTTCTCCCTTCCTGTCTCACAGATTCTACCTGACCTGCTCAGTTGGCTGCCAAGTTTTAATGGCAGAAACTGGGTGGTAAGAAATTCTAGTGTTTAACATGGCAGAGGTGCAAAGGTGGGCAGGCTGAGCCTTCTTGAAATCCTTGGACGAATCACGCTTGGGTTTGGTGTTATAAAAAGGCTTGGTTATAACTGATTCACTTTGTTATAAAGCAGAAACTAACACACCATTGTAAAGCAATGATACTCCAATAAAGATGTTAAAAAAAAAAAAAAAGGCTTGGTGTCTAAGATGTATGTTCCTTATTGATAGATTGATTGATTTGTCACTTTCACCTCCCAAATGAGTGATATTTGAGAATTTGGTTAAGTATACAACCTCTAACATCATTCAGACTGGATCTTTGTTGCTTGCTGGTTGTGTGACCTTGGGCAAGTTCCCTCACCTCCGTGAGCTTCAATTTACTCATCTATAAATGGAGATGATTATAATGTCTCTCTCCTAGGGTTCTTGTGTTGATTAAATGAGATAGTGTGCATAAAGCACTCAGCACAATACGAACCTCATGATTAATTGTCAATGAGTAGTAGCTATACTATATAACATCAATAGCAATAACAAATAACAATAAGAATTACTAGAGCTGACTTGCCATAAAATCACTTAAACCAGTATAGGGAAAACAGATAAAAAAGTGAGCAGTCAAGAAGCTTGTAGATAAAAGGAGAAATAGATGCACTGGGAATAAACATAATAATTATCATAACTTTTTATAGTTTTTCAAAATGTTTTGATGTATAATTATTCAAAGTAACAGGTAAGATACTTATGGTGACTAGAAGTAGAATACTCAACTATTAAGCAATCTCAGGGAAAGGAGGCTGGGATTACCATAGTTGGCAATGACCAACGATGACTCACTTGCTAGAACTGGGTCCGCCTTTCCTGAGCACATTTCCATTGGGAGCTCAGAATAATACAGGACTTCTGCTATCAAGAGAAAAAGTGGGGGATGACCGGTAAGTAGGCAACCAAGAATGTCTTCCAAATCCTAGGGTGGCAGATATTATTATTATCATTGGACAGATATGGAAACTGAGGCTCAGGCAAGTTAATTTTTCAAGGCACATGCAACTTACAAGTGATAGAACTAGGTCTAGAAGCCAGATCTTTAGGCTCCGGATTTAGTGTTCATTTTACTGCATTCAACTGCAAGGTGATGTGAAATGTGAAACTCCAGGCTTACTGGCAGATGGCAAAAGAGCCAAGAAGATGAACTTTGTAGTTCATCTCAGGATCTGATCGAAAGGAGCCATATAAGTTTATCTGGAGAAAAACACTTTTCCTGACACTAAATTCTTGGAGAAATTTATTGCATAGATTCTTACATAAGAGACATGATAACATAATGGGTAATGTAAAAATGATAACTGGCAAATGCTCTGCCTTTATGAAAAAGAGCAGTGGTGTTTAACATTTTGTTTTCTTTTAAGACATGTATGAAATCATGCTTCCATGGGTGGACCCAGGTTTTTTGTTTTGTTTTGTTTTCTGTTTTGTTTTTTGGCTGCGTTGGGTCTTTGTTGCTGCGCGTGGCCTTTCTCTAGTTGCGGTGAGCGTCATTGCGGTGCGTGGGCTTCTCATTGCGGTGGCATCTCTTGTTGCAGAGCACAGGCTCTAGGCGCACGGGTTTCAGTAGTTGTGGCTTGCGGGCTCTAGAGTGCAGGCTCAGTAGCTGTGGCGCACAGGCTTTGTTGCTCCGCGGCATGGGGGATCTTCCTGGACCAAGGCTCAAACCCGTGTCCCCTGCATTGGCAGGTGGATTCTTAACCACTGCACCACCAGGGAAGCCCCCGGACCCAGATTTTGACTAACCTTAAAAAATTGAGGGCAGAGAAGTTAATTTCTATAGTAATGGACCAGATCAAGTCTAATAATAGTACATTGGGAACAATTACTCAGTACATTTTTTGGCAATGATAACCTGGACTTTGGGTTATGTGAAATTCCTGATATATGATAACCACATCTTTTTCGCTCCTGCTCAGAAAGGCAAATGAGTCAGTGACACTGTTCTATGGATTACTAAGAACCAACTCTTCTTTATATGTGAAAGGGTCAATCACTTGCAAAATTTCATCAGCTATTATTAATTTGTTATGTCTTATTGCACATACTACAGTCGCAAAGTAGACACAAGCCCCCCTGACTCCAGCTCAGTATTCAGAACAGTGAGCAAATTCGCCTCCATAAGGAGGTGCTTAATTAAAGAGAAGACTCTGACATTTCCTGATGTTTGCCAAGTCATTTTTCTTTAAAATTACCTTAAATAAATTTGCACACTGTCTCAATAGCGGAAATTATTCTACAGGAGAAGGATAGTGGCTCACTTTCTCACTGGCTAATGTTCAAAAAAAGCCCTGTAATCACCTGCAGTTTTTCCCACTGACCCACTTCTTCAAGTCCATATGACCTTCTACTCACTCATTCAGAGAGAAGTTGGCCTGTGTGGAGGGAGCACACACAGAACACAGAGCCCCCTGCAGTCACCATGGAAATGCCATTGTTTGGCCGGCTCTCTTCATTGCCTGGGAGAGCCTCTGACCTCCAGATGCAGCGTGATCTAGCGATCTGGCCTATGAGTGAGCACAGGCACTTACCTTATTTTAGAGAATATGTTTCTATGTTTGTTCATCAGAGAGGAAATAAAATCCTTTCTGCATTGAAAATGGCATCCTCTGCAGTAAAGTGTTTGTCAGTCTGGTTATGGCAACACAGAGTAATGGTTTCAATTTTGGGTTTTTAAAATAATGTCTATTTTATTTCTGGTTGAAGATGTTATTTATAAACAAATTTAGAGAGATGTCTTATTGATTAAGGGGAACCCCCTTAGGCTGAGACAATGGAAATTTTCATAAAGGTACCAATGCATGAGAGTCAATAGATTGATTGCAAAGAGGGAAAATACAAGGAACTTTATCCAACTATCCTACAATTATTGAGCACTGCCTGTGTACCTGGTACTTAGTTCCGTCTTGTAGGGGACGTGGAGAGGAGTAAGACCTAGCACTTAGCACTTGCCCTGATGCAGGCCAGGCGAGGAGTGTGGCAAACTCGAGATGCCATGCCCCACCCAAATGGGTGGGCAGTACTCAGCTTCCATGATGATATCCAGATGATGGAATCTGGCCAATGCACTTAGATCACCCCATCTGATAAGACTAACTGGAAATCAAAAATTTTATGTAAACTCTCTCTACTTTTCACTGTAAACTTTATTGAAAGAAAATAAAAACTGTGAGGGGGGGGGAAGAAAACATGTCATTTGGCTGTTTTCCCTGAATTGATTTGTTGGTTTGACAGCCTAAAAACTCATCTCTTAATGGCATTCATTTTCTGTCCATTTTGTCTTGTGAAAAACTTAATTACACTTCTGTCAACCAAAAATACCTTTGGGTCTTTAAAGTCCTTTTTCTCTCTCTTTTTAAAGATGAAAGTGTTTCTGCCTAATTGACCAGCATCTGCCATAGTGAGATGTTGGCCCTCATGAGAGATGTTGAGAGGTGTTGGGAAGGCTGTCAGCACATTTCAACTTGGTTTCAGCCGCCGTTTAAAAATGACTTCTCTTCCCATCACATAGGAGTGAGCCTAGTGGTTGAAACCTGATGACAGAGGAGAAGGATGAGAGAAGAGAAGGAAGAGGCAGGGAGAGAAAAAGCAGGACTGTTGGAGGGCTGAGAATGTGCAAAAGACTAAGACTGAATCGTAAACTTGGTTCTTATTGTTTTTTATTCCTGCATTTATTCAATTCATAGATATTTATTGAGCATCTACTATGTGTCCATCTTTATTTTAGGCATGGATATATTGGGTGAATGGGGCAGACAACTCTGTTCTCGTGACACATTCCAGCAGGGGGGGTGGAAGGGACAGAATATGAACAAGTAAACAAATAGAGTCATTTGAAATAGCAATAAGTGTTAATAAATCAAAGAAAACAGGGTAGTGAGATATGTCTAGAGGTTATATTAGTGGGAGTAGTCAGGGAAGACTCTCCGAGAAGAAGTTTGAGCTGAAATTTGAACAATGACAAGAAAGCTATGCAGAGATCTGTAGAGGAGTGGTAAGGGACACAGTGGTAAATAAACTTGAATTACGGACTGGGTCAGTTATTCCCATTTTGGGTTTTTTTTCTGGTCTGTTTGGTTAACAAAAGGATAATGTCTCCATTTGGTATTAGCATCTCTTTCTTATTTATGTATTTATTTTTGTTTTTAATTGAAGTATAGTCGATTTACAATGTGTTCGTTTCAGGTGTACAGCAAAGTGATTCAGCTATATATATATATATATATTTTTCAGATTCTTTTCCATTATAGGTTATTACAAGATATTGAATATAGTTCCCTGTGTTATACAGCGGGACCTTGTTGTTTATTTTACATATAGTAGTGTGTATCTGTTAATCCCATACTCCTAATTTATCCCTCCCCTGCCCTCTTTCCTCTTTGGTAGCCATAAATTTGTTTTCTATGTCTGTGAGTTTATTTCTGTTTTGTAAATAAGTTTATTTGTATAATTTCTTTAGATTCCACATATAAGTGATATCATACGATATTTGTCTTTCTCTGTCATGTTACTTCACTTAGTATGATAATCTCTAGGTTCATCCATGTTGCTGCAAATGGCATTATTTTATTCTTTTTTGTGCTGCTATGATATTAGTATCTCTTTCTAATTCATATGTCTTTCTATTAGTAACATCTTTCTAATACTTGCTAGCCTGCCTCTTTAACAAAGCCCCAAACCTTCAGCAAACAATGGTACCTTGCTAGAATTAATAGTGTTATTTTATTTGTTCTTTATTTTTATAGTTTCTTTCCAGTTGGCCATTTTGCAATAGTGATATAAATTTCCCTTTTGAATGAACGTAGTTAAGTGAAAAGAATGAATCAAATACAGAGACACATATAAATTAAACAATAACATAGTACTTTCCAGAATTAAGATAATAGGGTACTTTCCTTCCCCCTTCTCTTCTCATGTGAATCTGCAAGAATATCTGCAAGAATGAGAAACCCAAATAGTCTCCATCTCTACTGAAACTTGAAGCCATCTGTGATGCTTACCCATAATATGTTAAAACAGAAAGCTGATATAGAAGAGATAACCGAGTTAGAATGAGAATGAGGTGCTGTAAGAGAAGGATGTGGATTAAGTGAAAGCCAGTTTGACTGTACAGTGCAGCCTCGCCATGCACTTTCTTTGCCCAGAGCGTACTATCAGGCTGATAACCCAAAAGTAGGAGATGAAGGGGTGGACAGTTCCTCTCTGGAGAACCTGGAGCCAGAGGAAATACATAGGACCACACTAAAAAGCTGGTTTGCCATCTAACCACCTACCTGTCAACACGCTCTCTCAGGTACAGGAACCCTTCAGTCAATAATTTTGTTAGTGCTGCATTCTTAAACTCAAAATGACTGCAAAGGATTCACAGATGGTAAAAGAACACCCCAACCAAGAAAGACAGAGACCAAACAAGAAATCAGAAGGAAAGAAATTCTGAAGTATGAGAAATAATGCAAGGAATAAAAGAAAATGCCACAATATTATAATTAATATTCACAGAGAGATGAAAATATATTGTATCCTTGAAACAAGAACAGGATACTATTGCTTTTAAGGTTCAAAGAACAAAGAAGAAAGAACTCTATGAACTCAAAGAAATAAGAAATACAATTTATGGGTTGGAAGGTACAGTTGATGAAATATTTCAGTAAGAAAAGAGACTAAAAATGGAAAGAAAATATTTTAAAAATTATAAAACCTAACTGTGAGGTCTGATGTCTGACTATCGGACCTCCTAGAAAGAAAGAATAGAGAACACAAAATGGAGGAGTGAAATTTATCAAGGAAATAACATAAGTGGTGTAACTGGTCCAGATTTGATCAGGAAGACAGAGGGCTCCAGAAGGAGAATCTCTAAGAAAAAAAAATAGATATATCTGATATATTGATACATGGATAATTTTATTAATCAGCTAATGGAGGCAATGGGAGGGATTTAAAATAGTTTTTTAGGGGGAGTTCCCTGGTGGCCCAGTAGTTAGGATTCTGGGCATTCACAGCCGTGGTCCAGTTTCAATACCTGGTCCGGGAACTGAGATCCCACAAGCTGGGGGAGGCAAAAAAAATAGTTTTTTTAAACTATGAAAATGGAAAAAAAAAAGATGATTATTGATTGCAAGAAGAGATACATTTCCCCAAAAGGAAACATAATTATGGGAGCTCCATTAGGCTCAACATTGAATGATATTTGCACTGTCAAAATAATAAAAATATTGGATGTTGATTTAACTGGAAAATTTTATATCATCCTGTTGGGAAGATCTGGGGGAGAGGACGCAGGGCAGGAGTGTGTGTGTGTGTGTGTGTGTGTGTGTGTGTGTGTGTGTGTGTGTGTGTGTTTGTGTGTGTTTGAGAGAAAGAAAGCCAAATCCTTATTTACCAAAGAAAGTCAATATAAAAAGCCTAAAATTAATCAATCAAGAGATAGCTGTACCATCATATTATGTAAGAAATGTGGAGGTTAATGCCTGAAGAAACTTCTAAAATAATTAAAATTGATGCTTCTGGAGAGGTGGATTGGGGAGAGTAGCGAAAAGTGTTATCTTTCCATTATAAACCTTTTAGCATTATTTGACTGTTTCAGTTATGTGCCTGTATTACTTTGATAAACTTATAATAAGCTTAAAGTAAAAGAAATAACAGTACAGGTATTTCACAATAGGGTAGAAGCTTCTCCCTGTCCCCAGTTACCATTCTCACTTTCTTCCTCTGAAAGAGAGCCCCAGTTTTTCACTGGACATTTGTCCATCTAGAATAAACCCTAGGTAATCCTGGGTCCTTCACAGCTAAATACAGCCATGTGGCTCTGGCCAACCAATTACAAACAGCACTAGTATATACAATTTCTGAGCTGTGTCCTTAAAGGAAGTGGCCCTGTTTTGTGTCCCCTCCTACTTCTTGCTGCAGCTCCAGGATCCATGATGATTCTGGAATGGCAGCCACCCAGTGAAGAGCCGCAAGATAGAAGGGGCCTGCCTTTCTATCACTGCACTATGCCCTGGATTGATTATTATTTCCACACTTCTGGAAAGGAGGGAGACATTCATTCTCTCCTTTTATAAATTTATTTACTATTTATTTATATTTTTGGCTGCATTGGGTCTTCGTTGCTGAGCACGGGCTTTCTCTAGTTGTGGTGAGCGGGGGCTACTCTTCGTTGCGGTGCGCGGGCTTCTCATTGCGGTGGCTTCTCTTGTTGCGGAGCACTGGCTGTAGGTGTGCAGGCTTCAGTAGTTGTGGCTCGTGGGCTTCAGTAGTTGTGGCTCGCCGGCTCTAGAGCGCAGGCTCAGTAGTTGTGGCGCACAGGCTTAGTTGCTCCACGGCATGTGGGATCTTCCCGGACCAGGGCTCGAACCCGTGTCCCCTGCATTGGCAGGCGGACTCTCAACCACTGCGCCACCAGGGAAGTCCCCCATTCTCTCTTTTTAAAAACCACTGTTATTTGGGGGCTGTTGAATGCAGATACATTTAAACCTGACTAATGCATTGGAATATGTCAAAAATCCTAGCAGAGACATGCAAATTAGATTTGGGAAATACTGCCCTAGAATGCAGGAGTGAGGAGAAAGGAGAGGGTTGGGGAGGTAGCAGAGCAGGACCCTTTCTTGGGGAGCAAGGGGAGTCATATTAGTGGAAGGACCCATGCCTTATCATCTGGTAAGGCTTATCCAAGAATATGAAGTGGAATTCAAGGGAGCAACTGCTTATTAAGGGTCCATCAATGTGACTCACCTACAAGGTGCATTAGGCTCAGTCCTCACCCTAAAGTTGCCTACCGTCCAGGGAATCCTGGTAGGTACCCCTCTAACTCTACTAATGATGGTGGCCGCCACTGACTGAGCCAGATAGGATAACTCCTCTCCCTGAATCCTCAGAAAACATGTGATGCTAGCAGATCTAGCAACATTCCAATTTTACGGAGGAGGAAACTAAAATTCTGAGAGGCCATACAGGTCCCCAAGGTCACACAGATAGAATCACTATCTGGTTTAACTGCCAAAGCAGATGATGGAGCGCTGACCCTGAGGTTCACACAAAGGAAGAAGAGATGAAATCCTTGTTTGATGAGCAAGCTGGGGCCTAGAGGTTCTGAAAGGTGAAGTTGAAAATAGAAGGAATTCTAAGAGGTTAGGATGGTATGAACAAAGGGACGGAGGCTGGAAAACACCAGGCTGGCTTGGGAAACTGTGAGTGGATGAATCCAGCTGGAGGAGAGTATGGTGACCCCATGGGAGATGAGGCTGGAGATGCAGGATTGGGGCCAGGTCACAGAGGCCTCGAGTGCAGGCTAGAGGTGTGCTCTGGATTCTACAGGACCTGGGCGGCATGGAAAGTTGGTTTGTTTGGTTTGTTTGCTTGCTTGCTTGCTTTTATTTTTTAGTAAACCCATCCGGTGCCTGCACTGTATTTGGCTGCAATGTGGACCCTCTTCCATGAGTGTGTATTAAGGCCACCTTTCCGGTGGCCTGCTTGGCCCCGTCCCATCATGGCGTCTATACTGTTTACACTGGCTCTGGTGGCAGGAAGGCCAAGGGGACCACTGGGATGTGTGTGTCTGGTCCACACAGCACTTCACTCCGTGCAGCAGGGATCTGCCTCTGGAGCAGTTTTACAGATGCGTCTTCCCTCTTCGTTGCCAGCTTCTGTCTGGGCAAAGGCTGGCCCTTGGACAGAAGCTTTAATTGCACTTAAAGAATTAAAAGATGAGCTAGGCAGAAAAGGATGGAACGGGCCCAGAGAGAGCTCCATGGTGGTGCTGCGTGTGGGGAGTGAAGCCTCTGATTGCATCTCACTAGACTTGCAGCCGGCCAGCTGCAGATGGGCAGCCTCCGATGAGGATGCCGGGAACCCGAGGATACCCCTGGAGCCCCGAGGGTGCCCACATCCTTTAGCGCTCCCCCTTTCTACAATATAGAAATAAAAAGGCTTAAGCATCGTTCCCTGAGGAAGGGCCAGCCGCTCACCAAGTGGTCTGAGGACTCCTGAGGATGGTCCCCTCTTTCTGTCTCCCTGAAGCCCTGTGCCAAGCTGGCACCTGCCACCATGCCCCCCGCCCTGCTCAGCACCGTTCCTGTCATCCTCCAAAGTGCTATTACCCCCTCTGCTCTGAGAAGCAGACCCTAGTGCAGAATGACAGGGGTTGGGCCCACTCTTACCCTTTACACAGCCTGGGACGCAAATAGAGGGAGGTCCACTTACTGGAAGGCCCATGACTTCAAAGTTTTAAATATTCTAAATATCAACATATTTGCAAATGTCCTACCCACCTACCTTGACAAAGAGAACTTGGCAACCACCAGGAAGGAGACTTTGAATTGAGAACCTTAGCTCCTCGGAGTTAGGTCTGCAGCTCACCTCCTTCCTCTCCCTGCCGTTGTCCCTGAACCCCCTGGGGGTTGGGGGAGGAGTGGGGGTGGGTGGGAGAGGCTCTCCCTCACTTTTCCGGACTCACATCCGGTCTCCATCCGTCGTCTCCACACACAGCCTAGGGCTGTGGCGCACTTAGCCCTTGGGGAGCAGGTCTGAGCAGCCCTGGAAATGGGCTCAGGCATGGAAAATTCTAGGGTCCTGGGTGCCAGGAGTAGAGTCCAGATAAGTGGTTGACATGACCTTTGGGAACATCCAGCCTTGTTTTGGTACGGCCTGCCATGCCGAGAATGGTTCTTACATTTACATTTTTAAATGATTGAAAAAAATCACAAAAGAATAATATTTCGTGACTTGTGACAATAATGTGAAATTCAAATTTCAGTGTCCATAAATAAAGTCTTATTGGAATCCAACTATACTCATTCATGTACGCGTTATCTTTAGCTGCTTTTGCGCTTCTACAGCGAAGGTGAGTATTTGCAACAGATTTGACTGACAAAGCCTGAAATACATACTAACTGGTCCTTTACGGAGACCAAAGTTAGTGTTACTTGTGTGACTTTACTATGCAGAGTCATTAGCTCCAGAGTAGCCCAGTCAGCCTCACTTTTAACATTTAAAAAAACTGTGGTGAAATAAACATAGCAAAATTTACCATCTTGGCCACTTTTTAAGTCTACAATTCAGTAGCATTAAGTACATTCATGTTGTTGTGCCAGTAACATCACCATCTATCTCCATAGGGTCTCATCTTCTCGAACTGAAACTCTGTCCCCATTAAACAATAACTCTCTCATCCCCCTTCCCCACAGCCCCTGGTAACCACCATTCCACTTTTTGTGTCTATGAATTTAGCTACTCTAAGTACCTCAGATAAGTGGACTCACACAGTACTTGTCTCTCTGTGACCGGCTTTTTTCACTCAGCCTAACGTCCTCGAGTTTCTTCCGTGTTGTATCAATAACATGTGCCAGAAGTTCCTTCCTTTCTAAGGCTGACTAATATTCCATTGTATGGATAGACCACCTTTTGTTTATCCATCCGTCCACCGACAGGCACCAGATTGCTTCTACTTTTGGCTACTGTGAATAATGTTGCTGTGAACATCGATGTACCAACACCTTCTCAGGACCCTGCTTTCAATTCTACCCCGAAGTAGAATTACTGGATCATATGTTAATTCTATGTTTAATTTTTTGAGGAACCGCCATACTGTTGTCTACAGCACCGTTTAATATTTAACATTTCCACTTACCTCAGGCAGCCTCAGTTTCCAAAACAAAGAAAAAGCTTATGGAGTTGTTGGCCTCACGAAAATGCCACCCATCTTTTAAAAAATCCTATCTCCCTAAAGCAGGAATTTTTGACCCTGGATACACATGAGAATGTATAGGGGGAGCTTTAAAAAATTACCAAGGCATGTGAGTGTGAGTGTGTGTGTGTGTGTGTGCGCACGTGTGTTGCTGGGGAGGGCATCTTAGACCAATGGAACCGAATCCCTGGGGTTAGAGTCTGACACAGGCTATTTGCCCAGCTTATTCCCCAAAGCAGCCCGGGTCAAGATCCACTGTCCTTGGACAACCAGCTTGCCCTGCAGCTAGCTTTTAAAATAACTCCTCTTTCCTCTTGCTACATCGTATGCCTTTCTGAGGACCCAGCTCCAGGAAGCAATAGACTTGTCCCTGGACTCGTGAGTGGTGTTGGGCATGGAAGTGGTGACACACGGCTTCCTGGTGTGATAACGGGTGTGTGGAAGACAGACGCCATCTGGAGCAGAGGACGGAGGGGCTGGGATTGGCCTGGCCACACCCTGTCCCTTCAGCACCTTCCTGCCTTCGGGGACATCTCTAGGGCCACTCTGTCCCTGGCTCCTGGCATCTCTGCCTCTGGGGGAGTACTTCTCTGCCCCTGCCACACACACACACACACACACACACACACACACACACACACACTAAGCCTGGGGGGCGGGGCATGGGGTCATCCTCTTTATCCGCAACTACACCCAGGTTTCAAATCTTCTTCCCTCAAGTAACATGAAAATAAACTCCCAAGTCAGAGTCAGACAAGAGACAGGCAGAAATGACTTATTTTTTTACACTTTTCTTCTTGAATCCAAATAGCTGTTTTCTTCTGCAGTGGTGATTTCAGGAGTCCTATTCAGCTTGGTTATCTGCCTGGAAAGGCACAAATGCCAAGGGAGATTTTAAACATTGCTTTGGTGAAATATATCGAGGCAAGGAAGGCCACAATATGTGCTTAAATGATCTTGAATGATGAAGACCGGGCAAGATTTTTTTTTTTTTCCAGGAGTGGCCCTTGTAGGTTTAATTGTAAAGTATAATTACTTCAAGACATCATAATTTGTTGTGTACAATATAAATCAGTAGAACTCCATGGAATCATGTTTTTAATGTAGACCCCCAATAAAATGTTCTTTTATGACATAGCAGATGTTTCTTAATTCACTAGCGCCATGCATTGGGGTATTAAGATTATTCCTTGGCATTTTATTATGAATAACATACTTGCTCCAACATTAAGTGGGCCATTAAAGACATAAACAAGCTTTTATGCCCTGGTTTTCAACAGCTGCTGGTGGTCTACCAAGTGATAATCCAGCTTTCAGCAAATATTCTTCAGCTCTGAGAAATAAATACATTTAATAGGGCAACCCCAGGTCAGTCCACAGCTTCTGGGATCCTGGCTCAGGAAAATTTGTGAAGCAGGAAAATGAACTGAAGAGGTTTGCTTTGGGTGAGTTGTTTTGAGAGCCCCTGTTTCCTTGAGCATGCACGTGAGTGTGTGTGTGTGTATGTGTGTGTGTATGTTTAAAATAAAAAACTAACAATTGTAAAAGGAAAACAAAATAAGGAGAAATGCGAGGGAAAAACGGTGCCTTGCAGAGGGTGTGTGGGCTCTTGCCTTCCTGATCGAATGGGAAGACATTTGCACAAATTCTATAACCTGTGCTTTGAAGGAAATCAGCTGAGTCGGTCTTATGCCTCGAACAAAGGGAGGTGAAGGACGGTGTAGGTCACGGTCCCATTCAGTCACTGGCATCGAATCTGAGCGGATGTGACCCCTCTGTGACAATGTTCCCAAGGTGTACAGGGAGGAGTTTCATGTCTGTAACTAGGATGGGAGCCAGATAAGCCCTCCCTCTCCCCCACCTTGGACTTCCTAAAGATAACAACTCCGGGCGGTCCAGGAGCAGAGTGAGGGAGGTGCTGAGATAGGAAATACCGAGGCCTGTATTATCGTTGGCTCACCAGTCCTGGCTTCCTGTGCCAGAGGTAGCCCCGAAGGGTGCGAAACTTTGCAGTGCTAATGTACACAACGACATCCTCCTACGAGCAGATGTTAGGAGAAGAAGAAAAAGGAGCCGGGGCAAAAACCTGATGGAAATGTGCATGAAGCCTATGTTGCCTTCCCCGGCAGCCCCCTCCCCCCACTGCAGCCCCCCGGGACACTTGGGACACAGAATGAAAGAAGGGGAAAGGTGGAACTGATCTCCTCCTCTGGTCAATTCCAAATCTATTACACGATGTGTCATCAACAGGAGGTGGGAGAAAGAGTTACAATTTATGTAGCAAATCAGGTACAGTGGACCTACCTTTAATGGATGTCATTCGCGGGTATCACTATTACAATATTCTAACTTTAAAGATTCTGCCGTGGGCAGGGAATGAACACGTGGATGAAATGTTAAGCACCTTGTCCTAAAATGACTGGAGATATAGCGGAGAGTGTCTGTAGGAAGGCCTTTTGTCTTATGTGCCTTTTCTTTAAATAGGGTTTAGTAATAAATTTTCTCTTCCTTTTTTTTTTTTTGGTTGCTGAGGAGGGTTTATTTTCTTTTTGTGTTCTATTTCATTTTGTAGTTGGATGTACTATTGTTCTGGAGCTGGTGAAAAAAGGGGAGGGGAGCAGGAGGCAGGAACCACATTGTGAGTGAACTTGGCAAAAAGGAGAGTCAGGAGGTAACTTTCCTGTCCGGCACAGTATCTGAGGCTTGCAGAGCGCTTGGCCTCATCAGTTCTTCCATGGTCGCAACTAAAACATTCCTGTGCCCTGATGGAACAACGAAGGGACCTGAGGTGGGCTTTTCATTTTTTTCACGTACACCTGATTGGAAAGTGATGTTTGATATTACTTTTCCACTATGTTAATTACAACTTGAATAGGATTTTACTGTGCCCTTGATGACATCACTTTGGAAACAACATTCAATTGGGTGGCTCGCGTTCCTCTAGATGGTTGTACCAAATAAACACGCAAGCCTTCTTTTTATAGCCAGAGCCTGTGTCTCTAAACACACACACACACACACATACACATTTCTAACCACATCAGAAAGGAAACAGGACTGCCAACTTCACAGCGTTCTACATGATTTTGAATTAATATTAGTCTATTAAAAAGAGCTGTAACCAGAAGAAAAAAACTTAGCCCGATGCACACAGCAAATACATTTCACAGTTGTTTTGGACAAATGCCCTCAGTGAATATGTTTAAAGTCATGTACAACAGAAATATGTTATCACAAGTAACCATGTTTTAATAAACACTTTGTCTTTTTGTACTGCTTTCTTTTCCATCACAATAATAGAAATATAACACCATATATCACTGTAAAACACATTTCCACATAAATGCTGATAAGCACAAAATATTTTTCATCATTTACATTTTAACTGTAATAATATATGGCAGGATTAAAGCGGCATCCATCATGTGTCTAACTAACCTTGCTGTAATGAATTTTTAAATGTAATGGTTTCTGTCGCAAAGTAAAATCGTACATAATGTCTAGTGACACAGTATGCTGGTGGACGGGTGGTTTTTTAAAATGGAAATGCAACTTCATTTTTAATTAGATTTATAAACTTCCCCACCTCCGCTCCCACCCAGCTCCCTGACCCCCACCCCCGGTTTCTGGTAAAGCAAGAAATACCAGAGGTGTGAATATGTGAAGTACTGCCAGACGGCTCACTCCAGTTACATAAAATCACTTGCTTGGTGGAAATTCTGTGAATTTGGCGTGTGTGTCTGTGCGTATGTTTGAGAAGAGCCAGGCACCCAATAGAAACAAAAGCTGATGAAAAACACAGTGAGGAAAGCTTTCTAGGGTATCTGGAGGGGCTTCGATGCTGGGAGGGGTCCCCTCTTCCTGACAGTGTCCTGGGATCCTATTTGGGATGGGGTGGGGCACGAGGGGTGTGTATTGGGGGGATCTGGGTTCTCTCTCTCCCTCTCTTTCTCTTCCTTACTCTCCCTCTCTCTCTTCCTTTCTCTCTCTCTCTCTGCTTGAAATAACAAATAAGCCGACTCACCAGAGAAGAATCATTAAAAATAATTTGCACAAGCTTTCGGTTGTGTGAGCTCTTTTTTGATACAATATTTCCTTCCGTGATTATCACTGAGGACATGTTCCAGCCATATGGAAGCGAGCTGGGCTGGGAGCTTCCCCAATACCTGAGTGGTTAATTAAGAGCCGTTGCCCGGCCACAAGAAGCAGGTTTGAAATCCCTCTTCAGTCTCCGACAATGAGTAGCTTTTTTAGCAGCAGAAGTCACCAGGGACAGCCAGAAGCGAGGGTAATTATTTGAGATAACATACAGCTGAAAAGAGTGTGTGTGAGTGCAGAGGGGGGCGGGGGGAGGGGGGCCGCGATGTGCTGCTGAAAGAAGGGCAACAGTAGAGAAAAGTCTATAATAAAAAGGTCAACATCTCCTATTTTTCTGTACAGTGTCGACAGTCTGTAATGCCTTTTTAGCATGAATGACAACGGATTCTGTCTTTTTTTTTTTTTTCTGAAAAAAAAAAGGGGGAATATCTTATTTTGTATTCAAACTTTGCAATTGTGAGTTCAGGCCTGCCAGCTCATCTGAATAAGCTATTCTCACTTTATCAGGGTTTGCTGAACTGACTTTGATTGCATTGTTGCAAAATAACAGTAATTTTTCCATTAACCCATACAAACCCTCAGCGAGCTGGAGAACAAAGAAATATCAGAGGGATGAAAGCCGTGAGCACGGGGAGGGAAGCCAGGGGTTTCCTAAATGGCTCCAAATGCATTCGCACACACCAGCTTCTCAGGCTGGCTGAGGCCAGTCCGGGATGCTATTTGGGGCTCCCTTTGGGGTTCCTCGGGGTGTGAATCTCAGGGGGCATCTTTCACCCTCTCTGCCAAATTCTATTGTTTCCTCTGTGTTCACAGCGTCTGGGAAGCAGGGGGCTGGGTTTCCCTCCCTTCAGAGGAATGGTGTTTTATCCTTTATCTTTCTGGTGCCTAGGACCTCAGTCTACATCTAGAACTCAACTCAGAAATGCTCACAGCCCTTCAGAACCCAAGACTATCTGAACACAGAGGCACCTGCCTTTCCCCCTAGCTAGAAGCCAGCAGGCAAGGGGAAAAGCCAGTTCCTTTGGCAACCGGAACTGAGTGGAACCCCAGAACCCTCCGATCTGACACGTTCAGCATCACCTCCACTGGTTCTGGGGTGGCAGGTGCACTGGTAGATTCCTAGTTTCGATGTAGCTCTGCGAGGCTGTCGTTTTCACGCATCCGCATTTGCCAGTTGTTTTAAGGCCAGGAGGAAACTGAGGGCAAGCAGGGGCTCCGCCTCTCTGGTCCATCAGCAGGGGATCCGCGTTTGGAAGCATCCGGCAGAGCTGAGGTGCGATGTTCCCGCGGAAGATCCCCGAGTCGGGCTGTGGACGGTTCAGCGGATCAACATGGAAGCAAGAGTTTCTGTTTTTGTTTTTTAAAGCTGAAATGTCGAGAAGTTAAGCTCCTCTGTGGCCTGTGGCTCTCTGCGATGGGAGCGGGCCAGGAGTTGAGGTCGACAATGGCTTTGATCTCCTGGCCTCACAAACGACCCCCGCTCAGGCAGTGGTGGTGGCGCCCCGCATCCGCGCCTTGGCTTTGTTTAGGAACTGCCCGATATGTTAATTATCTCCTTTACCTCCTCGGCATGGTACTGTCAAAGCGCACACCAGTCTTTAGAAAATAAAAGTGAACACGGAGAGCCCACTGTACCCTGCTCTCCTAATATCAGTTCTTGACAACGCCGGAGCTGTCAGATGAGAAGCAGCGTCCCTGGAATAAAGGTGGGCAGATGCGTGATAATGAGACAGAAGCATGCAGATGCTAATAGAACTCACCAGAACAGGCCTGCCTGAGCTAGACGGATCCAGGTAGCAGCTGCAGAGTGTCAGGTCGCCAGGATGCTACTTTCTCTTGATTCTCATTTAAGAACTGCTCCGCGCATGGCTGTCTGTCAGTGAACTTTTCCCTCTCAGGAGCTCCAACCCCTAGGTGATCAGTCACATTTCGACATAACTAGATGTCAAAAGAAGTTTAAGTTGTGTGACGAACTGTGATGGAGTCAGCGCCAGCCTCTGGCCTCCAAGGCGGTTTCTTAATAATCAGCCTGGAAACTCTGGCGCCTTTTCTGGCGTTTTGTTTTCTTATTAAAATACTGGCTAAGTCTTTGTCAATATCCATGGCAGCAACTGTGAGCTCAAGACAATATTATCCCAAGCATAATTTAATTTTAAATGTGGAATTCAGACCCAAGACGGCCAGAGAGCAAGAGGTTTGTGTTGAGCAAACAGGAGTTCTCTCCAAAAGGCCCATTTTAGCATCCGTAATTAAAACAAGAGCGTTTGGGGATTTATTGTTAGCCCCGGTTGGGATGATGGTGATCGGAAGGGAAAAGTCAGCGCTATGTGGAGAGTGTCACTGTGCGCTGTTCCTGAATCAGGGGAGTGGGAGTGAAGCTGAGAATAATAGATTGGGGCGGATGAGAAAGTGATTCCAACCTAAGAAAGGCAGGAAACAGAAATAACCCAAGAATTGTCGTCTTGAATACCAGCAAAACTTTGAACTAGAGTAGGAACTTTATGGGGTCTTTATCGGTCTCTGTGAGCCGTGGGCTCCCCCAGAAAGTGCTTGGTGGTGAGCTGGAGGGGCGTCTGGGGGGTGGACAGGCAGGTAAATGTGACACGTGTTGTCACATTTGCAAGGAAGCCTGCCAGCCCTGGCCCGTCCTCGTCCTCGTAAGGCCGGCATTTCTTGAAGCATTTAATTGGGTCTGGTCAGTTTCTTCTCTAAATATTTTCATCTTTTCCTGCCACTGTTTACCTTTCCATTGGGAAAATAAATACTGCATGGCGCTCTGCCTGCTATATTTTGCTAGAGATTTTAATCCCGATTCCTGATGAAAGGTTTACACACACACACACACACACCCTCCAACCTTGGTGTGAAGGCACCGCGGTTCATAAACTGCTTTTCTTTCTTCCCTTCAGAGAGTGAAAGGATGTGCTACGGAAACCTAATTCTGCATTGACATAATGAAGTGTTTGAAGGAATCTCAGAGAACCAGCCAGTCTCATCTGGAATGTTCTAAACCACCCCTCTGAACCTTCACCCCACACCCACTGCCACTCCCCCACCCCCACAATATAGAAAGATTTTCACAGAGTGGCTGTTATGCCCTCATTGCTTTCACATAAAACAAAGCTTCTCCCCCTAGATCCTGGTATTTAGTTGCCTGAAGCTCATTAGTCCTTCACTGCTTTACCCTGGAGTTTTAAATTTTTAAGCAGCTACGATTCGTCTAAGAGGTCTTAACCTTATAATTTGTAATAACTTAGAGATCACGTTTCTAAAGTGTGAGTTATTTTTTTTAAAAAAATGCTCCTTTCCCTTCACCAGCCATTGATTTGCTTCCTCTTGCAGTCAGAATCAGCGCTATTAAATCAGGTGATGGAAAATGCTCATTTATTTCTCAGTGGTAAAACACAAGCAATTATGAGACATTGCTGAACGTGGATTGATCTTGCCTTAAATGAATGCCCACAGCATCAGAAGCAACGAGAGGGGCAGTAGAGGTAAAAAAAAGTGGGGAGGAGAAGGACCGGCAAGACCAAGGTCCTGGATAGGATAGAACCTTTGTCAGCTCAAACCTTAGCCACCCAAGTACTTACTGGTTTTTTTACTGTGCCGGGCACTGCAATAAGAGAGGCTGCGTGGGGCTTCCCTGGTGGCGCAGTGGTTAAGAATCTGCCTGCCAATGCAGGGCACACGGGTTCGAGCCCTGGTCTGGGAAGATCCCACATGCCGCGGAGCAACTGGGCCCGTGAGCCACAGTTACTGAGCCTGCGCGTCTGGAGCCTGTGCTCCGCAACAAGAGAGGCCGCGATAGTGAGAGGCCCGCGCGCCGCGATAGTGAGAGGCCCGCGCACCGCGATGAGGAATGGCCCCCACTTGCCACAACTGGAGAAAGCCCTCGCACAGAAACGAAGACCCAACACAGCCATAAATAAATAAATAAATAAATAAATAAATTTATTTTAAAAAGTGAGTCTTTGAAAAAACACATTTCTGTTAAAAAAAAAAAAAAGAGAGAGACAGCGTGGTGGAAAGCACATCGTGGTTTGGATTCAGGCGTATGAGCTGTTTAATTCTGCCCAAGTTGCTTGACCTCTCTGGGCTTCAGACCTTTTTCTCTATGAAATAGTAATAGCATCTGCCTCATAAGTTTGCTATGAACGTTAAAGGAGATACTATAAGTAAATTACCCAACATCGTGCTGGAGACACTATAGCTAACAAGAGAAATACCAGCCTCCAGGCGGGGAGGGTACACAACTGGTTAGGACCTGGCCCCAGACCGCAAGAACTTTACGGTCTTGAGGGGGAAAGAAAGAAACCCACACAGATCGGGCTAATTATAATGTTCAAGGAGCCAACACGAGAAGATGTTTTTCCTTTTATGTCTGCTGCTTACAACAGGGCTGGGTTCCTGCTACACCGACTAAACTTTGTATAAAAATTATCTAAGGACCACCTAATGTGTGTCGATGCCACACATGTCACATGTGTCAGCCTCTCCCAGTAATGACTCTCTGACATAAACAGTAAGGAAGAAATATTACAATTACCGAGGGTGCCGGAGCCCGCATGCATTTTCATGAGGGTCCTGGTGAATGGCAGCCTGGGCTCTGTAATCAGCTCCCCCTGCCAGCAGAGCTGGCCAAAGAAAGCTCTCGTCCCCCCAAAGACAATTAAAATGAGTTAAATGAATTAAAAAGGCCCTTCCCAGTTAAAGTACAGTCAGAGGTTAGAAACAGTAGTGTTTGGATTTATGGAAACTCAGAGGCTGCCAAGCCTTAGGAATTGTGGCTCACGGGGGAGTTGTTTCCGTGGGAGCCTAAACAGCTTATGAAATTGGAGGCAATATGCATAATTTTAAATTTCTGGGCGGCCGGTTTCAATCCTCTGTTTATTTTGACTTCTTAGGTCAATAGGAATATATTTTTACCCAAAATCAAATTGAGAGGGGGCCGGTGGGGGGGAGGGAGGGAGAGAGAGAGAGACTGCATTGTCGTATTTATTAAAACAATGGGACAACTGAACAGGAACTTTCCTGTTTCGAGACAATGGGAAGACCAGTTCTAGAGACTGGTTAGCAGAAGGAGAAAAAATGATCCAAGCCCCATTTCACCACTCAGCAGCTGTGACCCTCTTACAAGTGGCTCAGCCACGCCGTGCCTCAGTTTCCTCATCTGCAAAATGGGCTTCATTGTTTCCACCTTGCAGAGTGGTTACCTGGATTCAGTAAGATAAGTTATATACAGTGCTTAGCAGGATGCCTGCCATGGTCAGTTATGCATATTGCTGTCCTTGTCCTCATCTCAGGAGGAAGTGAAAACCGAGGAGGTAGGAGGGAACGAGGGCCTCTGGGACCACACCCCAAACTTTCCAGAACACCGGATGTTGAGAAGCCGTGGGGGCCGCCCAAGACCATTACAGGCATCACTGCTGCTGTCCCAAACATTTCTCTTCACCTGCACGTCCAGATATGGGCGCCGGGACCCCTGCCCCATCACATCCATTTCATCAGAAATTCTATCGAGACTTCTGTCTGCAGCATAAGAAGGAAGCCTCGTGCTGTCCTCAGCCGGCCCCCCGCCCCCGCCCCCGAGTCCCCAAAGTCTCCGAGTGTGTGTGTACGCTCTTGCCTATTACATGCACAAACTCCATCAGAAAGCATTTGTCTACACCCTCTTTATTCACTTTCAAAGGGTTAAACAGCCTATTTACTGGGCTGTCAACAATCCCAGGCCCAAATGGGGAAGAAAGCCCCGTCCAGTTTTGTGCGGCCCGGAGTCTTGTCTTTGCTGGCCTGTTCTTGTCCCTGTCATGTAATATCCATGACAATCGTGTTGGGCTTTTTTTTTTTTTCGGGGCTCTGTGGGGCTCAATCTGAGGGGCCACTTTAAGCCAGGAAAGGCCTTTATTTCTGTGAATTTGAAAGAGCCTTGAGAAGGTCCTTCCCCTCAGAACCCTCTTCAGCAGGTCACCGCGGTTTCAAAAGGATTTAAATGCGGAGGCTGCGATCAGTACTTCCATCACGTTCTAATAGACTGACATGAGCATTTGTGCCTGAAAGACAGGGGGAAAAGTGATGCAGATTTCCCCTAAATTGGACTGACGCACAAAGCAGGGAGAGCAGTTGAGTGACGCGGTAACCCCTCGCACCCTCTTTTACACTTCTAACCAGCGCTGCACAAAGAGAGCCGTGGGAAGTTGCCCAGGAGCCCGGCCGGGCCATTTCCATGGGCCATATGGAAATTTTGTTTTGTGTACAGAGAAAGTGTCTGATAACAGTGACCTTAACTGCCATATGTGGGCAGTGAATAGGCCAGAGGAAAACCACTCCACAATCTGACCCTCGACATATGGACCAGCCGCCCAAGGAGATTTCATTGCCATCTCGTTGGCAACCCCGGGGGATTTCATTAGATTTGTTAATGAATTGCTCTATTGACTTATATCTGAGCTTGCCTCATTAGAGGAGAAGAACACAATTTTTATCTATGTTTTCGTGAAGGGGACCAGAGCGTTCCCTCCTTTGTGGGGCGGTGGGTAATCTGCAGGGCTGTCATCGGCTTTGAACTAATTTATTGTGTCAGTTTAAGGAGGCCCTTCCGCGCTTGTTGAGGCTGGAGTCCCACTCCAAGCCTCTTCAAATCAGTGTTTTCCTTGTGAGCGGGATGTTTCCTTGGCTCCTGCTTGGTTTACAAATAGCCAAACATGACGTGGTCCTGATGCCGTGTGTTGTCGGGGTGCCAGCAGCAAGCGGCGTCACCTGCCAAGAAGGGGCTTTTCTAGGCAGCGACACACTGTGCGCGGAGGCGGCCCATCCACTTTCCCGACTCACCACCAGCGCCTTTATACATCCTCGAAGGAACTTCGCGTTGGGACACCTCCGTGCATAGCGCACCCCCCTTCTGCCCTGCCAACTTTGGAATCATACGATTCTCCCCACATCCAAGCCCTATTAGTGATGGCTCGATTGTTTGGGCTTCTCAACGTGGGAAAGCTTGGGTTTGAAAGCAATAAGAGCTATCAATTAACATACTTTTAGGGGTAAACCCATAAAGAACCCATTATGGCTAATAGCGAGTGTGGAATCATGAGGAATTAGCAAAATGAGATTCAATAAAATGGAAACCATAAAGATAAGCTTCCGAAGATTGGATCTGGCTTTCTGAGCTTAAATCTCAAATAAACAAATGAATGATACCCACCGAAGCCTCCCTTTGGTTCCTCTTTTGGTTCCTCTTTCCAAGGACAGGGAGAACTTTCCAAGTTGGCGCTATGAAGGAAGTTGGTCAGCCCTGCAACTCAGACATGGTTTATTCCACAGGGGAGGAAGGGAGGAAGAAGACAGGTAAATTCTTAGAATACACACAAGCTGGGCTCAGTGCTACCTGTATGAGCCCCCATAATAGGATGTAGCACAAAAGTCCCCAGGACTGTGCATTGGCCACTCTGGCACTTACTCTTGGCACATGGAAAAGCCAAAAACTTGGATGAAGCAGAAAACGTCCTATTGATGTCATAGTGAAAATCTGGGACTCACAGAGGTCCTGCAGCAGAGATGTTACAAATGAGGGCGTATCTCCGTGAAGGGGCGCTGTGAAGTGTGGCCGGGATCACTGCCTATCCTTGACCGCGTCTGAAGATGGAAACTCGGCTCTCCCGTGTAGTGCTGCCCTCTTCCAGTGTCCCGCAGCAGTGCTCCTCAATTGCATGTTGGCTGTTGGTACCCATGGAAGGCTCAAAGAAAGAGGAACCCCCCGCATTGGGAGAGAAGGTTCCACAACACTAGTTCTGGGCAAGAGAGTGTCCTTGGAATGGGGGGGATGCTGTAAGAACTGAAAACATCTATATATGAGAATTGGGTCTGGGGGGTTGTAAGGAAGTTATATAAGCTGTAATAGTTTAAGGAGGTACTTGGGTAGATTTTACCAAGCATACTGTTTTTATCAAGACAGGTCCATTCCGTTGTTTGTCTTGAGTTCATTCATGCTTGAGGTTGACTGTTGCCTTTACAATGGAAATACCACTTGGCTGGGTATAAAATTTACCCTCTCTTTCAGAACTTCATAGATGTTGTTCCACTGTCTTTTTTTTTCTTTTTCTTTTTAAAGTTTTTTTTTTTTTTTTTTTAAATGAAACGTGTATTTTTATAGCTACTTTATTTATTTATTTATTTATTTTTGGCTGTGTTGGGTCTTCGGTTCGTGCGAGGGCTTTCTCTAGTTGCGGCAAGTGGGGGCCACTCTTCATCGCGGTGCGGGGACCGCTCTTCATCGCGGTGCGCGGGCCTTTCACTATCGCGGCCCCTCCCGTTGCGGGGCACAGGCTCCAGACGCGCAGGCTCAGTAGTTGTGGCTCACGGGCCCAGCTGCTCCGTGGCATGTGGGATCTTCCCAGACCAGGGCTCGAACCCGTGTCCCCTGCATTAGCAGGCAGATTCTCAACCACTGCGCCACCAGGGAAGCCCCTAAAGTTTTAATTAATTAATTAATTTATTTATTTATTTATGGCTGTGTTGGGTCTTCGTTTCTGTGCAAGGGCTTTCTCTAGTTGTGGCAAGTGGGGGCCACTCTTCATCGTGGTGCGTGGGCCTCTCATTATGGCGGCCTCTCTCGTTGCGGAGCACAGGCTCCAGACGCGCAGGCTCAGTAATTGTGGCTCATGGGCCTACTTGCTCCGCTGCATGTGGGATCATCCCAGACCAGGGCACGAACCCGTGTCCCCTGCATTGGCAGGCAGATTCTCAACCACTGCACCACCAGGGAAGCCCCTCCACTGTCTTTTGACACTGAATGTCACACTAGTTCTTTACCATTTGCTCCTTGCTTGGTTGCATTTCGTCATTGAACAGTTTTATTTTTTTAACAAAATTTTAAAAAGGATAGGGGTGCTATATTTCATGATATATTTTGTGTTCAAAAATATCTCCCTCTTGCTTTAATACTGGCATGACAGCCTGACTGGTATAATTTACTTAGGTCACCTGTTCTTGTCCTCAGAACTCTGTAGATGTTCCCCAGTCACCTTTTCGGCAGCAAACACTCCTCACTGGGATGACTTCTCAACTGCCAGCGCCTTGATGTGGTTTCTGGGTGCCTGAAGAAATATTTCTTTCCTCTTGAAGTCTAAGAACTTGACCAGGAAATGTCTCCCTGTCTGTCACCCTCCATCAGTATTTCCTGGAACCCAATATTTCCAGGCATATCCTTGTGAACTAGATTCAGTTCTTTCTTCATTTCAAGGAAATTCAGTGCTATTATATCTTTGAATTGTTTTTGGTTCTGTTTGTGGGATTATCTACTTCAGGGTCACTAATTATCTTTATCTTGCAAAGATCCAATAGGCTTTTAATCCACTAATGACTAACGTCCCTTATCAGTATATTATCTCCCCCTTACCCTCAGACTATAAGGACCTCAAAGAAAGAAAAGCATTTTATTTATCTCTGTTTCCTCTGAGCCCAGTCCATAATAGGTGCTTAGCGAGCAACTATGGAATTAACTTGCACGTGACCTTGTTGGTTAGGGTTTAAACTTTATTTTTGAGAGAAGTTGAGAGTCATCGAAGGATAGCCGTAGTTGACATGACCTCACGTAGCTTCAAAGTGAGGTGGGCTGGAGGGTGAAGAAGATGCTCCCAGTGACTGGTGGTGGCCAGAGATGCTGGTTTAGTAGGAAAAGCAGATGTGGTAGATAAACACGAGTATTTTGGACTCTCCCAAGGAGAACAGTCAGACTGGCACCTCTGCTCAGAGGGCAGGCGGCTAATGGAAATGCACTGGGCTTTGGTGCCAGGACCCTTTCCTTTTAGGATTTTTTCTTCTTAGATGAGTAATCATCAGTTCATCTCCAATACCAAACTTGCCCCAAAGGTTGGCACGTTAAATTTTAAAAGCATATTTTTTGCACCCATCAGAGTCCCGGCAGGAAAGGGATGACGCATCCAAAGGGCTTGTTTGAAGAGATTTTGGTGATGACATTCTGTACAGAGGTGTGGGCAGGGCTAAGGGGACCCCAAGGGATGCAGAGGTACCAGCGGGAAGGCGCTAGCTCCCTTTAGCTTAAAGGAACAAGGGCAGAGAATGATGCTACGGGGCTTGGTGAGAGCTGTGACCATGGAAGAGGGTCTCCACCGAGGTGCTGCACCTGTGGGCAGAGACCCGCACCCTGTGACCCCAGTGCTGACCAGAAATCAGTGAGGCCGAGGCCGAGAAGGATGTGTCGCTTCCCTTCCTCCCTCTTCTCTCCTCCTCATCCTGCCCACAGGAAACCAGAGGTGAGAGAGCTGGAGTGATGCAATCATTCTTAGAGGTCAGACCCCCAGATCCAGAGCAGGGTGGAGAAGGGACAGGGTGTGTATCTGCAGGGTCCCAATCTACCTCCATGGAGACAACCTCCCTCATGATAAAATAAACCAGAGAATAAAATCAAATGAAATTCCATGTTCTCCTATCGGATTGGCAGGGATGAAAATGAAAAGAAATTGTGTGGGGGAGGGTGAGTGGAGAAAGAGCCTCCCTTGCGCGTGGTTGGTGGGAGGGTAGCTTGGAACAGCCTCTGGAGAGGGCAATTTGACAGCATCTATCAAAATCACAAGTGCATATGCCCTTTGATGGAGAAATCCCTCTTCCAGGAATCCATCCATAGATATATTCAAACACGCACACAATGCTGTGTACATACTCCTTACCGTAGTGTTTGCAATAGCAGAACGTTGGCAAAAAAACTAAATGCTCATCAGTAGAAGACTGGTCCAATAAATTGTGGTCCAACCACACCACGGAATACTATGCAGCCATGAAAAAGAATAAGTAGGCTCTTTCTGTAATAATTTATTGTTAAGTGAAAAAAACAAGATGTTATCATTTGTACTAAAGGGCAGAGGGAGATGGAGATAGAGCTACATGATCTCTTTTGGACCATGGATACGCAAGAAATTAAGGACATGGGTTCGGTCTTGTGGGTGCAGCAGGGAGGTTTTCACTGCGAGACATTTGGGACTTTGTGCAATAAGAATAGGTTTTGCCTATTCAAAAAAATGAATGAAGTCGCTATTTTTTACAAACCCTATTTAAAAGCTCAGACTTGATCACCACAGTGGAAAATTATCTTAAAAACTGGGTGTGCAAAGTAAAGGAGCCCAGGGTGCTAGGCTTCCAGACTCCCGAAGCATCTGCTGTAGCTTTCAGGAGCGATGCTGCTCGTCATGTAAGCCCCCACCTGAGGCCCTGCCCAGGGTGTCGGGGTCTGTGAATCAGTGAAATAATGGAAAAGGCCAGATCACTATCTCCTAGCAGCTTTCTGGCTTAAAGTAGAATAGAAACAGCTGACTACTCCCCAGCCCACCCCAATGACACCCCGAGGATGTGCACCATTGGTAAGGGGAGGTGGCCAAGGGGGGAAGAAACTCCAGGGGCTGCTGTTGGGACTGGGCTCCTGTCCTGTGTCCCCTTCATGCTCATCTGCCTCACCCTCTCCACCGCGTGGCAGCCTCTGACCTATTTGATTCTGACATGTCCCAAGAGCAACTACGTACATTGCGAGAGCTTCCATCTCTCCCCTCTGTTGACCTGCAGGCTGCAATCTCCTTATCTCTGGATGAGGAAGGAGTGATAATACATGTCATCGGGGTAGCAAACATGAGAATACTTGTCTTTTGCTTATTTCATATCCACTTTTATCACACTCCTCCAGCTCCTGCCTCTCTACACCCGTGCCCTCTTGCCGGGAGCTCTCCCACTCTTGCTGGAGAACAGAAGCCAACACACCCTAGGGCCAACACCAGTGCAACACGATGGGCAAGATGGAATAAGCAAAATTGGGGTGCTTTCTCCGCTCTGGCCACACTGGCCTCCTTGCTGTCCCGTGATCCCACAAAGCATACTTCCCCTGTGGGGTCTTGGTCCTGGTCATTGCCTCTGCTTGGGACATTCTTCCCTTGGAGAATACGGTACCTTTCCCCGCCTCCCCCAGGCTTCTGCTTAAATCACCCTCTCCGTGACGGTTTCCCTGATCACGCTAGAGTGGCAACCCCCCCATCCCCATCCCATGCTGGCTTTACGTTTCTCCAAAGATCTGATCACCTTCTAACATGGAATATATTTTACTTATTTATTTGATAAATTGTACATTATCTAGAAGGTGAATCACATAACTGCAGGGATTTCTTCTCTTTTTTTTTTTTTTCTGTTTTGTTTGCTAATGAGCCCTTGGCCCCTCTGAGTGCCTGGCACATTTCAATATTCAGTATTTACTGAATGACTAAATAGATGAATTGTAGCCCTTGATCTGACTATTTTTTGTCTGTTTATGTCTGTTTCTCACCCACGGGGCTGAGGGCTCCTTCTGCTGTTGTCACCCCAGCACCTGCCACCATGCCTGCCGATGCTCAGGAAATGTGTGTTTGAATGAATGAATCAATGATGGGCTCTTTATTCCACCATCTCAATCCCAGATGATTTTTGTTCTGAGGATACAGGACTGACATCAGCCACACTCAAACACAGCAAAGGTTATTTAGGGTCCTTTGCTGATACTTCCTCTATTTGATTCTCCTACTTTTAGTTTGTCAGACATATTTTGGTTCAAGCTGTGTGGAGGAGATGATGAACACGGTTCTAGGAGCTGGGGAATTGTGGGCAGCGCCTGGATGAAGGAATAGGATCTGGAAAGCTGACCTCAGGGACCTATCTCTTTGCTTTCCGAGTGTGAAGTTTAGTTTTCCTTTGAGAAAAGCAGTTGCTATGATGGATCTTGTTCATATGAGAAAGAGAAGCCCCCATTTGTTGATTGTGGACCTTTGGTCCGGAACAGCATGAGGCACTTACATACATTAATTTAAACTTCATGGCAACACCATGAGATGGGGATTTCTTTTTTGTACTCTGTTTACAGAAAAGGCAACTGAGCATTAGAGAGATAGAGTTAACTTGTTCAAGGCCCTAGAACTAGACAAAGGGGGAACTGGGATTTAAATCCAAGCCTGATAATCTCTAAATCTTCTGCTTCATCTAAAATGCCTCTCTGCCATCATCCTGCCAAGAGTAACGCATTGAGTGGGTTTGTCGTAAAGTGATAGTCTAGTGATAGCTAGCTGCTGTAACATACAACCTCCCAGACTTCAATGATGCAACAATTGTTTATTTCTTATTCATGACACAGTCCCCAAAAGGCCTGCTCTGTGTGTATGTGTGTGGCGGGGCGCGGGTGGTGGTGGTGGTGGTGTATGCCTGCACTCTGCTCCATATGGTCATTCAAGGATTCAGGCTCTTTCCATCTAATGGTTCCTCATCCCTTAGGGAGTCCTCTTCCACTGGATTCTCTTCATGTATCCAGCAGGTGGGGAGGACCAAGAATGAGCAGAGCTGAGAGCACGTGGCAGGGTTTTACGAGCCAGGCCTGGCAGTGGTGTACCTCCCTTCTGATCACCTTCCTTTGGTCAGCACTCATCCCATAGAGGTAGCTAACTGCAAAGGAGACTGGGAAATGCAGTCTAACTGTGTGCCCAGGTGGAAAAAATTGTGGGATTGGATGAACACAAAATAACCTCTGCCACAGGAGAGAATGTAGGCAGTGTTGCAGAACTGAGTTATATAGCCAGCTTTTAGTTTCCATGTTATTAAAAATAAAGGCAGGGCTTCCCTGGTGGCGCAGTGGTTGAGAATCTGCCTGCGAATGCAGGGGACACGGGTTCGAGCCCTGGTCTGGGAAGATCCCACATGCCACGGAGCAACTAGGCCCGTGAGCCACAACTACTGAGCCTGCGCGTCTGGAGCTTGTGCTCCGCAACAAGAGAGGCCGCGATGGTGAGAGGCCCGTGCACCGCGATGAAGAGCGGCCCCCGCTCACCGCAACTAGAGAAAGCCCTCGCGCGGAAACGAAGACACGACACAGCCAAAAATAAATAAATAAATAAATAAATAAAATTAAAAAAAAAATAAATAAAGGCAGAGGTATAAGTCAGCCAGAGTAGCAGATAATTAAACAACCATTTGCACAGTAGAATCTCACCTGATCAGAATTCTCTGTTAATGTGCTATTTTAGTTAACATGATATTTTAGTTAAATGAGGGCTGGCCAAAACATCTTTTGGTTTCTTATTGCTGAAAATCTTTCCAAGATGTGGTGTTTCACGTTCCTGCCTCAGGAAGTTCAGTGTGGTAAATTCAGCGAATATTTTCTCAGTGAGTGAGGCTCTCCCAGGGCTGCTGGGTTGCCATTCTGAATAAACATCAGTTTTCATGATATACTAGCTTGGGTGTGAAAGGGAGAGCTGACCTGAATCGGCAGGAATCGGAAAATGTCTTCTTTGATTTGATTGTTTTTTTCATTTTTCTGGTTATAAAAATCATTCACAGTCATTGTAGAAATGCTGGAAAATATAGAAAAGTAGAAATTACAAAACAAAGTAACTTCTAACTTTTACAAGCTAGAAATAGCCACTGTTAACATTTTAATTATATTTGCTTCATTTTTCTCCCTCCCTTTCTTTCTCCTTCTGTCCCTCTTGCATATTTACAGAATTGAGTTAATAGTATAAATGTAGTTTCATATCTTGCAATGTGTCTTATTATTAATTATATGATAATTTTACTGTATCATTAATACGGCTTTGGAAATATCATTTTATACTCAATAATTATAACATTCCACTATGGACAACCATGATAGTCCCAGATCTTTCTCTGCAGCTAAGCTAGCCTTTTTTTCATTCAATATTACAAATAACACAGCAAAAAATACATCTATACATAAATCTGTATTTGATTGTTCGATTTATTTTAGGATAAATTTCTAGAAGTGGCATTACCAGGCCAGTGGGCATAAATATATTATGCTTGGTACCCTGACAAACATGGAAGATATTTTAATTTTTATTCATTTGCCAAGTGAAAAAATGGGTTTTATCGATTTTAATTTACATTTTTTCATTACCAAAATGACTTTTTATGTTTATTAGCCATTTGCATTCTCTGTACCTAATCTATTCCTGTCCTTTGACTATATTTTCTATTAACTCTTGATATTTTTTACTGATTTTTTATGACCTGTTTATTCATTAAGGATAATAATATCTTTGTCATTCTTACGGAAAATATTTTCCCATTTGTTTTAAAATTACTGTTATCAGCTTATCAATTTGTCATTTATCTATTTTTCCTCTCCAACGAATAGTGAAGGGACAAGTTTCTGGTTAATTAAGAATTCTAATTAGTTGACTTCTGGTTGATTAAACAATCAAGATTTGGGGGTGGGGTTAACTTGGGGACATGTTGCAAAGTTGTATTACATTTGCAAATGAAATAATGAAGCTGAAAGGGAATTTGATCTGGTTTCCTTTCCCCTATCCTGTTCCATGGCCATTGACAACTCCCTCCATACTGTGGGCAGAGTTGTTTCTTAGGACTGAACATAAGGTAAATAGAAGGCATTGAGATCTCAGCAGAGCTATAATTAACCCTTTTTGATGATGTCAGTAAAAATTCACCAGGAATTTCTGGGAAAGCTAGTAGAGCTTAAATAGATATTCAGCCCCCCTCAAAAACAAAACAAAACAAACAAACAAAACCCTTGTTAAGTAGAAACAGACATATTTACAAAACATCAGTCTCTTGACCCAAATTCCTAAGGCCCATCCTCAGATAGGTTTTGCAGGCATAACTTTCAGATACATACTTTTCAACGGAGAACTCCTGAAGACAAAATAACATTACCCAGTATGTAATAAAGTATATTAAATGGAACACTAGCTTCTTAGGCTATATTAATTAGGGGGTTCAAAAGTAAATACACTTGAGAGTTGCAAGGTTAAACAGAATTAAACAGGTTTCTTTATTGCAGGACTTATCAGAGCTTTTGATAGGCTAATATGCCTATGAATCTCTAAGACAAGATATTCGGCATTCCCACATTTATTTGACCATAGAGACCCTTTTTAAGGAATACCCTTTGATAATAGACTTAAGCAGAACAGCCTTTGAAAAATTCTACCTTAACCTAAACCACTGATTCTAATTGTGTGCATCTCCTCCAACCAGCTGATGGCAGATATATTTGGTGGCATAAATAAATAATTAAGTAGATAAATTAAGTGCTCATTAGTTGTCAAAATCTTTTTCTACTTATTATCCCATCTAATTTTCACAACAACTCTGTTAGATAGACATTATCATTAATGAGGCTATGGGGCTAGTGCCTGAGGGGTCTAGGATTGAATCCTGATTTCACTATAACCTGTGTGACCATAAGCAACTTACTTAACCTCTCTGTACCTCAGTTTCCCAATTTGCATAGTTCAGATAATAATAGCACCTCCCTCATAGAGCTACAATGAGTATTAAAGGAACTTACATTTGTAGCACAGTTAGAACACTATATAGCATATCTTATGTATTCAATTCACTTTAGCTATTTTTATTCCCATATTACAGCTGGGTACACTGAGGCTCAGAGTGGTTAAGTAACCTGAATAATAACGTAATGACAATAAAAGGAAATCGTTGGCTTTGAACACAGCTGGTCTGACTTTAGAATCTTTTTCTTAAATGTTGTACTCATTATGCTCTGTTTCTGTGAAGAGCTTGGCATCAACATACATCTATCCATATAGTCTGTATAAATGCTAACCGTGTCTTGTTCAGTGGCTTAGGGATGGACCAGCTACTCAACAAAACTCTTGCTTCCTCTTCTATAGACTAGAGTTCTTGAAGTGAGGCAGCTGCCATGCCTGGAACTAAAGGTCCCAGAACTCCTTGCGACTGGCTGTGGTTATGTGACTAGTTCTCACCAATTGAGTGCATCACTTCTGAGGTGGGGTTTTAAATAAATGAGTGCCCTCTTCCTTCTCTCTTTCTGCATTTAGCAAATGGATGCAGATTACTATGAGGCCCCAAGGGATGGTGGAATTTCAAGATGGAAGAAGCCTTGGTCTCTAAATCACTACTTGGAGGAAAGACTCTCTCTGACCAGGTTCACGGGCACTTGACTAATAGGTAAGCCCCAAATAAACATCTGTTGTGTTAAATCATTGAAATGCAGGGGTTTAATTGTTATAGCAGCTAGCATACACACGTCCATTTACTAGTGCACAGTCAGTACAGACTTGAGTATTCTTTTCAAATCGTTTTCCATACTCCTCTGGACAAACTCAGAGAGCCCCATTAGTTCTCTTGAAATTATAGCCTAGTTGGATCATTTTGTAATAGTTCTGTGTCAGACCCAAAATGCAGAGGCTGACAGGGCTGAGCTTGGGGGTGGGCCTGGAGGGGCTGACTAACAAATGACCTTGCCTTTGGGAAACCTCTGGACAGAAGAGAGAAAGCAGGGGAGGAGGAGGGCACCAGGCTAGCAGGCATTTGGAGATGCTTCTGCTGCCTTTTGATGGCATTGAGCACATTTTGAATTTGTCATCCAATGTTTACTACCAAAGTAATGAAGAGTGTTAATAAGGAAAGGGACACCAAACAGCCCAGCATAAAAGCCAACGGTGGCCATAAAGCTGCATTTGCCATTTATGGTGTTTCCATAGTTGGAAGAAACACTTTTCCTGTACAAAAGATATAACTATATATCTTCTGATTTTATGGGCTGCAGATTACGCTAATTATCATAAAAAATTACTACCGCTAATAAAAATTCTATTATAAGTTACTTATGGTAATCTCCAGGGTACTACACGTAGCCAAGAAAAGGTTGTAATTACATTGCACTGCAGGGAGAGTTTGTTTCTAAAAAATCCCGAAACACTAGCTGCGTCTTTTAACACCTTACCAGCGTGCCAATCCCTTTGCTTCTTCTCTCACCTCCTCCCCAGTTTTTGGTCAAAGGTCTCCTTGTTGTTTTCATTTTGCAGGATGTGGTTTGAGCCTAGAATAATGACCCATCTTGGACACAAATGACGCAAATGAACTTTCAGAGTTACAAATGTCTGGGTGGATTTGTCCTCCCCTGGGGCCTCCAGCATGTCAATGAAAGGATGTAATAGAAGGGAAGACTTGACAATCCCCGCCCAAAGGGAAACGTGCTTAGCAAAATTGGTGGAAGCTACTGGGTGTTCATGCGAAACACAATGCTTAGTTTTTTGTTTGACAAGACAACAATTGGTATTTTCCCTTTTATAACTACTATTTTTTTTGGAATTGTCAGCCGTGAGGGTCGATGACTCTTCAATGACCTTAAAAACTCTTGCCAATGATACCAATTCTAACTGGTCATTTCACTACCCACCCCCTCCTTAATTCCTCTGCCTTTGAATTAAATATCAAAATAAGACGCCCTTTCACCCTCCTGGAATGACGAAGCAGTAAATAACCTCAAAGTCCAAGGAGTTAAGCTAAAGTTGGACCCGTGGTCGTCCCTCCCAAACAGGGCTTCAATTGCTTCTGCGAAGGGTGAATCAACATTGTAATGAATGGGCCTAGAAAATGAAATAACCTATTTGAGTTGCTTTAAAATAAGCAACTTATTTTGGCAATGACTTGTGGCACATTAATTGCTATCAGTAAGGGGAAAAATATGTCTTGGAGCGCTCCTGGCGCATTTCTAAGAGACACTTTGGAGCTGGGTTGGCTACACGGAAGGTTCTGAGTGAGGATTCCTGTGGTCAGCTAGGCCGTCGGGGTGGGTGCAGAGGGCTTCTTAGTCAGGGTGCTCCAAATAGCCTTTCACCACAGCCTGACCTCCTGATGGGGAGTGGTGTGGGCCAGTGGGTAAAAATCATTACACATTGAGATTTCATCCCAGATTAACTTGTTTAGATTTTAATAAATGGAAAAAGGAGACTGATGGAGAGTTTGCTCTCTCCCTGCTTCTTCTGACCATCTTGGGCTTGTTTCTAATTTGAGAAAAAGGAGATTTGTTTAGCAGAAAACCGTGTAGGGTCTTTCTGCTCCACTAGAACGCACATCTCCTGAGGACAGGGGTTTTGTATTGTTCCTTAATGCATCTTGAATAAGCAGAATAGCACTGAGACAAGGTGTGTGTTTAATCCACACTGTCAAAGGAATGAATCAGTGAAGACCTTGTCAGGAAAAACTGAAAATAGAAATAGACAGATATTACTGGGTATCCTCTCTCGCACACTCTTTCAGGTTATTTGATCCTATAGAGTCGTACACTTTCATTTCTTCCAGCTAGTTTACATACCAGCTTTATTCGCAGATTCAGGATCCTGGAGGGGCAGACGTAGCTGCTCGAGCTTTGATGGCCAAGCCTCACAGGAATGGAGCCAAAGGAAAATTCTCTTTGCCCGTGAAGATGGATATTCAGTTCCAGCCGGTCTTGGAAGAGGAGTTCAACGGCCCCACCCCTCTGACAGCTAGCCCAACTCATGGAAAAGGAATGTACTTTGGCATTGGCAACACTTGGATCTGAACTTCTCCCTTGCCGTTTACTGCCTCTGTGACCTTGGGTGAGTTACTCAGCTTCTTTGAGGGTCAGGTTCCTCATCTCTAAAATAGGACGAATATACCTACTTCCTAGCACAGTGTCAAACAGAATGGAATCCCTAATAAACCTTGCCTTTTCTTCTCTGTTAAAAAGCACTCCACTCACTTCCTGCCATCATTCTGCCTAGGGTAGTGTACCTCACCCCAGCCCAGGTTCATGACCATCCCGAGCCACACCTTGCTGTTCAGTTAGCTTTCTACGTTTCGGGTACCTCATTTACAAATTATATTTCTGCTTTCAGAGCTCAGTGTGGCCAGGACAAGTGCAGTGTAGACGCTGAAGGGAGGCGAAATGAACAACAGCCCTGCACACGTGTTACGTGACAACACGGAGGTTAACAGAATGCGTCCAAAGTCAGAAACACCAGGCTCTTATCCCAGGTTACCCTCCTTCGAGTTGAATGCCCTCACCTAAGTGACATCATTTCTGAGAGTCCCAGTTTTGTCATCTGCAAAGTGGGGATTGCAGGAGAATCAACTTTCAATTTTTAAAAGTTATCCATGCAACATGACTGGCACTTAACAGCTGGGCAGTAGTGGCAGCTAAAAAGGAAAATGAGCACAATAAAAAAAATTCTCTTTGGAATTTGGCAATGAGAGAGCACCAGTGCCGTTTCTTCCTCTCTCGTCCTCCACTCCTCATTTTTTCTTGGAAGTTAAAGAAGTGAGATGTCAGCCTGGCAAAGCGAGTGCTCTTGGTAGCAGCATCTGGGTCCCCGCTGAGCTTCCCAGCATTTATGTGGGGAGCTGTTTCAAGGCCTGTCAGGAAGTCAGGCTACTAATGTGGTGTGGGGTTCTGAGATGTCATTTCTGGCAGCTCAGCTTTGATTTGGAGTGAATCGAAAGCAATTTCATCACCTTAGGGTGAGCAAGCACCTGAACAAACCCCTTGTTTCAGTTAGCCATTGCTGTGTAACAAATCACCCCCAAACTTAGTGTTTCAAAACAACCTTTTATGGCTCATGATTCTGTTGGTTGGCAATTTTGGCAGGTCTCCCCTCAGCAGGAATGGCTCATTTCTGCTCCTCGTGGAGTTGGCTGGTTTGGCTTGACTGGGGCTGGAGATTCCAAGATGGCCTCATTCACGGGACATTGTGCCATCTGTCACATAGGGCACCTTGGTTCTCTTCCATGTGACTTCTCTCTCCATGTGGTCTCCCAACATTCAATAACCTAGACTGAGCCTCCTCCCATGGTGGCAAGAGATCTCCTTCTGGAAGTTTATCAGAAGGTGTCAGGGTTCTGGAGGTCTGACCTCAGAAGTGGGACAACATCACTTCTGCCACATTCTGGTGGTCAAAGGAAGTCACAGGGCCACCCAGATGCTAGACGAGGGGAAATAGACTCCATCTCTTGATGGGAGAGGCTGCTCACACAATATAAAAGGACATGAAGATGAGAAGGATTTTTGCAGCCATCTTTGAAACCATCTACCACAATCCTCCTTGTAGTCACAACAATCACATCCCTGCCACATGCAAAATACACTCCATTCTCCTGCACAAATCACATACCATTACAACATTAGTTAGAAATTTCAAGATGTAGTCATTGAAATCAGGTCCAGATGCACATAAAACTCCTTAGATGAAGTTCCTGAGAGAGCCATAAAGTAAAAAGTAAAAGGACTAGTTATCTGCACTCCTGCACCCAATGTACAATGGTGAAACGGGGATAGAATAACTGCAATAGATACTCCCTTTCAAAAAGAAGAAGAATGGGAAACGCATAGCACTCGTTGGTCCATAGCAATTCTGAAACCTAAACTGGGCATACGTTGCTAGGGCCCTGTGCTCTGGGGAGAGGGGGTCATGAAATATTAGTTGACCATGACCCAGTTCTTCTCCCCCCTAGAAGAGTGCCCCTGATTCCATTTTCTTCCCAGCTTTTTTTTCTCAGCTCTCTGGGATCTTAGCTTTGTCCTTTGAGAGATTCTTCCATTTTCTTAAGAAATGGTTCACATTTGTAGCTGAGTATACCTTACAGAATGTTGGGGGCCCCGAGGCCCTCTTTTCATTTTAAATGGCCCAAGTGCCTTTTGATGCAGGCCCGTGTGCTTTCACCAATACAATAAAAAATTTTGTTGGTTTTTTTTTTATCATTAAGATTTCAAAAAAGAGTCACCTAAAACAACAACCGCTATTTATCTTGCTGCATTCAGCTGGGTAGCTCATTCCTGCTCCACATGGTGTCATCTGGGGCAGCTCAGGCAGAGCAGGAGGACCTAGCCTCAAGGAAGTCAAACTGGCTCTGTTCCAAGAGAGCAGAGGTGGGCAATCCTAGGCGTGTTAAGACGGGAGGCTCAGACTGGCATAGCATCTCCGCTGCTGCATTCCCTTGGTGGGGGAGGTGAAGTGTGTATTTGAACTTCCCCTCTCCCCGACTGCCATCACCTCCTGTCTCCCTTCCATATCCCTCTGACCTCTACTGGTCAGGATACCTCAGTTCGAAGCAGCTAGAGGGTAGTTCAGGGTTTCTTAACCACCGCACTACTGCCATTTTAAGTTGGGTAATTCTTTGTCGTGGAGGCTGTCCTATGCATTGGAAGATGTTTATCACCATCCCTAGCACCTACCCACTAGAAGCCAGTAGGGTCTCCCCCTCCCAGTTGTGACAAACAAAAAAAAATGTCTCCAAACATAGTCAGATGTCCCCTAGCCGGCAAAATTGCCCCTGGTTGCAATCCACTGTGACAGTGGAAGGACCTCTGGGCTTCATGATTTTAGACAGGTCTGGAGCTTCACCTTGCCAGGTATTAGCTGTGTGATCCCACAATATGCTTAATCAGTCCCCGTGATCTGCTCTGTAAAGTAGGGGAAACTATCAATTGTCCTCCTCCGCGAATAAGATTTTGTGAGAATAGAAGGAGATTTTGACTCTGTAGAGCCTGTGTAACTATCCTGTTAGGATTTAGAGGCCTGCTTAGTATGATCTTGCCCGGGCAGTGCCCCATGCACAAAGCCTTTCCTTCAGATAGAAATTATTCAGGGGCTCTGACAGCTATCCATGGTCACTATTAATATTTACCATCATAGCTATTATAGCTATTGTTTATCAGATGCTTCAAGCACGCCTGACAGAACACTGCAATTTATACTCACTATCTCAGTACTGCTCGCCGCAGCCCCCCAAAGGTAAGGATTCTTGGTCCTGTTTTATGGAGACGAAATGGAGCTACAAGAAGGCTAAGAGACCTGCCCCAAGCTAGGAGGTGGCAGAGCAAACCAGATACGTTACCCCTCCCAGGTGGCATCTGTGTCTGACTAGTCAGAGCGTCAAGAGAACAGAGCCACCTTGACAGCTGGGACAAGGACACAGAGGGTCTGGGAGGCCTGCTCAGCCCCCATCATGCAGGCAACTGCTCCATGGCCTGGACCCACAGGCCAGTGATCATCGTACCAATGATAACTTCCTTTATTGAGCACCCACTATGTTAAGAGCCCTATGTGGACAATCTCATTCAACTCTCACAGACAGTCTAGGAGTTCAGGACTACTATTGCCCCATTTTACAGATGAGAACCCAGAAGCCCAAAGAAGGGAAACAACTGAACCATAGTCACACAATCAGGAAGTGGTGGCGCCAGGCTTCCCACACAGACCTGCGACTCTCAGGTCTCTCCTTTGCATTTCACCCTCCAGTTGCTCTGTGCTACTCTCTCCCAGAAGTCAGGGTCCCAGGCACCTTGGATGTGTACAGTCCTTCCCTGGCATCCACATGAGTTCATTCCACGATGCTTCTTTGGGGCCTGCTCTGGCATCAATCTCGACAGGCAAGCCCTTCAGTCCTTTCCTCCCAGCAGACAATGCTTTGGATTCTCCTGATGTTTTATTTCTTGCTCTGCAAGCTCCATTCTGGCCCAGGAGGTGGCTGTCTGGCACATAAACTTGGTGTTAGGTAGAATCACGGTGCTCGTTCCCTAAAAATTAATGGCAGCAGGCGTTCACCCTACCCTGGCTGGCCTCGTCTCCTGGGCAGTCACTGCACGGCCCAGCCTACACCCTACCACCCAGCGAGGAGTCACGCTGCCACCAAGAAAAAAATAACTGCAAGACGCCCATTAGGAAGGAAGGAACTGCGGGGACTGAGTGGCCTGCTCAGGCGATGAATAGGTTTTCTCAGCACACAGATAAACAGTTTATACTTCTGAAATCCTGTGTTTGATTTTCACATCTGCTCGCACTCTTGAGATTGGCACCGAAGGCAACCAACCTTGCCCTTCAGAGTGGCAGCTGGATGGAACCCGAAATCAGCTTTTTCCCACCCGCCCCACCTCCCCACTGCCTGAGCTGCTCGGGGCTGCATTTTTGTGTTGTTGCTGTTGGAATGTGTTTTAACTCAGGGAAGGAAGGTTGTTGGAAAAGGGAGATTTCTATTTCTTGATTCAGTAAATACCCATTGAGGGCCTACGACATGCCAAGCGGCTCCCCACTGCATTTATGTGATGACAGCAGTTTGGCGTGGTGGAAAGTCTGATTGGGCATGTACTATGGCAGCATAAGACAAAGGACAGCTGGGACAGGAGACAAGCCTGGTTAAAAAGCGCCGCTCTTCCAGATAATAGGTTCCCAAGTGGACCTCATGCTGCTGTTTATTTTTTAAAAAACTCGTACCTTTCAAAGTATATAAAAGGAAAAGTTTCCAGAGGATCAAATCTAGGAAGTATATGGTGGGTTTCCATAAGGGTTTGTGTGTGTGTGTCAATTGATTTTGTTTTTTTTTTTTAAGGCTTTACTTTTTTCAGAGGAAAAAATGGTCTTTTTCACAGTGAAATTGAGGAGAAGGTACAGAGATTTCCCATATATCCCCTGCCTCCACATGTGCGTGGTCTTACCCATTATCAACCTTCCCCATCCGAGTGGGACTTGCGTTACAGTTGATGATGTTACACTGATTCATCATCACCCACCCAAAGTCCACAGTTTACATGAGGGTTTCCTTCTTGGGGTTATACATTCTATGATTTGGACAAATGTATAATGACATGTGGCCACCATTACAGTATCACACAGTATTTTCCCTGCCCTAAGAGTCCTCTGTGCTTTGCCTATTCATTCCTCCCTTCCCCCCAAACCCTGACAACCACTGGCCTTTTGTTTTTTTAATTTATTTATTTATTTATTTATTTATGGCTGTGTTGGGTCTTCGTTTCTGTGCAAGGGCTTTCTCTAGTTGGGGCAAGCGGGGGCCACTCTTCATCGCGGTGTGCGGGCCTCTCACTATCGCGGCCTCTCTCGTTGCGGAGCACAGGCTCCAGACGCGCAGGCTCAGTAGTTGTGGCTCACAGGCCTAGTTGCTCTGCGGCATGTGGGATCCTCCCAGACCAGGGCTCGAACCCGTGTCCCCTGCATTGGCAGGCGGATTCTCAACCACTGCGCCACCAGGGAAGCCCCGCTGGCCTTTTTAACTGTCTCCATAGTTTTGCTTTTCCAGAATGTCATATAGTAGGAATCTCACAATATGTAGCCTTTTCAGATTGCCTTCTTTCACTTAGTAATACACATTTAAGATTCTTCCGTAGCCCTTCATAGCTTGACAGCACATTTATTTTTAGAGCTATATAATATTCCGTTGTCTGGATGTATTACTGTTTTTTTATCCATTCATCTACTAAAGGGCATCTTGGTTGCTTCCAATGTTGACAATTATGAATAAGGCTGCTGTAAACATCCATGTGTAGGTTTTTGTGTGGACATAAGTTTTCATGTCCATTGGGTAAATATCATGAAGCATGACTGCTAGATCATATGGTAAGAGTATATTTAGTCTGGCAAGAAACCACCAAACTGTTTTCCAAGTGGCTGTACCATTTTGCATTCCCACCGGCAATGACCGAGAGTCTCTGTTGCTTCAGATCCCACTAGCATGTGGTGTTGTCAGTGTTCTGGATTTTGGCCATTCTCATAGGTATGCAGTGGTATCTCACTGTTGTTTGAATTTACATTTCCCTGATAATATAGGATATGGACCATCTTTTCATACGTTTATCTGCTGTCTGTATATCTTCTTTGCTGAGGTGTCTGTTAAGGTCTTTGGCCCATTTATTAATCAGGTTGCTTGTTTCCATAAGGTTTTTCGTCTCAGAATTGGTTATTTGACCTTGGGCAAGGCATTGCTTATCAGCTTCCCCGTCTGTATAATGGCAGAAAGGCTACGTCAGCGTATTTGTTTGTTTTCCTTGAAATAGAACTCTTTTTTTTTTTTTTCCAAATGAAATTGTTTCTGGAAACCCAGTATCTAAACAGAGTAAAAGGTGCAGCGCTGGGAGTGGATCTGGGACCCCAGCACTTGAGATCCTGCTCATTCTTGAGAATCTCCAGGGAAACATAGGACTCTATAGCATTGTGTGACATCCCTTGGAAGACATGATTTCCCAGCTTTCTTCCAGCTCCGATTAGGAGAAGTGCAAAGTAAAAGAGAATTTAGGCTTGAGACCTATTCTTTGTACTTGTGGAACACGGTATAAAATCTATCCATTGCAATTTCCACTCCATTCAGAGTGACTTAGGTAAAAGGAGGACTTGACTGGTTCCCAGAATCCAAAGGAGCCCGTGAAGCCCAGCCAGACTGAACTACCAAACTACAGGAGGAGCAAAAATATATCTGGGCCCCCAGGACTTCCTCATGCTTTTTCTTTTCTAGAATTCTGCTTGATGCTTCCGTTCTTTCTCTACATGCCTTTTTCTACCCGTGGTGGAAAATGGTCACTGACAGATTGGGGCTTTTGATTCCAGCCCTGGAGACAGTTTGCCTCTCTTTCCTGCTTCCAACTTTAAGTCCCCAGCAGGGTCTCTGACTGATCTAGTTTGGGTCAGGTGCCTACTTCTGGACCAAGCAACTCTGACCAGTGGGGTAAAGCCATATACCACTCCCTGTGTGGTAAGGGAAGCATTTCCCAGAGGAAGTGGAGGGGTCACTGGACACACAGAGCAAGTAGGTGTCCTTGGCCCTTGTCTGAGGCTTTGAAAAGCTGTGGCACACAGATTCTTAACCTTCGGTCTGCCTGAAAATCCCCAGGGGGTGGTTAAGACCAGGACTCTCAGGTCACAAGGGTTTTGCTTTGCTAAGTCGGATGTAGGGTTCAGGAATCTTCATTACTAACAATCTAAGTACATTCAAATCTTACTGCTCCTCAGATTACAGCTTGAGAAAGGTGGCAGTGGAGAAAGCTGAGCTTTTCTTGTGCGGAAAAGAAGGCATTTATGCTTCAGCTAATCCTCACCCTTCAGAAAACAGAAATGAAGACCAGGCAGAGCCAGTGTCCAGAGAGCCAAATCGGACACTTGTAGCTCTTGTGTCACCCCACATGTACCTCATTAAAAAAAAAAAAAAAAAAAAAACTGCCGCCAGAGTCCTTGAGAGGCAAATTTCTGGAAGCTCCAGGAGATGCTGATGAAGAAGTTGGTAACATCTAATGAGAAAAGAGGGGTTGGTCGCAATGGAGCCCTCAGCCTCCATGTGTGGCTCTCAAAAGTAGTATCCCCAAGTATAGCCCCATGAACCAAGGGCCCTGGCCCAAGTGTTTGGGGCCGAGGAGTCAAGGGGTGGACCATCTTCAGAAAGGGAGGTAAGCAGCCTGATGTGTGTCCAGTAGTCAGGGAGCGAAGATGAGTGCTTCAGTGAAGAATGGTGATGGGGCTTAATGAGGGCAGGTAAACAAGGCTGGTAGAGCATTCACTCGCAGGAATGGCCTGGGATGGATTCATGAATTTTTGTTTGGTGGTTTATAAGGGGCTGAGAGATTTGGTACACGGATCTCTTACGACTCAGTCCTAGAGCTATTGAAGTTGATTTGCATTCACATCAGGGGTTAGTCAGGGACACAGAACCCACATCAGATAGTTCAGTCAGGGGAAATTCACAGTGAACCAAAGAAGCTGGATGAGCTGGAAGAGCAAACCTAGCTCTCAGCACCAGCAAGAAGCTGCTGTTCCCTCGGCCATCCAGAGGGAGCTGGGACCGGGAAGGACATGGCTGCTCAGAAGGAACCAGAACCTGCAGAGCAGAGTCGAGACCATGGAAGGGGAGCTGCCCTACAGGAGGTTGAGCCAGGTTGGAGATGGAGCTGCTGCCCGGAGGGACCACCCGAAGCAGAAAGGAAGGGCGAGATGCTCTGGTCTCTCTCTTCCTGCTGCTCTGCACCTCCTGGGCCTCTCATTGGCCAGTGTTACTGGAGACGGACTACCTGATGGCTGGGTACAATTCAGCCTCTGCCACACAGCACGCGTCAGGGCAAGAATGGGAACGGGCGTGAGGGTTCACAAGCCAAGGTGTGGGGACCCATCCACTCGGTCCTCGCTAATTTCATAAAAACGTTTCTACCTTGGTATGAAATGTAGGATGCTAAGATTCTATTTGTCACGTTTAAAAATATATTTGTTTTCCGGGGCTTCCCTGGTGACGCAGTGGTTGAGAATCTGCCTGCTAATGCAGGGGACACGGGTTCGAGCCCTGGTCTGGGAAGATCCCACATGCCACGGAGCAGCTGGGCCCGTGAGCCACAACTACTGAGCCTGCGCGTCTGGAGCCTGTGCTCCGCAACAAGAGAGGCCACGATAGTGAGAGGCCCGCGCAACGCGATGAAGAGCGGTCCCCGCACCACGATGAAGAGTGGCCCCCACTTGCTGCAACTAGAGAAAGCCCTCGCACGAACCGAAGACCCAACACAGCCAAAAATAAAATAAATAAATAAAGTAGCTATAAAAAAAATATATATATATATATATATATTTGTTTTTAAATACATTCAGACTACTTGTGACTCACCTTCGTCAATTGTTGTTATAAATCCCTCCACCATCTGTGCTTCCATTTGCTTGATTCACTCACTAAAGAAAGATATTTTCCTTGATCTTGGAGGACGTAGTAAGCTTCTTCATCCCAAACATGAATTTGTATGACAAAGACTCTAGCTATAAAGAGAAGAGATTAGCTAATGTGTTATCAGCCATAGGCCAGGAGCTTGGTTTTTTTGTTTTTTGGTTTGTTTTTGTTTTTGTTTTTCTGCCCTTCTCAAAAGACATAATAGGTAAAAAAAAAAAACAAAAATAAAAACAAAACGACAACAAATAATTCCAATACTTTTCTCTGGTCTGTCATTTAAAATTTCAACTTTTCACCACTCAGATACTTCCTGCCCCTCTGCCCTGCTGCATTATTTTTTCTTTAGGATTCATCATTATTTTACTTACCATGCATTTTTCTTATATACTGTTTATATTTCATTGTATCTTATTTATTATCTGTCTTCTAAACTAGAATATGAGCTCCTTGAAGTCAGGGGCTTCTGACTTTTTTCATTGTTATGTGCCCAATATTTAGACAAGTATCTGGTACATACCAGGCACTCAACAAATACTTGTCAAATTAGTGAATGACTGAATGGAGAGGACTCTGGTCCATTGCATCCTAGGTACCTCGTCGCCTGGCTAAGGGTTACCATAGTCAACAGTTTCTTGTCAGCAAGTACCATTTTTCAGGCCAAAGTCTGTGTTCAACAATGAAGCGGATTGGTCATGAGTGTGAGCTGTGGCGTGACAAGGTCACGTGACCCCATTCCTTGACGTTCATTTTGCCTAATCCCCAGCTACTTTAGCTGGGATATAGACCTTCCTGGTTGTGCCATGATATTATTCTCCACAGTTATCCTGCTCAGAGACATATAAAGCCTGACTCCTGAATGTAAAAAATCCTTCAATCATGGGAGGCCGCACAGTGGTACCCATTCTCTTCCGAAAGGTCACGCATCTTTTCTCAGTAGATTAACTTTTTATCTCTTAATGGTGTTAAGGAAAGGTCAAAGCATCCAACAGATGGAAGGTGGAAAGCTTCTAGTGCAGGAGATCAATGTTTCCAACATCAATCTAACTCCAGAAAGTTCTTAATGATCATGGGTGCAGTTCATGGGACACTGCAACTAAAATGATGCCTTAGCATGGTAGCAAAAAAAAAAAAAATTGTGTAGAGCAGCGTGTGATATCTGCTTTGCAAAAGGCCCCTGGCTTTCCTCCTGAAAGCTCTGAACTCCATGGGCAGTCTGTGCTTGTGGGATAAAGATTACAAGGTTTGATGGCTCCTACTTGCAAGAGAGGTGTTCCCAGGCTTCTCGTTAGCAGTTGAACAGTGCTGTTTGTTGTAAACACCCCGGCGCACACAAGCTGAGGACAAATGGACAAATAAGGACAACTAGATTTTCAGCCAGTGATTCTTGGGGGTCTTACAGGAAAGGGTGGGTGCTTAGATGCTCAGGAACTGAGGCATTCTGCTTGGGGAAGGAGGTAGGGTGACAGGCAGTGGTCCTCATCTGAGGTTGGGGGTGCCCACAGAGGGCACCCACCCTCTCCAGGCAGGGGAGCGTAGGCATGAGGGGGTTTGGCTGCCCAGAGGGGTGAGGGTGAGAGCCTCGGGGCTGCCATTTATTTATCCGATTATTTGGTTAATGCCTGTCTCCTTAACTGGACTATAAGTTCCATGAGGTCAGGAACTTAAATTATCTAATGTTATAGGGCCAGACATGTGGAAGGAGCTTACTAAATTATTCTTGAATGAATAAATGTGTGAACAAGTCAATAAAGATTCCAGTGCCAAAGCTTCATTTTCCCAGTCCCTGTTTAGCCTTCATCTAAGGGGGAACATTTAAGTGCACTGATGGGCTTTGGGCATGGTAAGAGGTCTTTCTCAATCCCAATCTCCCCACAATTCCATTCGAGTCCTGTGTTTTCATGCCTTGTGGCTTCCAGACTAATCTATAAGCTCCCTGTGGGCCTCCTAACACCTCTGGTTTGCCAAGCTGGCACAACACTGGGACCTGGGGAAGATGCTAGTCAAGAGAGGCCAGGACCAGTGGAAATGTGACCTCCCATCCCTGCTACTGGGTGCCCAGCCCACTGGGTCCAATGACACCACGGGGTGGCCAGAGCTGCCAATCCTCTCATGGGGTGGTGAAATGATCTCTCTTCCAGAAACAGGATGGCTGGCTCCTGGGTCCTAACACAGACCCAAGGGGGCCCAAAGCAGAGGCCTGGGATCTGTGCTGAGGGTAAGAATGAGGCTTATTTCCATAACTTCAGAAACAGGAGGCTCAGAAAATGACCGAAGATGAGATGTTAGGAAACAGACGGATGCACAGGTTTCCACTCGTAGGAAATGTAGGGCGGCCGCCAGCTGTTCACTCCACACCTGGGGGGCTTCTCCGAGAGCTGGGCCCCAGCCAGCCCAGGGACCCCTCAGAGCAGCAGCGGGAGGGGGCACGCAGGGAGGCAGGACCCCCATGACTACAGACCTCCCTCTCCCAACCACACTGTGAGTACCTCGAAAACTGGAGCTATAACCAACTTTGTGTCCCCAGCCAGCGACTGACACGGAGTTCCTTCTATGTAAATGTTGAATGAATGAATGGACCTCACAGGCCTTTCCTCCTGCTTCCAGGATCTAAGACAGAAGTACTCACATCAGCACCTGTCTTCCAATGCTGGCTTCCTGGCTTCCAAGAGGTTAACATTTTCCCTAGTGGGGTTTGGTCAACCACACCTCTTTCCTCCCACCCCTTTGCTCTGCCGGTGAAGAAGGGGGTCTGTGAGCTGTCTGCTCAGGAAGCTGAAGCCCTCGGCCTGATTCTACCCTCACTGACCGTGGGATGTGGGTCAAGTGATTGAACTTCACTGAGTCTCAGTTTTCTCATCTGTAAAGTGGGATGATCATAACACTCACCTTATGCTATTGCTGTGAGGATTCAACGAACGATTTGAAGGGAAAGGATTTTTGTTACCATTTCCACCATCACCCCCTGTGGGCATAGAGACCAGACAGACAATCAGCTGAAACCGTCACGATGCTGAGAGAAGGGCAAGGGTGAGAGATGTGGGGTTTCGGGTTTGGTTTTTGCACCCAGGATGCAAAAGCTCATAAAATCAATCTATTCTGTGCAAATAGAGATGACACATTCCTTCCCAAGGGGTGCTTCTTGGGCTCCTGGGAAGTCAGTGGTGACAAAGTGAAGCCAGAGCAGGAGCGGAAGTCCCCAGGACCACCCCCCGCTGCCAGTGCTCTGCCCTGGTGGGGGCATGGGCCAGGCTGCAGTTCTGATCTTGGGAGGACCCAGAGTGAGACCGACTCGTCTTTTCTAGTACTCACTAGCATATTGACGAACTGCTTATCCTCTAAGAAAGCAGCTGTCTTCTAGGACAGCAGCATAGAGTAACCTAAGCTGAGAGCATTTCCTCAAGTCCTTTGCTGCTTACCTCTTAAAAAAGCAATGTCCTCTCCCAGCTGAGAGGTCATTTGCTTTGCAGACTTCCAGCTCAGGTTGGCTGGTTTCTCCAAACATCAGTCCTTCACCGGGTCCAAAAAGCAAACTGTCTCAAGTCTTGACATTTAACCATGAAGGAAATCCATGAAGCTGGCTGCAGGTGCTTCAGAAATGACTTCCGGAGAGTTATTCTTTGCAGAATGACTAGGAAATGCTTTTCCGGGAAATCGTGGCATCTTCCTGGAAGAAGGCCTGGATAGGAAATGCTGGCCTCTGGGACACAACCTTTTCTACCCCTGTAATCACAGGGCTTCTTGGCCTAGGAATGGTTCAGTCTTCTGATTTGATTTCTTCTACCCTGCAGGGGACAGCATTGGGCAAAGAACTGTGAAATTCACGTGATAAAAGAAGAAACATTTGCTTCCAATTAGCCAAATTATTGTTTGCTAATTGAAGTACAAAAGGGGTATTTTTTTCTCTTTGGGTTGGTATAAGCATCCCTTCCCTTGAATCTCTTTGAGCAAAAAACGCTTTTGGAGTGTTTACTTTAATCCATACATCGTTTTCCTGATTAGTAGTTGTTCAGTAATGTCCCTGCTCACTGACGTAAGCTTTAACCAGAGGGAGGTTTGTCATCAAAGCTGCAGAAATTGATATATGTTCTATAGTTGGGTATCTCGGGCTGGCTGGATTTTTTAAATGGGGATATTAGTGTGGGGGACAAAAATTTATCTACCATTATATTATAATGAGATACGCTTTCTCTTAAAGGTGAGTATTGTCTTAGGTCGGGTTTCTGGAACTAGAGATGGAGATTTGCACGCAGGGCATGTTCTCAGAAACAATACTGTGAGGGAGTAAGGAGATCTTGGAGGCGTTGGGCAGTTGCGGAGAGCACATCTGACGTCGTGGGGAGCATTCTTGCTGGGATGACCCTTCAGAGATGTGCCAAGTGGAGTCAAAGAGGCTCGACTTTTACGCCCCAACAGTGCCCAGTCTTGTATTCTGAGCTGCCAGGGAGGGAGGTGCAACCTTGGGTGAGCTAGTTCCCTCATCCCCGAGAGGGGAGCCGCTGTGAGCGGCTAGCAGCCATCACTCCAGGGTGGGATGGGAATGAAGGGTGGGGGATGAGTGTCTCAGCCCTGAAGGGGCATCAAGGCAGCACACCCCAGCATCCACTACCCCCGTTATGCTACCGAGTCCAAGCTCGCTCTGCTCCACGCACGACAGGCCAATGAATCGGAGACGAGGTGTTGAGGCAAGGAAGACGACTTTATTCGGAAAGCCGGCAGACCGAGAAGATGGCAGACTAGGGTCTCCGAGAAACCATCTTATCGGGGTTTGGATGCCAGTTTCTTTTATAGCACAGAGAGGGGGAGGAGATGAGGAAGTAAAAAGGCCATACGTTTTACAAATATCCCCTGGAATGGCCAGCCTCCGGGAGGGGATGTGTTAATTTCTTCTTTCCTGCAGCCGGCCACAGGGGGACGGGGTCAGATTGTCTCCCTGTGAGCTGAAGGGAGGTACTTTAGTTTAACATTCAGGCAGAGGGGCAGGGTTCCCTGAGGCAGGCCGTTATGTACTATTATAATGACAACAAAAGCAACGAAAAGCAAAGGGTAAAGTCAAAGAAACAGATCCAACATGGAGTCCGATTTAGCTCTTGCCTGTTAGCACATACACACAAACATATTTTAAATGCAAAATAGAGATCGACGCATGTTATTTCTGAAGACGCATCTGAAAAGCCAATGGAGACCCGTCTCAGCTTGAGCTGCTTGAATGCTGTAGTCCTCAAACTCCTAGAAGGGAGCTCTGCAAAGCCTATGGTAGCTTTGTTTATTCTGGGCAGATGCAAAGAAGTTACCTCTGAACTTCTGCCAGCGATCAAAGGAACTGATGGTGTAGAACAGTTCCACGGGCCATCTCCTGCCTGCCCATCATCTATCATCACAACCCTCAACCTCTTTTCTGAGTGATGATTGCACCCTAAACACATAAAATTAATCACCACTCGAGGCCAGCCAGGTGTGTTGCCTCCAGAAATTGTCTCTCTGCAGCAAAAGAACAGCTCGGATCTGATCATGTCTCATAATTTCATATAAAGAGCACTGTGGAGTCAGATGGGAGCCCCTGACAGGTTTGCAAAGTTCCAGGAAGCAAAGAGCCAGCTCTGGCTTCATGGAAAGATTAGGAGGCAGTTGTTTCAGGGAAAAGCCCTGTTTCAGGGAAAGAAGGCACCCCTTGACTCAAAGCAGTGCTAATTAAATCACCAGCATCCAACAAAGGAGAATGCTTGTAGGGCAGAATCAGGTGCCCATACAGAACAGCTCTGTTCCTTCTAGAAACTTTATGATGGCTTCGCAGAAGTCAAGCGCAGGCTGGGGAGAAGCCCTCCAATTCCACACTTAGCCGCAGATTATTATGTGATCCAAAAAGCTCTGATTTTGAAATTCCATATGACAAGCCTTGCTTAACTTAACGGTAGCCGATAGCGGCCGTCTCTTGTCCCCTGTATGTATATTTTATTTTAACTATGCGGCCCTCTGGCAACGTCCTGTATGTTTCAATCAATCAGAAGCCCCATTTGCCAGCTCCATGCAGAGTTCAGTGCTTCTGAGGATGTGGCAGAGAGAAAACAATCCCAGAGATAGGTATAAAAAATGATCGTCTTCATCTAATCACGTGGCATTTCCAATATCTAAATCCAGAAAGGTGGCACTTTCTTGCAATACACAAAAAAGCAAGATCCACAAAGACCAGGCAGGTTTTTAGCCAATGAGCTTGGCCTCCGTTTTAGATTAGCAGCAAATCCTTATAACTTGGCTCTAATTGAGAGCTTAGCTGTTGCTATTAAATTCCTTTTCAGAAAGAATACGGCCTATGCGATTCCCCTTACCGAGAACATTCTCTCGTTCTATCGGAAATTATCCAAATGGAGGAGAATTAAGGCAAACACTTTATAAAATAACACTCCCCCCAAGAAAGATTGGCATGTCTGAATAAGAGAAGCCTCAGATACAGTCTGTGAGTAAAATAAAGCCGTCCTTAAGTGTCTCCGAGCTTTGCCCCGCCTAAGTCTGCATTACCATCCCACTGCCCCCTTCTCTCTTGAAGCCCCATAAATATGTTCTTGTGCCACTTGATGCAGAAGAAAAGGAAACTGAGTTTCAATGATGTGACCTGGGTGCCTCTTCAATCTCTATCATCTTGTCTGCTTAAAGTCCTTCGGAAAAATCCATTCCCACACAGACAGCCGGTGGGTCCTGGGAGAGCAGGTTTGGCTGCATCTCGACTTTGGTCCTTCTGATGCAGAATTCCCTCAGAGGGAGGGAACTTGTTTGTCCAGCCTCAGACGCAACAGACACCCAGCTTCCTGGCTGGTGAGTATGGTAACAGGCAGACAGTACCCAGGATAAGCAGGCGTCCTCTAAATAAGCCAGTGTAGCAGGCAGTGGGATTCTTATAGCAAAGGCAAAAGAAGCCAACGGAGGGAGAGAGACGTGGTAGCATAACCAGAAGGGGTAAAAGTTCATATTACAGATACTCCTAGTTGAAAAGGTCCTGTCGTCCTGAACCTGTACAGATGGCTCCGGATGACAGCTGCATAATAAATTGTGCTTGGTGAGGTCACCAGCCCAGATTTATTTGATTGTATATAAATGTGTGACGGTCGCTCTCTGCTACTGGCCTCGCTAAGGGCAGTGATGAGATATGTTTAG